>NC_080770.1:33439325-33752976 GCF_020826845.1 Diceros bicornis minor | reverse complement strand
GTGACGTTTTCTCAGAAATTTTGATTGCAGCCGTCTGTCTACAGGACGACGGCCTCTCCTGTAATCTCCAACAGAGTCCCACTTCGGAGCCACTGACCTCTGATCTGGTCGAAACATGAGCCAGGACAACTGCAGGACTTGGGCGACCTTGATAGGATCCCTCTTGCCTCCAAACTGATCTCCACAATGGAAAATATTGTCTTTTGGAAATACCTGACTTTGGGAGTTTCAGCCATAATCTCTGATTCTCAGAGAGGCAATGTATTGTAGGATTTAAACAATTGGCTCCAGGGCCAGATTGCTTGGGTTTAAATCCTGGCTCAACAATGATACTAAAATCACATTTAATATGTGAAATAACTCTATGTGGCATTGGTATTTCCATTTTACAGATAAAAAAAATGAGGTTGTGATCTTATCAAATTCATATACTTAGTTAGTAGCAGAGATAGGATTTAAACCAAGTTCCATCTGGCTTCAAAGTCCTTCTTTTTACCCCTGAACTACTTTTCATCACTTCTTCTAGGAGATGTCACCCATAAGGTCACTGCTGCAGAGAGAACAGCTTTTTCTGATTTTTCCAGAGCAAGAAGCAGGAACCTGAAAGATTGGGTCATTTCTCAAGCAGGAACAAGAAGTAGGGAAACAATTGCTGATCTCTCCATTTTCTCCCTCTTCAATCCATTCCACACACTTCTGCCAAGAAACTCCATATAATACGCACTTCTAGTCATGCCACCTCTGGGCTTTAAAGTCTTCAAAACATTCCCATTATCTACATATGAGACTCTTCAGCTGCATTTCCTATTCTTACCCTTCATAAAAATAAAATAAAATTATGGTCAAACACCACCAAAACACTCCTCAAATTCTTAATAACACTATAGACTTCTACTTCCAGCTACAATATAGTAGCTCCCAGCAAAATGACTGAAAAGTTTGAAGACGTTGAGAGCTGCTAAGGCAACTAGGGCTGGAGGGAAAAGAATCCCAAGGAAGAGGGCATCATGCAAAAAGGTGAGTTGACATTTTAAGTGATGTTTTAATCTCAGGGCATTTTTCAGTTTCGAATTTGAGACAAAGGGCCCAGGCAGGAGGCAGCTACTAAGAGGCAGAGAAACAGTAGAGAGTTTGATAGTCTTGTGGGGTTGGAGAGATAAAAAGAAGATACTTGAGGAGTTAGAATACCAATGAGAAGAGAGGGGTGGAGAACTGATCCCAACACCCCAACAGATTCCCCACTCTTTAATATTTGCCAAATTCTGAAGCTGCTTATGGCCGGAGACTAATGACCCTGGGCTTTCAAAAGTAGAATGAAATTTTGTTAATGTCATAGTGCCAAAGGGACAAGGATTAGGATTCAGGACCAAATAGGTAAAAAAATCCTCAATAAACACCTCAGGCTCTTATTGGGAAGAGGAAGATAGACCTTATCTTATTCATTTTTCCTGGATATTCTTTATTCCTAGATATTCTTTTCTAGCTCTTATCTAGAAAAGGAAGATAAACCAGAAGTGACAGACCCTTGCCATAATTGCAAATCTACTTCAAATCAGCTTGATTGTTGAAAGTTGATAGCCCCTAATCTATCTGCTTAGCAAAGGAAAGGGTGAACCTTTTCAGGAGGAAAATAACATTATTCAGAGTATTGACAATTTTTCATACACAATTCAATAAAACATTACTAGGACCAAAAGACCAAATGACAAAAACCTAGAGAAAAACTAAACAACAGAAAAGGCATATGGAGGCAGTAAAGAGGTCTAAAAACTGTATAATTGGAGTCCCAGAATGCGAGGAGAGAGATTAAGCCAAAGCAACATTGAAGAGATAATGGGCAAGAATTTTCCAAAATGGATGAAACCGACAGATTCAATAATTCCTGCAAACTCCAAGAAGAATCAGAAGAAAACCACACCCAGGCTTTTATTGCTAAACTCTGAAAGACAAAGACAAGAGACAAAGAAAATCTTAAAAGTCAGCAGAGAAAAAAAAGAGGAATAACATGACTTTTCTTAAGAAACAATGGAAGCCAGAAGACAATGAAATAACTTCTTTAAATTTCTGAAAAAAATCTCCAAGTTAAAATTCTATACTCAGCAAAAATGTTCTTCAAATGTTAAGACCAAATAAAGACTTTGCAGACAAACAAAAACAGAATTAGTCACTAGCAGACCTACAGTAAAATGAATACTAAAAGGAGTTCTTTGAGAAGAAGAAAAATTATCCTAGTCTGGAAAGGACCTGAAAAGATCATCCAGTCCTTTCCTCTGTCTCCAGGAATACAAACTCACTGCTCTCAAGCAGCTTGGAGCCCAGTGACAATCTGAGGAAAGTCTGCACATTGCCTGACAGATGAGCTCTCAATAAACGAAAGGGATATTTGCAAAGATTCACCTAAAATCTTTGCCTTTCTGGTCTTGTTGGATGAAGAATAATAGAAAAATGACTTTGTTCAGATACATAAAGTCCAAGAATTCCACAATGTCTAACTTGGGGGGGTAATGGTCTGGTTCATGCTTCAGGGCAAAGGGGTTGAGGATTGTACCACCCTGTGGTAGCCAACCTCCAAGATGGCCTCCCAATGATCCCCACTTCCTGGTCTTCACATCCTTGTATAGTTCGTTCCCTCAGGTACCAGGTTTGGTCCGTGGGCCTGATAGACTGTGGCAGAGTAATGGTATGTCACTTCTAGCATTAGATTACAGAATATATTGAGGCTTCCGTCTTGGGCATTCTCTTTCTTCCTCCCTCAGATTACTAGCTCTGAGGAAAGCCAGCTGCCAGGTCGTAAGCAGCCTCATGGAGAGGCCCATGTGGTGAGGAGATGAGGCCTCCAGACAACGGTCACAGCAATGAGCTTGGAGGCGAATCCTTGGACCCCAATCAGGCTTTCGGATGACTGAAGCCCTGGCTGACAGCTTGACTGAAACTTCACGAGAGACCCTGAGCCAGACCCACCCAGCTAAGCAGCTCCTAGACTCCTGATCCTCAGAAACTGGGTGAGAAAATGAATGCTCGTTATTTTAAGATGCTAAGTTTTTGAGTAATTTGTTATGCAGCATTAGGTACTAATACACCTGTTACAGGGGCTTGATAAATATTTATGGAATAATTGAATGCATCTGTATCTGGTTTCTCACCATAAGTTCAAGACATTAGGTAACTTCCCAAGATCCCACACTTGCCTCTTCCCTACCAACGAGTTGCCTTCTGTCTTCTTGATCATGGTGTTTCCCCAGGTCTTGCTCCTGCTCACATCCTGCCTTCAGCCTGATGGGACAAGATGGTTAGACTGTGGGCTTCACGACTTGGGTTGGTCCTTCTCCACCAGCAACCATTGGGTCTGTTTTTCATAAGAGATAATAATCTTGGCCTTATTATGCATCCAGAAGCTATGGGAATAATTGCTTCCCTCTGGGCCTGTTTTTCTTACAAATTTCAACACATTAGCTAAGAAAGCTTATGTCTGAGCCCCCAATGAAAGCATCATTTTAAGATTGTTGCATTCTGGTCGTCATATTTCTTTCCAGAGAGTAGGTCGAGGGGTGGAAGGGGCACTCGTGGGAAAGAAGAAAGGCTTTTCAAGTCATTCTGTAATACTAGGTCCTGGGAAAATGAAGGCAGAGGTTGACGATGAATCCCAGGGTCAGACCAGGTCCAAGAAAGATACAGATCTGAGCCACTAGGACCCCAGACAAAACCTGTCCCCTATGAGAAGACTCTGGTGTTTTTCCTGCTGTAACAAGAACCAGGACAGGGATTCCCTGGGTCCAGAACTCCACCTGCTACATTGTCAGAATCTGCCACACAGGGGAGAGTTTGGAAATTTTTCCTGTGTGTGTGCACACATTTGATTGTACGTACACCAGACTGTAGGCTCCTACAGGGCAGGCACCGGTCATGTGGACTGTTTCATCTCAGTTCACACAGTGCTGGGCACATGGTGAATGCTGAATGAAGACCAGGATGTGCGTTTTTCAGCCTTTGTGATTATATATGCTTGTTTTAAGATATATTTTCTTTATTCATTTTAACCCTTAAAAATTTCTTCCTCCTTCCACAAAAACAAAACAAACCACAAAAATAAAACAAACCAAAACGAAAACCGAGATTGGTGATCTAATAGCTAACAGTCATTGCCCTTCTGCGCCTCGTTTACTGTCTGAGGCCACTTTCACCTATTATTCCAGTTTTTTCTCCGCAGCTTTCTCGAGTTGGAGGCAGAGCTCCATTTTACACAGGAGAAAACATGCTCAGAAAAGCGATTCTTCTTGCCCAGATCACACACATCATAAAGGGCAGAGATGAGATATGAATCTAGGACTGTCTGACTTCAAAGCCCCATGCACTCTCCACTACCCATACTGTCTCTATCCACATACCAACAACGGGGTCCTTCTGTCCCCAGCTGCAGGGTCACCCTTGGGTTAAGAGGTGCGTATGTCAGGGCTCCTGGGAGGAGGTGAGGGTCTGGCTCTCCCACTCATCTTCAACAAAGTCGTTCTACTTGTGTTGACTTTACACTTTGGGCTTTCCTATAAAATTTCGTTTGAGCAAAGTGTTCCAAAGCAAAATCAAACCAAATCAAACTGGAACACACCAATGAGTCCACTGACCTCGATGACCAGGTAACCGCTAAGATTCCTACTATAAAAACCCGTCCAGGGGCCGGCCGGGTGGCGCAAGCGGTTAAGTGCGCGCGCTCCGCGGCGGCCCGGGGTTCGCTGGTTCGGATCCCAGGCGTGCACCGACGCACTGCTTGGTAAGCCATGCTGTGGCGGCGTCCCATATAAAGTGGAGGAAGATGGGCACAGATGTTAGCCCAGGGCCGTCTTTCTCAGCAAAAAAAAAAAAAAAAAGAGGAGGATTGGCGGATGTTAGCACAGGGCTGATCTCCTCACAAAAAAAAAAAAAAAAAAAAAAACCCGTCCAGCTCCTCCCTCCTGAGCAGCCAGTCTTCTGTCTCAGAGGTTCCTGGCGACGAAGAGTGGGGACGGAGCCAGACCTCCTTCGGCACAATACAGCATCCGACTCCCTCCTGTGGTGCTCGGCGTCGAGCCTCAGGCCTCGCAGGAGAGGAAAAACTCGGGCAACAGTAAACTGAGACTATTCAGCAGGTCACTGTTTCCACTAGCAGGCCTGTGAGCCGGTGTATCCTAATGGTTAAAAGCACAGGCTTTGGACTCAGACATATCTCGTTTGTCTTGATTTCCACTGATTGCCAGCTTTTTGACTGTGGCCAAGTTCTTTATCGCCCTAAGCCTCAGTATCCTCACTGGTAAACTAGAGACAATAGTAATAACCGTTTCATAGAGTTGTTGCAAAGATGAAATGAGACCATGTATGTAAAGCGCCATGTACATGTATGTCTGTACATGTCTCACACATATGCGACCGTGTATGCAAAGTGCTCAACCATTTGTCAAACACTTACTATAAGCCACGAGCTCTACTATGTGTTTTAGAAGCATTGCCTTACTGCATGTTCACAACGACCTTCTGAGGTGGGAATATTAGGCCTGTGAGCGGCTACATGAGAAGCAGTCAGTAAGCGGGAGTTGTCACTAGATGGTTACTGCTGTTCCAGTGACACGGTGTGGGGTCAGCAGTGCCGGCTGACTGTAGTGTGCTTCTGCATGTGATGATGCTGGGCTGGACCCTCCCACGTGCTGCCTTCTCCTGGTTCTCTGGCTGGAAAGGACCGCTCCTCCACAGGGCTAAGGGCTTTTCTCAATGAGCAACTCCTGTTGGGTTTTCTCCTTTCTTGGCCCAAAGAACTTGTGCTCCCCTCCTCAACCACAGTTCCAGCTAGGCCCCCACTGCCTGGCATTTGATAGGCAAGAAAGCAAAAAGAATTTTCAGAAAATGCATTAGATTTTAAATCAGAAAACTAACGAGACTTGAGACCCAGTTCTCCCACTTTCAAGACAGGGAATAGATGTGTCATTCACCATTGATGTGGGAAACCTCTGGTAAGTCACAGAATCTCTCCAAGCATACATTTCCATATCTAAAAAACTGAAATCATAGAATCTCTTGTAGACTAAATTCCCGTATCTAAAAACTGAAATTTTTCCACATGAAAAATTTGCGTATCTAAAAAACAGGTTAAGGAATGAAATGTTCATTAAGCACCTACTGCATGCCAGGAGATCCATATAAGCTGTCTCAATTGTTTATCTCAACATCCTGTAATTATTGGCACCATTTTACAGATGATAAAACTGAGACTCAGGGAAGGTGAGACTTACACAACATCAGACTGCCATTAGGTGACAGAAGCAGAACTTGAAAGTAGGTTTTCTGAAACCAAGTCATATGTTGTTTCTGCCATGCCAACCAATTCCAAAGGCTGTCCTCGAACCCCCTCCCATCCCCCACTCTGGGAATGTGAAAGGACAAAATTTCCTCTTTACTTCAGCCTTTTCACAGGCAAACATCTCTTTTCAGACTACCCCTACACTGGGGACAGGTGCCTGTGGCCATTCAGTGGAGTTGCAGAGGCTGTCACACCTCTGCCTGCAGGCAGCCTAGCACTCTCCCTTTTGTGGGTAATTTGGAGTAATATGAGCCTCTGGATTTTTCCTGAGATTGTTTCATCTCTGAATCACAAGCTTGGACACAAATGTAGCTTTCGTCCCTGTAAACAAACACAGACACAGCCACATGACTCACCCATCAGGCATTTCCAGTGGCTTTACAAAGCATGGGCATGGCATGGCCTGACCACCCATTCTGTCTCCTGGGAATCTGGCTCTTAAGACATGCCTAGGAGGACTAGTTGACGTGTCAGTCACCCTCGCTGTGCTGTCTTGGTGGAGCAGATCTGAGGAGGCAAGGAGCAGAGTCTGAGAGGAAGAGGAATTCGTGGCTTTGCTGGGAAAGAAAGAGGTCTTCTTTTTGCAAGAAGAAATTGATCATTGGACAATCCATTGATTTAGAATCTGTTGAGAGCTAGGTGCCTGGAATATCAAAAGGGATGAGTTCATGGGTCCTTAGAGGCAAAGCCAAGGTTGGAACACGTTGCCTGACCAGCACAAGTGATAGAATATTTGATATTATGACTGTTTAGGAAAACCTGGAATTCTGCCATAGGTTTAAGACACGGGACTCTGCCATTAATCCTACAATCTTTAGGTAAAGGAAAATAAGGTTGTTGGGATTGAAAGGACCCTCTTTCCAAATTTCCAATGTTGGCCGCCTAAAATTCCAGGCTGAGTTTCTTTCCTTTAGCCTAAACTTCTCAAAAATGTTAACATATAAACATTCTGGGAGAGAACAATGCATGAGACCAGAAATAGGCTTCACCCGTGCTATTTCAGCTGATTAGAAGGAAAGAGCTGGACTATCGTATTGAGAAGGACTGTAAGTCTCAGGTAGGATGCAGGAGGCGAAATCACAGGAGGCTGTGACTGACTAGCAGTGTTCTTCTAGGGCTGGAACGAGAAGTGGTAGGATGGATGCTGCCACACCCATGTGCAGGCGTATTTGTGGGCCCTACTAGAGGTGCATTTGTTTACTCACTCACTGGCGGTACCCAAGCATCTAGGAATAAACTGTAAAAATAATCAAATATTCTTTTCCCATTAAGATTAATACCATAGAAAAATAGGAAGCTAGAAAAATATGAAAAGAAAAAAGAAAAAATAATAATCCATAGTTTCAACTCCCAAATATGTATTACATATGTTAACTTTTGGCATATTTCTTTACAGCATTTTTTCCATACATCACTTTTTTTAATGTAGTTGAGATTAAATTATAATTTTGTATCTTGCTTTTTCATTATCATTATAGCATGGGCACGTTCCGTATTATTACAAACTTTTCATTACTCCTAAAATTGCTAATCCATTTTAAGTATTGCTGACCAGTATCTGCTAGATGTCGTGCTAAACACTGTGCATTCGATGTCTCATTTAACCTCCACACAAACTCTGTTTAGTGGGCACTGCTACTCTTTTCTTACTGTAAAAGCTGACACTGCAGCTTACAGAGGTTAGTTCATTTGTTCATAGCCACACAGCTAGAAGCAGAAGAGTTGGGCTATAAACTCTGTCTTGCCAGGCTGTTGAACATGTATTATTGTTTTTTTTTAAGGTTGCCATTATGTCATAGTCTAATTGACAGTGTTTTTTCTTATTTAATGATACATAAAATAATGGAGCAACATACCATCCATTAGCATAGACGAAATTTTAGTAGTATTATGCCAGGATTACTCATTGTAGCTCTACAAAGCTCTATGTCCTCACCCAATCAATTTAAAAAAATATTTTATTATATGTTTTTTTCCAATCGTGACCTGCCACTGTCAGCAACAAACATTCTGAATTCCCGAAGGACTGGTAGAGGTGTGGACTTTGTTAAATCAGACACTGCTTGCTATGCAGATGAGACAAATCAACAGACATACCAGCCAAAACAACTCACCCAGGAGAAATGGAGCTCTGCTCCCGAATCTGTGTTCCCCGCCAGGACGCCTCACCCTCCTTAGTGCTCAGTCTTCCTCTTCTCCTTTAACATAATTTTCATGACTTTATAATATTCTATCAAGTGAGAAAAATCATTGGCTTGATTGTTCCCCTATCCTTGGGTGTTTCTGTTGTTTCAATGTTTTTACCACATAAATAAGGCCTGAGCAAGTATTAAAAGATGATGGGGGAAAAATGCTAGGGATGGGAGGGAAAAAAGTGCACAGGGGAACTGTTCATTTTTTTCTTGGTACTTTGTTCTTATACAGGGTCATCATAAAATCAGAGAAACAGAGGCAAATATACATAATAAATGGCTTATTGATATTACATATAATAGGTAGGTTCACATCGCTATCCCACATTATCAATTCAAAGTCCAAAGTGCTGATGAAAATTGCAATGAACACAGTACTCTTAATACATTTCCATCAATTCCTACACACACGTCTGTGATGCATTGCCTCAGACAATTTGTGCTTAGATTTCCATTGAATAAACTGTGCCATTAACATGCCCCCAGAAGAAGAAATCTAGGGCATTTCATCTGTCAAAAAAACATAGATGTTGGTTACTCTATGTTATGTTATAATACATCCTACATTATGGCATTTATCATAGTCTGCCTGGCTTAATAGGAGCATCTGTATAATAAACATCTCCCCTTTGCCAGACACCCTGTGAATTCTTGAATATATATAACATGTCTTTGGCTTTGTAGTTTCTTTTTCCCTACGAGAGTATGAGCACTTAGAAGACAAGGAGATCCTCAGTTACAGAGCTAAGCACGCTCTGCAGTGTATGGAGCGTGATTATTATTGGTCCCCCAAGCATTTCTTTTTTATTTTACTTATTTATTTACTATCTTTATTTTCATGTTCACTTCCATGGGCAACCACTCTATTTCATTTAATGTGTTTATTTTTATGGTTCACATTTAGGTCTTTTTTTATATTTGTTCTTCAAATATGTTTTTATGTGCATTATTTCAATTTTATGTAAATTTTATTTGATTACATATCTTATTCTTTTTTTTTTTAAACTAGGTATAACATTTTTTAAAAGTCTCTCCATATTACTATATTTACACCTAATCCATTGCTCCTCATTGTGACGTAATGCCCCACAGTAAGTGTCCTCCACAATTTACCTCTCTCCTTTTCCACTGACGAATGCCCTGGTTGTCTCCAGTGCTTTGCCACCACTGCGATAACACTGCAGAGAACATTCTTGTACCTGTCTCTTATGGGACTGAGTGAAGAATGCGTGTGAGATATGCACCTAGGAGTGGAAGTGCTGGGTCTGAGCTCCCATGCGCAGTGCACGAAGGTTCTTGTGGCTCCATCTCCTCACCAAGACTCCCCCCATCCAGCTTTGGGAATCTTGTCAGTACTGTAGCTGTAAAGTGATATCTTGTTTGAAATGGCTTTTCTCTGGTTACTAATAATTTTGAGTGTCTTTCATAAGTAACCTTTTGTATTTCCTCTCTCTAAAATGCCTTTTGTTTTTGTTTTGCCTATGATTTTAAAACATTTTATTAAGGTGTAGCTTACATAAAGGGCAGGCATCTTAGCTGCACATTAGTTGAATTTTTACATCCATATACACCTGTGTGCCTGCCCAGAGATGAAGACTGACAACATCTCCACTGCCCCAGAATGATCCCTTGTGCCCTCTCCCTGCCGTTAGCTCCCCACCCCAACCACTGTCTTAACCTCCATCCGCGTAGATCAGTTTTGCGAGGTTTTGTACTTTGTATAAACGGAGTCACGCAGCACATTGTCCTCTGTGTCCGGCGTCTTTCACTCAACGTTGTATGAGAGGCACATATTTTTGTGTCTAATTGTGGCTGATTCATTCTCACTGCCGTTCAGTGTTCCGTGTCTTTTGGAGGACACGTGTGTTTGGATCTGCTGGATATGTACCTAGGAGTGGAATTGCAAAAGGTTTTCATAGAAACAATTTTCCAAATAGCTTTTTGCGCTCCCACCAACAAAGAATGAGAGTTTCTGTTGTGCACAGTCTCAACAGCATTTGGTATTGTCGGCCTTTTTAATTTTAGCCCCTCTGATGGGTGTGCAGTGGTTTTCATTTGCATTTTCCCAATGACAGAGGATGTTGAGCATCCTGTCTCAGGTTTCCCAGCCATTAGAATTTCTTCCTTGAGAATATATGATCAAGTCTTTTGCTCATTTTTTTTATTGGGTTGTCTGTCTTTTTGTTATTGTGCTACAGGAGATTCTAAAAGATACATGTTATGGATGTGCGTCCCTTGTGAGATTTTATGGTGAGTATCTCCTCCTACTCTGTGGTTTGTCTTTCCAATCTACAGTGTTATGGTGAACATAATTTCTTAATTTTCTGTAAAATGCCTTTTTAAGCCCTTTGCCATTTTTCTATTAGGGCAATTGTCTTTTATTGAATTTCCTTGAAAATTTTCGATATCGGTTTTAGAGATTGCAAAAATCTTCTATTCTGTCATTCACCTATTGCTTTCGTTCACGGTGTACCTCAATGAACAAAAATCCTTAATTTTGTTATAGTCAAATCCATCCTTTTTTTTTTTTTTGCCATAGCATTTGTGCTCTGGAAGCTTTATTAACCCCCTCTTCTCCAACTCCCAGGTCACAAAGATGTTCTGCATTTTTTTCTTAATTTTATAGTTTTACTGCTCACACTTAAGTCTTTACTCCATCTAGAACCTACCTTTGTTTATGGAGTTAGATAAGAATCTACCTTTGATTTTTCTTCCTGTGTTATTCAATTTTCTAGTTTCCCAATACTATTTATTAAACAAGTGTCACTCTCAATGAATCTGTGGGTCTATCTATCTATCTCTTATCTATCTGTCTATCTATCTATCTATCTTTATCTTATGCTAATTTCTTTTCTTCCATTGGCTAATTTATCTGTTTCTGAGCCAATACCACATTATTTTTATTACTAGTCTTCTAATATGTCTTAAAATTAATGATGTTTTAATTAGTCGTGAGCAAATATAAATGTTAGATGATCAAGTTCCTGAAAAACAGTCCAACTGGAATTTTAATTGGGATTGCATTAATTTTACAGGTTCTCACAGGAAGCCAAGAGATTTTTGGCTGTTGGTGACCTTGTGACTGTTGGCAATGGGCCGGATGTGGTGCTCGGCGTCAGGGGAAGGGTTAGCGATGCCAGCACATCTGGTGAAGCCGGCATTCCAAGGCCCTCTCAGTCTCCTGGAAGTCCTCACTGATAGGGGTGACTCACGGTTTTGCAAAAAGCTGCTGACCTTCTTAGTTTCAGAAATGATTGTAGGGCTGGGCAGGGCCTCTGAGGTAGATGTCCCTGGAGAAACGCCTCTCACTTCTCCTGAGGTGGTGAAATAGCCAGAAACCGGTTCCCATCCAAACCCTGGAAACCACCGTGGGTGAGGTCATTCCACACACGCCAAGACCTTTATGAGATTGTTATCTGCGTAGTCCAGAAAAATCGCTTTTACACCAAACGTTCTAGATGATTGATGGAGAAAAAATTTCTCCAATTGTGTTATCTGTCATTGTTATTACTAAAGGAATATGTGCTGTATCACACATACATGTATACACGCACATCCAAAATATTCAGATAGAGAAAAAGCCTGATTATTTCAGGAAAAAAAAAAAAAGAATTGCCCTTTCTGAAAAACAACAAAAAAGATGTAAAAAGTACAAGAAATCCTAAAACAACAGCAACAAAATGAATTCACATACCCAAAGATGATCCCTGTTAAAATCTGGATTTTACTTTTCCTTCTGGATTTTTAAAATAATTGTGAAATATTTCAAACAAAAAGAAATGTACAGAGTTTTTTTTTCTTTTTGAGAAATAAAGGATTACAATGACAGATACAGGTGGAGACCCCTGGGTGCCCTACCCCCAGTCCCATTCTCTTCCTTCTCTCCCGAGAGTTAACTACCCTCCTGAATTCCCATGCTTAATTTTATACTTTTCCTATCTGTGTATCTACTCCTAAGCTGTAAGGAGCAAAATTTTGTACATTTAAAGACTTCATGTAGATGGTTTTATGCTGTCTGTATCATTCTGGAATTTATGTTTTATCAGTGTTGATATATGCTGCTCTCTCAGCTTCACTTTAAGTGCTGAATAGTATACCATTATATACATACATCACAATTTATCCATTCTTCTGTTGATAGATATTTAAATAATTTCCAAGTTTTTGCTCCCGTGAAAAAGCTACAATAAACACTCTTGCACATGTTTCCTTGTACAGGTGTCAGCATTTCTTCAGAACGCTATGTTGGAGGGTGTCAGTGTCTTCTGTGTCCCCAGGTAATGCCAAAAGGTTTTCCAAAGCAGTGGTATCATTTTACCCTCTGACCAGCTGGCATGAGTGTTACCATTGTTCCATATCTTCACAAACACTTGGCATTGCCATAATTTTGATTTTTTGATTAATGTGAGAGACGTGAAACAGTATCTCATTGTTGTTATAATTTACATTCCACAAAAATTAATGAGGTCGAGCACATTTTCATATATTTATTGTCTTTTCAGTTTTTCTTTCCTGTAAATTGCCTGTTAATATACTTGGCCCATTTTTCATTGCATTGATTATTTTTCTTATTGCTTTGTAAGCATTTTTAATATGCTCTGGGTATGAACCAATTTTAGCTATATATATTGCAAGTATCTATACTTAGTACATGGCTTGCCTTTTTTGAAAAATTAAGACTATTTTTTTAGAGAAGTTTTAGGTTCACAGCAAAATTGAGAGGAAGATACAGAGATTTTCATATATCCCTTGCTCCCACACGTGCATAGCTTCCCCCACTATCAACATCCCCCACCAGAGGGGTACATTTGTTCCAACTGATCAATCTACATTGACACATCATTATTACCCAAAGCCCATAGTTTACCTTATGGTTCACTCTTGGTGTTGTACATTCCATGGGTTTGGACAAATGTATAATGATATGTATCCATCATTGTAATATCATACAGAGTATTTTCACTGCCCTAAAAATCCTCTGTGCTCCTCCTATTCATCCTTCTGCCTCACCCCAATCCTGGGCAACCCTGATCTTTTTACTGCCTCCATAGTTTTGCCTTTTCCAGAATGTAACATAGTTGGAATCACACTGTATGTCACCTCTTCGGATTGGCTTCTTTCACTTAGTGACGTGCATTTAAATTTCCTCTGTCTTTTCATGGCTTGATAGCTCATTGCTTTTTAGCTCTGAATAATGTTCCATTTTCTGGATATACCACAGTTTGTTTATCCATTCATCTACTGAAGGACATCTTTTTGCTTCCAAGTTTTGGCAATTGTGAATAAAGGTGCTATAAACATCGATGTGCATGTTTTTGTATGGACATGAGTTTTCATTTCCTTTGAGTAAATACCAAAGTGCACTATTGCTGGATTATATGCTAAGAGTATGTTTAGTTTGGTAAGAAATCGCCAAACTGTCTTCCAAAGTGGCTATACCATTTTGTACTCCCATTGGCAATGATTGAGAGTTCCTGATGCTCACATTCTCACCAGAGTTTGGTGTTGTCAGTGTTCTGGATTTTGGCCATTCTAATAGATATGTAGTGGTATCTCAATGTTGTTTTAATTTGCAATTCCCTGATGACATATGATGTGGAACATCTTTTTTATGTGTTTATTTGCTATCTGTATATCGTCTTTGGTGAAATGTTTGTTAAGGTCTTTGGCCCATTTTAAAATAAGGTTATTTGTTTTCTTATTGTTGAGTTTTAAGAGTTCTTTGTATATTTTGAATAACAGCCCTTTATCAGATGTATCTTTTGCAAATATCTTCTCTCAATCTGTGGCTTAGTCTTCTCATTCTCTTGACATTGTGTTTTGTAGAGCAGAAGTTTTTAATTTTAATGAAGTCTACCTTATCAATGATTTCTTTCATGGATTGTGCCTTTGATGTTGTGTCTAAAAAGTCATTGCCATACCTAAGGTCATTTAGGTTTTCTCCTATGTTATCTTCTAGGAGTTTTATAGTTTTGCATTTTACTTTATGTCTGTGATCCATTTTGAGTTAATTTTCGTTAAGAGTATTTATCTCAGTTAAATTTGAATTTTAGCTAAACAATATGTAATTGTTTGATGTAAGTATGTCACAAATATTGCATGGGACATATTTATCCAAAAACATTGTTTGTTTTTTATCTGAAATTCAAATTGAACTAGGTATTCTACATTTTATCTGGTAACAGAGAGAAACAGAGAGAAAAAGATCATAGTGAAGTGCACGCTGGCTCTGAAAGCCTCCCCTTGGAGGTGACACATATTATTCCCAACTACATTTCAACGGCCAAGTCAAATGGCCAAGCCAAATGTCAATAATTCAGAGAAGAATTATTATTCCAAAAGAAGGGCAACCTCACAGGAAGCAGAAAATTGTTGAATACAATTGTAACTTGCCACACGTACATAACCATATATTTTTTCTAACAAAACCTAGTCAACACATCGTAAGTCAACCTTTTCAAACACAAGACTCAGAACTTAGCATATGTTAAATTTTTCCATTGCATGTTCCTAATCTTGTTTGTAGTTTCACTTTTACCTTCTAAAAGACACAAAATGCAATTTTAAAATAACAATTATCAGTTAATTAAATTTATTGGTGTATTTTATACAGTTTTGTGTTCATCAATTTCTCACATCTTTACGGATTTGCTTTTCGTCTTACTGAAACGTGTTCTTTAATAGTTCTTAGAGTCAGTGAGATAATTTCTCTTGATACTTTTATGGCTAAAAATATTTTAATTTTGCCCTCACTCTTAAATAATTGCTAATGGGTAATAAAATTTTAAACTGACAGGTATTTTTCCTCATTAGTTTGAAGAGATTAATCTATTGCTTCTGGAAACCAATATTGCTAATGAGATTATTGCTAGCCTGTCTGGTTTTTTTCAGTAGCTTTTAATATTTTTAGCTAACTAAAAATGTTATGCGATTTTACCACATTTTGCCTAAGTATAGATTTACCTTTGTTTACCCTGCTTAATATTATCAGACTGCATTTCAAATTTGAGGATTCAGGTTCTTCTTCAATTATGGAAAATTCTTAGCCATTATTTTTCAAAAATTGCTTCTCAACTATTATGTCTTTTCTCTCCCTCTGGAATTCCTATTGGATGATTTTTGGAGCCTTGACAATCCATCATTTATGTCTCTTAGCTGCTCCCTTAATTTTTTCAAATCTTTGTCTCTCTGTGTTGTGCTTTGGGTGAGTTCCCCAGCACGACATTATAATTATCTACTACTCTGTTTGACTGTGTTTAATCTAGAGTTGATGCTATCTTTTGAATTTCTTCCTTTATGACTGTGTTTTTTATATCCAATACTTCTAACTACTTTTCCATCCTCCTATTTTTCTTTTCTCATTTCTACTTTTGTTGTAGAATTTTTTACTCTTCCTTGGAAGTTTTTTTTTTTTTAATTTAATTACTTGAGGATCTTAAGAAGGCTTATTTGAAAGTCTTTGTCAGATTTCTGCATAACATTTATTTCATTTGGAGTGAATCTGTGTTTTGATGGTTGATTTTGTTTACTGTCTTTCTCAGCATTTGATTTCTTTTTTTGGTGGAATTTTGGTATGAAGCCTCATTTTGAGTGTTTTATTTTCCTTCTTGCTCCCCCACACCCAAGCCTCTGTGTCCACACTGTTTTGTGATTGCTTCCACCTGGTTCTCTTGAGCCTCTCCATTCAGAATCAAGTTCTATAACATTGTGGAGCTCCTGCCTTGCCACAGTTCAGGATCTCGTAGATAGAATCACCCACTGTAGCAGATGCAGGTGGTGCTCCACCCAGCTGCTCTGAGTGTTGATGCTAATGGACAAGACTTGCATCCTTTTACAGCCGATTGCCTTGATTGACAGGAGTTTCATTCCTGAAGGATTCACAGCTTCACTTTGGGAGTTGGCATGTGGCCATTGACTGATTGAAGAGGAAGTATAAAAGCTTCTCCCCTTTCTCCCTGGGCAGGACACCCTTTGTGACACAATTTACACTCCAGAGCTCCTTGTGGAATCAGGCTGAGACTAGGCTTTCCCTGAACTGATTCTGTGCCTATCTGCTTCTTCTACACTAGCCTGCCTTCCTCATGTCATTACAGGTTTCTTTTGAAAGACCTCTCAGTAAACCAATTATCCCAGCTCAGTATTTGCTTCTGGGGAACCCAACGCAAGATAAACTCAAAGTGGCTTGGTTTACTTCCAGGTCACAAGTTTATGTCTGTTTTGTCCCTGGGCCCACAGCTTGCTTAAACCACTGCCTCGAAAGGTTAGCAGTAGTTTTCTTCAGCCTCCTGTTGTGATGGGGAGAGAGTGAGAGGGAAGTTTCTTGTCAAGCCATGATGCTGACAATCCTGCCTTAGATGGACTTTTCTACTCTCTTGACATCACAGGAGCAGACTCTCAGCTGTTACCATGTACTTCAGGACCCAGGGCCCACTGCACCTTCGGCTTCAACCATGCTTGTAACTTCACGTTCGTTGTGTTTCTAGTCCATCTTGCTTTCAAGCTCCATTATCTCGCTCCAATTGTTTATTTATTTATTTTTCTGAGAAAGACCGGCTCTGAGCTAACATCTATTGCCAGTCCTCCTCCTTTTTTCCCCCATAGCCCCAGTAGATAGCCGTATGTCATAGCTGCACATCCTTCTAGTTGCTGTATGTGGGACGCGGCCTCAGCACGCCCGGAGAAGCGGTGCGTTGGTGCACGCCCGGGATCCGAACCCAGGTAGCCAGTAGCGGAACATGCGCACTTAACTGCTAAGCCACGGGGCTGGCTCTCCAACTGTTTATTTTTACATGGAAAAGTCATTGTTCTGGGTTTGGATCAGATAGTTCCATCAAACAAAAGGAAGTCACTGAGATCCTTTTCTATCCATACACATTTATACATTCTCCCTTCAAAGAGATACTCTTTTTGAGGCCTGATATTTTCCCCCAATTTTATTGCAAATGTATTTCTATGTCAATAAATGTATTTCCTGCAACATTTTTTTTTCCTGGAATAAGTCAAATATATTCATGATATACTATCCTTTTTATATACTGCCAAATTTAACCTGCTAGAACTTTGTTGAGGATTTTGTGTCTATGTTCATGAGGAATACTTATCTGTTGCTTTTTCTTTCTTTTCCTTTTTACAATGTCTGTTTTTGGAATCAGGGTAATGCTGGCCTCATAAAATGAACTGAAAAGTGTTCTCTCCTCATCTGTTTTCTGAAAGAGTGTTTAAGATTGATGTAATTTCTTTCTTCAATATTAAAACACACTAATGAAACCATCCGGGCCTGGATTTTCTTTGTGGTAACATTTTAAATTATGAATAAAGTTTCTTTAATAGATAGAGGACTATGAAGATTTTAAAATTTCTTCTTGAGGCATTTTGGTAATTTGTAATTTTTATCTAGTTTTAAAATTTATTAGTATAAGTTGGTTATTATATGTGCTTATAATTTTAGTGTCTGTGTTACTTGCAGTGAAGTCTCATCTTTCATTCCTGACATTGATAATCTGTACTTTTTCTCTTTTTTCTTATTCAGTCCAGGTTTATCAACTTTGTTAATCTTTCCAAAGACTCAGCTTTTGGTTGTTTAGTGATTTTCTCTATTGTTTGTCCATTTTCTATTTCATTGATTTCTGTCTTATCATTATTATTTTCTTCCTTCTTGCTATTTTGGGTTTAATTTACTCTTATTCTGTAGCTTCTTAAGGTGGGAGCTTAGATAAATGATTTTGGACCTTTCTCCTTTTTATATAAGCATTTTATAACATAAATTTCCTTCTAAGCACACTTTAGCTATATCCTACAAGTCTTAATATATTGTGTTGTCATTTTTATTCAGTTAGATATTTTCTAATTTCCTTTATGATTTCTTATTTGACTCATGGATTATTTAGAAATATATTTTTAAATTTCCAAATCTTGTTTAATTTCCAAACTTGGAATTATCCAGATATCTTTGTTATGATCTCTAATTTAATTCCATTTTGTTCAAAGAACTACCTTTGTATGATTTCAATGCTTTTGAATTATTGAGACAGGTTTCTGTCCTGGCATATAGTCTATCTTGATGAATGTTTCACGAGCAATGGAAAAGTGTATTCTACTATTGTTGTGTGTAGTGTTCTATAAACGCCAATTAGGTCAGGTTTGTTTGATAGCAGTGTTCAGGTCTTCTGTATCTTTACAGATTTATCTTATTCTGCTCTCATTTATTGTGATCGTAATGCTAGTGCTTCCAGCTATTATGAATTTATTTATTTTTTATTTCAAATACAGATTTTGTGCCTTGTATTTTAAACTTGTATTATTGGGTGCATATACCAAATTTAGGATTGTTATAACCTCCTGATGAATTGACCCCATTTATGAAATGTCTTTCTTTGTGCCTGGCAATATTCCTTATTATAAAGTTTACTGTGGTTTGATCAGAATATAGCCATTCCAGATGTCTTTTGATTGGTGTTTCATGATATTTCTTTTAATATCCTTTTACTTTTAATTAAACCGTCTTTTTGTTTAAACTAGGTTCCTTTTAGACATAATACAGTTGTGTCTTATCTTCTTATCTATTCTGAAAATCTCTACCTTTTAAATAAAGTGTTTAGACCACTTATATTTAATGCCATTTTTAATTTGATTATGTTTAAGTCTATCATCTTGTGATTGTTTTATGTTTATACCATGTATTCTTTGTTCCTTTTTTCGTCTTTTCCTTTGTCTTACCTTATTTTGGGTTAACTGAGTACTTTTTAGGATTTAATTTTGTCTCTAGTATTATCTTACTATTTATGCCTCTTTGATTTTATTTTTATTTATATTTTCAGTGGTTGTTCTAAAATTTACAATAATGTTCTTCAACTTTTTCACTATAGTTCTTTGTACTATTGTCACAGAATTTATTTTTATATATGTTATAATTCATGTAAAACATGTTATTACCTTTGTTTTAAACAGATAGCTGTCCCTTAACAAAGTGAAAAAAATGAGAAAAAAAATGTCTTATTGGCCCTTATGTTTACTATTTCCAGTTGTCTTCATTCCTTAATGTAGATCCAAGTTTTCTTCTAGTACAATGTCCTTCTACTTGATGAAATTCCTGTTATCAGTTTTTATAGTGCAGATGTGATGGCAATGAATTTTCTCAGCTTTGGTTTGCCTGAAAAATTTTTATTTCACCTTTACATGTGGGAAAGATGTTTTTGCTGGGCACAGAATGTTAGGTTGATAAGTGTTCCAGGGTTTAAAGGTGGTGCTCCATTGTCTGCTGACTTGCCTAGATTCTGATGAGAAGACTACTGTCTTATCTTAGTTCTTTTTTATATAGTGTGTCTGTTTCTTTGGACAATTTAAAGATTTTTCAAATCATCTCTAGTTTCCAGCAATTTGATTGTCACGGGCCTTGATGTTGTTTTCTTTGTCTTTCCAGGTTTTGTTGAGGTTCTTGGATCTGTGAGATTATCACATTTGTAAACATTTTGACCATTATTTCTTGAAAAATTGCTACCTTGTTCTCTACTCTTTTCATGAGATTCCACTTATTTAAATGTTAGCCCACTTGATATTGTCCCACGTTTTACTGAGACTCTGTTATTTTTTTTCAAGTTTTTCTTTCTGTGAGATTCATTTTGGGTAGTTTCTATTGCCACATCTTCAAATTCACTAATCTCTTCTTCTGAAGTATAATCTGCTATTAATCCTATCTGGTGAATTTTTCACCTCAGACACTGTGTTTTTCATCTCTAAAATTTTCATTTGAATCTTTTTTTATATTTTGAATTTCTCTCTTCATTATTTTATGTTTTCCTTTAAATATTTAACAAAGTTATAATAGCAGTTTTAATGTTCTTTTCTGTTGATTACATCATTTCTATCATTTCTGGGTCTGTTTCTATTGACTGAATTTTCTCCTGGTAATGGATCACGTTTTCCTGCTTCTTGTAACGTCTAGAATATTTTTATTTGATAATGGGCATTATGATTTATATGTTGATGAATATCTGGATTTTGTTGCTTTCCTTTAAAGAATAAACTTTGTTCTGCTGGAGATTTATGTTCCTCGTGGTTCAGTGTGATCCTTCTGAGGCTTGTTTTTAAGCTTATTAGGGTGGGTCTAGGGTAGCCTTTGCTTTACGGATAATTTGATTTCACTAATAAGTTGCAGCTCTTTTGGTGTTTTTATTGAATGTGTGCAGTCATTGATGAAGACTCTATCCTGGTTAGAGCTGGAACACTTCTTATACCTATTTAAGCTCTGGAAACCATTCTTCTTATGGTTTCTTAGTCACTCGGCCCCATCTCACGGCGTTGAACCCTATGCATGTGAATCCTAGTGTTGAAGAAAAACTCAAGCTACACCTATTCATATTTTTGGAGCTCCTTTCCTGTAAGCTCTCTTCTTTTCAGAACTGCCTCATAACCTCCAGCTACCTCAGCTTTAGTAAGCAATGTCAAGAACTCATTGAGACCACTGAATTCTAATTGGTATCTTCCTCCCTGTTTTGTGGTCTAGAATGTATTTCAAGGAAGAAAGCCAGGACATTCATAGGAATCATCTTTTTTGTTTTCCTTCTTCAGTTACCACAATTCTGCATTGCCTGTGTCAAAGATCTGAAACCAACTGTTTTACATATTTGATACAGTTTTCTAGTTATTTACAGTGAGAGAGTAAATTATCCTGGGTAGAAGTAGAAGTTTTGTGCATTTTATTTTGGAAAAGTTTCCCAGGTGATTCAGATGCATAATCGGGGTTGGGAGCCACTGAAGAGTTCCCAGTTCCCTGTCTTAATGGGGGCTAGGGTGACTGGATAGATTGATGAATGAAATGGATGAATGGGTAGGAGGGTAAGTGTATATAAGGGGTGAATGGATGTATGGGTAAGTAGCAGAGCCAGGTGTACAGGCACCTATCCACTATCATATATTTTCTCTTGATCACCTTGCAGAGTACATACTAGTCTCACTAAGAGTCAATGGATACAGCAACTAGAAGGATGTGCAACTATGACATACAACTATCTATTGGGACTTTGGGGAGAAAAAGGGGGAAAAAAAAAGGAGGAGGATTGGCAATAGATGTTAGATCAGGGCCAGTCTTCCTCAGCAAAAAGAGGAGAATTGGCATGGATGTTAGCTCAGGGCTGATCTTCCTCACAACAACAACAACAACAACAACAAAAGAGTCAATGGGTTTCTTTGGATTCAGGATTGGAAAAGGCAATGTGTTCTTTCTTCTGGCCACAATTCCCATGAAGCTAATTTTTCTGGATAATGTGACTATGTAAATAACAAAAGAGGAAGAGAGCAGACTTTAAGGCCTTCCTTTAAAGCCATCCAAGGGAGGTGGTTCTGGAGAATTATGAGAATTTGCTGTTTTAAAGGACAGATCCTGTCTCGTTTTGCACTTCCTGACTCTAGATCACCAATCTCCCATTGACTTGCACTTTTGTTTGTTGAACTGCATCAGAATGATTCATCCAAGTAAAAATTCCATTCTGTCTTACAATAGCACCAAAGGACTAATTGAGACCTTCATGAAGTGATTCTCCAAAGGAAATTGGTAGCCTGATAACTACATCCAGTCTGCAAATATTTATTTTTGTCCTGGGGATATATATCTTTTTATTTGAACTAGCTGCCAATATTTAAAAATAGAGAGTTTTACATTTAAAAAAATATTATTTCCAGCTTCTCTTAAAAAATCATGAGAACTAGTCCCATTCCCACATGGGAACATTTCACAGGAGCGGAGTAGTAATTGCTTCCTCTAGACAAGCCCTGTGATCTCCATTTCCCACAGTCCCCATGCAGCCCTTCTCTTTCATTTATGTTACCTCTTAGACTCTGGTATTTGAGTTTAGGATCTCTACTCTAAAGACTAAGCATGGAATTTCTTGGTAAAGATAGAAAGATGAAACCATATCACAGAATATCCTCCCCCAAACACCTAACAAAATGAATAAAAGCGTTTTAAAAGAAGCAAAAAAATTAGCAGTTGTACAAAAAAGAGTATAATACTGTATCAGAAAAATTTAAAGGTAAAGGCAGGATAAGAAAGAGGAAATCCTGAGACAGCTCAGCATTATTCTTCTCTCACTCCTGCCGTGAATGAGCGATACGAGAGAAAGAATGTGAGCAGACATGTTCTTGACGTTTTTCGCTATGATCCTCCAGTTTAGAGAGAAGCAGAATGAGGCAGTGGTAAGGCAGCCTACGGACAGTTACGTGAGACATCAATGCGAGAAGAAACCCCTGCCCGCCTCAGCATAGTCTCAGGAAATCAGCAAAGGCAAGTAAGCCCAGGAAGAGTCACCATTTTTCAAGATCACGCATTGAACTGAGAGAATGAATTCTGCCACCTGGAACTCATATAATGATAATACCATCCAAGAAAAAGAAAGAAAAGACTTACAGAGTGGACAGAAGTAACGAAAACTGCATTTCAGATGAAAAAATGTTCTTACATAGGAAATCCTAAGAAATCTATAAAATGACCATTATAATGAATGTGAATTTAGCAAAGTCACAAGACACTAGGTTGATATACAAAAATCAATTGCATTTTATATACTAGGAGCAAATAGCACAGGCTCTGCGGCGGGACCCTGCTTAATGTATTCAAATAAAAGGAGACCAGTGTGGCCAGAGCAGAGCAGGAGAGGACAGGGTCAGTAGGAATGAAGGCAGACAGTAGCAGAGCTGATCACATGGCACCTGTCGGCCATTGCTAAGTCTGGCTTTCACTTTGAATGAGATACAAAGCCACTGTTTGAGCAGAGGAGTGACCCAATCTAATGTTTAAAAAAAATTGAACTTGACTGTCTTGTTGAGAAAAAATGGATGGTGGTGGGAGTGGGAAAATGTAGAGTCCAAGGGCAGAAACAAGAAGATCAGCTGGAGGCTATTGCAAGAATCCAGGAAAGACATGATGGTGGCTTGAACAACAGGGGTAGCAGTGAAGGTGATAAATTATCAGATGTATAACCAGATTCTGGATATATTTGGAAGATAAAATGTCATAATTTGTTGTAGAATATGAGGAAAAGAGGAGTCAGGGGTGGAAAGGATTTTGACCTGAGAAACTGAAAGAATGGAGTTGTCAATATCTGAGACAGGGAAGATGTGAGGGCAGGTTACAGGGGAAATGCAAGGAGCTCAGGTTCGGACTTGTTAAGTGAGATGCCCATAAGACATTCAAATGGAAATGTTAAGTAGGCAGGTGGATATTCAAGTCTGTAGGGTCAGGGAGAAGTGAGATCTACAGATAAAAATTTGGGAGTTGTTAGCAGAGAGATGATATTGAAATTCATAAAACTGGATGAGACTATCTGAGGTGTGAGTGTAAATACAGAAGATATTTTAAGATATATTGGTCACGGCTTTACAACCTGAAGGGTTGGAAGTTGCCTTTCTCTTTGTTACCATTATTTAGTACCTAGACAACAGCCCTTTTCCGTGGTACCGCCCTTAGATGCAAGTAAGAGGGGCTCCTGACCCAGGTCCCGCCCTTTAGAAGACTCCACACTGACCCTTCTCTGGTTCTGACCCTCCCTATAAGGTGAAGTGTCCGTGGGATCAAAGGAAGGGGCTCACGTGGAGCCCACATCCTTCCTTTAAGACCATGCTTCTAGACCCAATAATTGCCTGCTCAAATGGACTTGAACTTGCTTCTGGGGCCTGCATAGGCTTCCTCCCTGGGTCTATTCTCCTGAAGATGGACTGTGCCTCTGGGAGAATTAGCCACTGGGCACCAATTTGTGAGCGGTATGATGGGGCTTAGATGTGTAGGCTAAGCCATCTGTGCACGCAAGACACTCTTGGTGCAGGATGGAGTCAGGGGCGGTAAGAGAAGGAGGATGGTTCCTGGAGAATGGCAGGGGCTGGTTCTTCCTGAGCACCACGTCACAAAGTGCTAGAGAATTCTAAATTGAAACCTGGCCTTCCTTGTTGTTTTCAAGGTGCATTTGTCAAAGTAGGAGGACATAACATATTTTAACTGTGTGTGAACCTAATTTACAAATTTTAAATATTTAAAAATATGGTATGTGGGTCTTCATTTTAACTCTTGCTTTGAGCTCACCTGAGTGTCCTCCAACCTCAGACACCTTGTCCTCCAACCCAGCATGATGTGAGGCAGATACTCCTTGGAATCCATTCCTTATGGAAGGAGCAGGGAAGGAGTTAACCATATCACACGAACTCCCTGCCTGCAGAGCTGGATAATTGGTGTTATCCAACACGGCCAAATCAAGTTATGTAGTTCAGGGCTTTTTTTTATTTCATGACAGATCAGTGGGTTAAGGAAGCTTGAAAAGGTCCTGGGTCTTGGCTACCTGTTCAAAATCCCATGAACTTGTGGTTTGGCATCGTTGATTTTTCAAAAACTCCTCTCTTGGTAAACCACTTTGAAGTTCTTTCCTGACGTCACTGCAGTCTCTGGTCTGGCACAATCTGGTTGTAACCCCGCCATGGGAGTAAACTGTGGCCAAACTGAGATTCTACACAGCAGAAACTTATCAAGCTGAATAAAACTTACCCCCTGCCCTCACATAGTTCACATACATAGACAGTTGAATGATGAGATAAACTCCATAATGGAGATACCAAGTGGGAACAAAAGGCAGTGAAATAAACTGCAGACCAAGGAAGACTTCATGGACAAAACCTTTGGGAAGGAAGTGGGATCCTGGCATTTGACAGACAGAGGTGGTAGGGGATAGGTGATTGATAAGGACAGGTCAGCCAGAGGGAACAAGTGGAGCCCAGGTATCATTGTGGATCTGTTCAGGGGACAACGATTAGTCCACTGCTGTTGTTGCACAGAGTGAGTGTGAGGAAGGAGCAGGTGAACTCACCCTGCTCTCTCCTGCCTCAGGGCTTCTCTATACACTGTTCCATTTGCCCTGGATGCTCTTCCCACTAGTACACTGCCACACTTTGCTGAGCATCTCATAGGGCTTCTATGTCTCCTTCATAACACTTATCACAATATAATTAAATAGTTATGTAATCACTTGTTAATATTTGCTGCACTTTGCTAACATACTCCACGAAGACCTGGATCACATTTGTCTTGTTCATGGAGATATTCCCATTACTTGACATGGAGTCTTGTACATAATAGGTACTCAAAAAATACTTGGATAATGAATAAGTATAGGAATGAATGAGTTAATAGATAACCGATACATTGATTGACAGTGTATTAACTGAGTAATAAGGCTGGAAAAGCAGGTTGCAGTTAGATTGTGGAGGTACCTGAATTACATGCTAATGAGTTTGGACTTATTTGGTAAACAGTGATGTTTTATTCGTTTCTTCATTCAAACTCAAATAAATATGTATTTAAGTGTTTATTTTGTGTCGGGCACTGTGTTAAATACTGAACATAAAATGATAATTAAAACACTTGCCAGGATCTTGCAGAACTGTAGGAGAAAACAGATAAGCAAATAACTATAATAAAAAATGTGGGAGATCTTTGTTAGAGGTATGTTCCAAATATATGAGAACACAGACAATGGACTAATTTATTCTGCTTTGCGGGGGGTGGGAGGGAGGGGGAGTGGGACAGTGAATGTTCCCCAGAAGAGATGACAGTTCAGTGAGGAATTTAAGGACGAGTGAGAGCGTTCCAGGTGGGAAAGGTGGGGAAAGAATAGTATGGGGATTTCTCTTTTCAGCAATATAGATGACTGAATAATGTAAAATCCTTCTGGAAAAAAAAAAGAGAGAGAAAGAAGGGAAAAAAATTAAAAATGCTGGATAAAATATAAAGTAAAATCTTTAAGCAAGCTAGCTGACACTGCAAAAGAAGAGAACTCCTCAGACGCTAAATCCATTGTTGGAATGCAAACCCATAGAGAGAAAGAAGCACCAAATCTGGTAGCTTCTCCAGTAACATGCAACCTAGGTTGTTTTGTTTGTTTTGGACAGCGGCACTTGTCACAAATGAAGACAAGGACAGGACTTGAGAATGTTCAAGGTGGGAGTCAGAACAGAGGTTCCCATATAAAATTCAGACCCTGAGAGGGTTACTCCCTCGGTGAAGCTATGTCTAGGAAAACAAGATCCACCCAGAAAGAGAACTGGGGAGGAAGGAGGTGCTTCTCAGCTTTAGCTCTGAGTAGAGGGAAAAATTGCTTCCTCCAAGAGTTCCTATCTACACGACGTCCTCATATGAACTTGGATTCAAATTCATACTACCTGTGTAGTTCATACACACACAAATTCATACAAAACACCTCAAACCAAGCATCAAAAGCAGTTCCTGAATTAGTTCTCTCAAGTAACCTGCAGGAGCAAGCACGAATCCTCTTTGGTGGATGGTCATTTAAACCCAAACACAAAGAATACCCATAGGTGATGTTTTAATGATCACATAATTAAAATCCCAACTTACATGAGAAAACAGCCACGGCAAATGAGGAATAGACCCACAAAGAAGGAAGATCTTGACTCAGAGATGAATAAAAATCGCATATTAAAAATATGATGAATGAGGGGCCGGCCCCGTGGCCTAGCGGTTAAGTGCGCACACTCCACTACTGGCGGCCCAGGTTCGGAGCCCGGGCGCACACTGACGCACTGCTTGTCAGGCCATGCTGTGGCGGCGTCCCATCATATAAAGTGGAGGAAGATGGACACAGACATTAGCCCAGGGCCAGTCTTCCTCAGCAAAAAGAGGAGGATTGGCTTGGATGTTAGCTCAGGGCTGATCTTCCTTACAGGAAAAAAAAAAAAGTATGATGAATGAATATGATGACCAGGCAGATTTGGATAATAATCAAAAAGAACTTCTGGAAACAACAAAAAAAACGGTAATAGGAGTCAAAATCATTATAGAAATCAAAATCTCATGGCTGAAGAGGTAATTATTTGACTTGGAGATAGAGCTGAAGAAATCACCCAAATCTGTAGCATACAGAGCTCAAGATACGGAAAGGATGAAAGAACTATTAAGAGACACAGAAGCATGAAAGGGGAAGCTGGGCTGGAGTGTCACTGGGTAAAGCTACCGTAGATCTAATTGGAGTTGCAACAGGAGAGAATAGAAAGATTTGGAGAAAGCAATATTGAGAAGACATTGAGAACCAAGAACTTTCCAGATTTAAAAAAAATACTGATTAGATTCAGAAATCCAACAAATCACAAGCAGGATAAATATACAGAAAATCAATAGCTAAAATCACTGCAGTCAACAGCACAGCACCCAGAAGGACAGACCAGATGCAGGAAGAAAATGAGAGAAGTCCTAAAAAAATGTTAGAAATGACAAAAAAGGACCAAAGTAGAGATGCAGCAAAGCTAAGGTGATGATAATACAAATAAAGTTGAGAACTTAGACAAAATGGACCAAAATTATAAATACAAATCAGCAAAACCAATTTATGAAGAAATGAAAGATCTGAATTGCTCCATGACCATTAAAGAAAATAAATCAGGAATCAAAATCTTCTCCCCAAAGAAAACACCCAAAACAGATGGTTTTACAGGAAATTATATCACACATAGTCAAGGAACTCATCATTCGAATCCTCACACAACTTTTTGTAGAGAACAGATGAAGAAGTACTAATCACTAATTTTATAAAGCCAGTATAAACATTAATACTAAAATCAGGTAAATGCACACAAGAAAGAGAAATGCAACTAATTGCACTCAGCATAGGTGCAATGTCCTAGTAAGCCACATCTATAAAAAGAATATGACTTCATACCAGGAATGCAAAGTTGCTTAAACATTAGAAAAACTATTAATGTAACTCACTACATTAAAGAAGAACTTGAATGAAGTTTAAACTTTAATGAGAAATTTAGAAGTACAAAAAAGAACTCATGATATCCTTAATAGATACAGAATAAACACTGATAAAATTCAACATATATTCATATAAAAACACCTTATTAAATTTAGTCTATAAGGGAAATTTCTTATCTTGAAAAAAGTTTGTTGGACCAAAACCTACAGCCAACATCCTATTCAATGGTAAAATCAGGAACAAAACAAGAGTGCCCACTATCACCACCTCTGTTGAAAGTTTTACTGGAGGTCGTTGCAAGCCCAGTAGCTCAGGAAAAACACATAAAAAAATATGTGTTGAGGGCCGGCCCTGTGGCTTAGCGGTTAAGTTTGTGTGTTCCGCTGCTGGCGGCCCGGGTTCGGATCCCAGGCGCGCACTGATGCACTGCTTCTCCGGCCATGCTGAGGCCGCCTCCCACGTACAGCAAGTAGAAGGATGTGCAACTATGACATACAACTGTCTACTGGGGCTTTGGGGAAAAAAAAGGAGGAGGATTGGCGATAGGTGTTAGCTCAGAGCCGGTCTTCCTCAGCAAAAGGAGGAAAATTAGCATGGATATTAGCTCAGGGTTGATCTTCCTCACACACACACAAAAAATGTGTTGAAAGACAGAAACGCAAATGTTATTATTAGTCAATGATATGATTTTCTATCAGAAAACCCAAAAGCATTTACCAACAAATTATTAAAATTAATGAGACTGTTCACAAACATTGCTGTATTTAAGCACTTAAAACCTTTAAAAGGTAATACAGAAAAATATTGTATAATTTCAGAGTAGCAGAGAATTCCTTAAACAAGACACAAAAAGCTGAACCCTTTAAAACTCATTAATTCAATGTATTAAACTTAGAATACATCCACCAAAGGGCACTGTAGTTTGAAAGAGAAGCCACAAAGCAGGATAAAACATATGCTATACATACAACCCACAAAGAATTAGTATTCAGAGTATCTAATATATAAAGAACTTCTACAAATCAAGAAAAAAGATAACCCAGTAGAAAAGCAGTCAGAAGCTATGAATTGCATTAAAGAGGTAACACAAATGGCCAATAGCCTATGAAAAGATGCTCAACCTTATTAGTCATCAAGAGAATGCAAATTAAACCTGCAATGAGATACCATTTCACACTACTAGATTGGAAAAAAAATTTCAACTTTTACAATGCCAAGTTTCAGCTAGGAAGTAGAGCAAGCAATAGATCTATCACATGCCACAGGTATAGCTGTGTAAATTGGTTCCACTTTACCTAGTAAAGTTGAAAATGTCCTTCACTATGGGAAACAGAAATTCTACTTCTAGGGATATAATGTAGAGAAACTCTTGCTCATAGGCCCTATGAAAACATTAATAAAATTATTTACGAGGTGAGGTGGCTTCTACGGGGGGGTTTAACTTGCATATAAATGGGTATTTGAGAATAGCTACGTTAAAAATAAAATGGAAAAAGATACCGCTTGGTAGCTTTTGTGTATTGGTGACAATGCCTCTTACATGGGCTAAAGGATAGGCAGACCTGGATTTGAATCCTGGCTCACCCATTTACCACCTCCATGACCTTGTGCAAGCTATTTATACTCTCTAAGTCTTGGTCTTTGCATCTGTAGCCTGATATGAGACCTATCTTAAAGATTGTTGAGAGAATTAGATATATGCAAAACACCCAGCACACAGTAGTGTTCCATGGATGTCAGCTATTATTATTGCCCCATTGAGCAGATGGGACAGTGACTCACCAAGAAGGGAAAGGAGAGAATGGGAGCCAGCTACTTACTGAGCATCTCCAATGTCTCTGTCACTCTCTAGGAGAAGGAAAGATAAAATCTGTAGGGCTGAGTCAATTCAAATTAGAAAAGAGTGTTCCATCCAGGGAAATGGGAAGTGCAGGTACGAGGGTGTGGTGGAAAGAGCACAGAACTTAGAGACTCAGGATCTACACCTGAGTCAGTACATATTGGATCTATATCTTTGGGCAAGTCATTTTAGCTCTCTCAGTTTACTCTATGTGGAAAGGAAAGAATAATGCACCAGGCTGCTGTGAGGATTAGGAGAGAAAATGTGTACAAAAACTCCAGTCTGCAAAGGGTTATACAAAAGCCATGATATCAATAGTAACAATATGTCTCTTTCTATTTTTCACCCTTCTCTTTGCAGAATTCCCCTCTCCACACCTTTCTGTCACCCAACATTCTATTGCTGGTTCTAAGGGCTCCCGTTTCCTTGAGCTTTCCCTCCCATTCATCAAAAGTTACCCACCTCAAGGCCCAAATCTCAGGGTCTTACTAGAGAACAGGCTGATCTGATGAATCAGTATGTATTGGTCTATCAGTAGATAATCATGGATTCTCCCACTCCTCCCCCATCTTGTTAGCATGTTGGCTATTCTGTAGGTATTTTAAAGATAAACCTTAGGGAAGGAAAATCTTTTAATGAAAATACTGATAAGTATTCAGAATTTTAGGTGCTGTGGCAGTCTGTTGGATGAGATTCGTTGGGTCAAATAAGGCTTCTGCATATGACACCCCAGAGGCATTTTCTTCCTCATTTATTCATTGTGTCAAACTCAATGACTTCTCCTCTATCACCAAATAAAGTCTGAAAAAGCTTCTGGGAGAAATAGATACAGGTTCAGACCTTGACACTGAAGCTCACAATAGTAGAGATAATATCCGACTAGCATTTTATGCTGCACAAAGAACTTTCGGACCTATGGTCTCGTTCAATCTTTACATCAATCCTAGGAGGAGAAAACTAAGGTGAGATTTGTGACCTCCAGTTGTGTAGATGAAGACGAGGACCAGGAGGTGAAGGAAACGCTTGCACAAGGTCACACACCTATCTAGTGGCTGAGTTTAGCTACACCTTTCTTGGGCTCCTTCTCCCTCCCTGGTCTCTAGAGCACTTGGTCACACCTACTACCTGAGCTACCCAAGAAAGGGTGGAGTTGCCACACAACAGTTCCTATTGTTAGTGCTTGGTATTCCCAACTCCTGGAAGAGCTAATTGGCAGGTAGGGTTATGGTGAAAAACCAACAGCCCAGCCAGAAGCCCAGAAAACCCATTACAGATGCTGTGCCTCGTACGTCCTAATACATGCCACCGTTGTCCCACAGGTTGGTTACTCTGGATTTGGCAAGACCCAGCACAGGTGTGGGCTCACTTATACCCCTTTCACCTTCCCCATTGTTTTTCTTTTTTTAAAATTATTTTATTGAGGTCATATTGTCCTACAACATTGTGTAAATTTCAGGTGTCCATCTCTATATTTCAGTTTCTGTATAGACTGCATCGCATTCACCACCAACAGTCCAGTTTTTATCCGTCACTATACATATGTGCTCCTTTATCCCTTTCACCCTCCTCCCCCTTTCTCCTCTGATAACCACTAATCTATTCTCCTTATCTATGTGTTTGTTTGTTTATCTTCCACACATGAGTGAAATCATATGGTGTTTATTTTTCTCTGTCTGACTTACTTCACTCAGCATAATACCCTCAATGTCCATCCATGTTGTCGCAAATGGCAGGATTTTGTCTTTTTTATGGCTGAGTAGTATTCCATTATATACATATACAACATCTTCTTTATCTATTCATCTGTTGATGGGACACTTGGGTTGATTCCACATCTTGGCTATTGTGAATAATGCTGCAATGAACATAGGGGTGCATACATCTTTTTGAATTATTGATTTCATATTCTTTGGATAAATACCCAGTAGTGGAATACCTGGATCATGTGGTGTTTCTATTTTTTACTTTTTGAGAGATCTCCATAGTGGCTGAACCAGTTTGCATCCCCACTAGCAGTATATGAGGGTTCCCTTTTCTCCACATCCTCTCCAACACTTGTTGTTTCTTGTCTTGTTAATTATAGCCATTCTGACAGGTGTGAGGTATCTTTTTGAATAGTATGTCTACTCAGGCAAAGGAAACAAAAGAAAAAACAAAGAAAGGGGAGTGCATTAGACTCAAAAGCTTCTGCAAGGCAAAGGAAGCCATCAACAAAACAACAAAATGAAAAGACAACCACCAACTGGGTGAAAATATTTGCAAATCATATATCCAACAAGCGGTTAATTTCCAAAATATATAAGGAATTTATACAACTCAACAGCAAAAAAATGAACAACCCAATCAAAAAATGGGCAGAGGATGTGAACATTTTTCCAAAGAAGATATACAAATGGCCAACTAAAAAGATGTACAACATCAGTAATTATTAGGGAAATGCAAATCAAAACAACAATGAGATATCACCTCTCCATCCTTTTTCATAGCTCTCTCCAGGTTTCTCCATCTAGAGCAATAGGTGGTTGACCCCTTCCACCAGCAACTTTCAAAATGATAATTAACCTGTCCTCCTAATGACTTAATCATGCCTTGCATGTCAATAGGCTTGGTGTATTCATGCTCCTTCCCAGTCATTAATTAATCCTGCACGCAACTGCCCTGAGCTGTAGGTCACCTCAATCATCTTCAGGCTGTGCCTGAGTCATCAAGACAGGCCAGGGATCTGCCTAAAGTCACCCAGCAGAGTCTGCAGCTCAGTCACTCGACCAGCCAGTGAAAATCAAGGTTATGAAGTCAGCCCTGTTCCCACACCTTCCTCCCTGGTCCAGTGCTCTCATACTGCCTTGCTCCCCATTCCACTTAGCGTGCTAAAGCCTTCCATTCAAACTTATGTGTCCTGAAGCCCTGCGAGCCTTGTTAAATAACAAGGTAGTCTAAGGCAAATTTACCTTACTGATTAAAAGGCCTTACGTTATTCCCCCAACAGATACACGCATTGTAACAGAGGGTCCTCTGCAGCTCCAAGGCTGGAATCCGTAGGGATGAAGTCCTAATGGTAGAATTCCAGGCACTTGTCCCCATCAGTAGACAAAGTACATTAGCAATGGGGCTCTTTGGGCAGACGTTCCTCACACAACCCTGCAGGCCACGAAAGCTTGAAGATCTTCCTGGTGCCACCCCGAGCCCCTTGTCTTGCTCGGGCTTGGTCATTGCACCCTCTAGGACTGGAGAGGAGCAGCGAATTGAATACAGCTGCAACACATTAACTAAGAGCCGGAAGCCAGTTCTCCCTTCATGAATTCCACCTGAATCTACATCCCTCAGACAGCTAAGCTGTGTGCCCAGCCAGCCTCTGAACCGATGTGATTTGGGCCAGCCCAGCACGTGGTGCCAGATTTCGGGGTAATCAAACACTTGACTCACAGCGGCTCACTGCATGCACGTGTGTGTGTGAGTGCGTGTGTGTGCGTGTGCACGCGTGTGCCTGTGTGAGGCAAAGCAGCAAAGGCGACCACCTGGGGTTGAATCCCGCCCAAGCCATTCTGGCCGAGAAGCCTGAGGGAACCAAATAAATGAAGTCTAATAGATGGATCCGTCTAGCAGATGGATGACAGTGACCCGTGAACTTGAAATCTGCTCTCAATTACGTCCTCTGATGAGGGGCTGGGGAGGCACAGGGATGCAACGGCTAATCCCCCAGCATTTACAAGGGGTTTGGGAGCAACTGCTTGGTTACTGGAAAACTTTTTATGTGTTCCAGCTATTATTATTAAAGAGGAATTGACTGTGATTGGAAATCAAGACAGCTAGGCAGGATGGGCTGCTTAGGGTCCAGGAAAGCCCCCTGGAATCATTATGGTTTTCTTCAGCTCCTTATCCAAAGGGAAGGTTTGGAGCAGTTAATCCAGGTGGAAACAACTGGCTCCCAATCAGTTTAGCTGATACACTGAGAAGGTTCTGGAGCAAACTGTCTTATCCTAGACTAAAAATCCCCTATGGAAAGTTTGCTTTCTCTCCTTGTTCATCTTTAGGGGCAGCCCTCAGATTGGGTTTAGAATCAAATAAATTTGGGTTCAAATCCTGAATTCACCCCTTACAAATTACGAGGTTGATTATGGCCTGCTTCTCTGAGCCTCAGTGTTTTCATCCATAATAATTTGCCAGAGTTTCTGTGGCGATTAAGCAAGATAATAATAATTATGATTCTTGCTTATGATAATGATAATTATCAACATGTATTGAATATTTATATTATCAGTTTACAAACACCTTGTGAGATACAGAGCAGGAAACTAGGGTTCAAGGAGGTGACATACAGGTGCTTAATAAATATTCATTTTCTCAAGACAGCAAGTGCAAAGTCATTACATTTTGATTAAATTGAAACGTATTTGTGTTGATATAAAATGGAAAGGACATTACAAGATATTTACTGTGGTTTTATTTAGAATATGGGTCTGCACGTGAACCTTAGTTTTTTTCTTGCTTAGGAATCTGTATTTTCTATAATTATTACTTATTACCCTGGTGGTATGAAAAACAATCATAGTTGGGGTGGAGGGTGTGGGTGGTGAGGCTAAAAGGTGTCGCTCCCGCCTGTCTCATCTGGGACAGTTAGGGCTGCAAGCCTGTTCTGCCCAGTGGGCAGGGCTCACACTAGCTCTAGAGCCGCAGAGAAAATTCAGAATATACATAGTCATATACACACTCATGTATATATGTGACAAGTGCCGCTGTCCAAAACCCACGGGGCTGGCCCTGTAGGTAGGAGAAAGGCTGGGCAGGATTCTCCCACAGCCCACTGTCTGGTGTCCCAGACTCAGTCCCCTCAGTCTGAGTGACCCAACCACCGCCCAGGCAGGACATGGCTGGTAATACTAATAACAGCACCCTTCATCAAATTTTAAGCACTTTGAATGCTGTCTTGTCTCAACCACCGTTGAGGCGGTTGAGATTACAGAAGGTAAGTGACTTGCCCACCATCACACAGCTAAGTGGCAGGGCTGAGACTCAAACCCAGATCTGTCTGATGTCGCAGCACCCTGCTCTTATCTCCAGTAATGTGCTGCCTCGCCCGCCTCACCTTCCTGTCCTGCCTCATCTCCCGGGGCTCCACTTCCCCCACCGCAGGCACGCCAGCCCACCAGGCGCCTTGTCGCCTCTATGCGGGCTCGACCCTCAGCCCGGAATCCCCGCACACACACTGTCTGTTCGAGTTTGAGTAAACTCCTTTGGGCTCAGATCAAGTTTTCCCTTGTCTTCCTATTTAGAATTAATCTTTCCCTCCTTGGCTCAAGCACAATGAATACACATATGAAATTAAACATATATATACATGTGTGTATAAAATATATATATTACATATATATATATACAATTTATATGTAGCAAGGAATGCAGCCTGCCAACACCTTGGTTTTAGTGTGGCGCGACCTATGGTAAAACTCTGTCCTACAGGATCATAAAATAATAAATTTGTGTTGTTTTAAGCCACTAAGTCTGTGGTTGTTTGCTACAACAGCCACAGAAAACTAATACACTTTCATAGGGTGTTATAATTTTATTACAGCATTTGTGTCACTGTACCCACTGTAATTGCTTAAGTATGTATATTTTTTCTCTCACTAGCTTCTTATTAAATAGACTAAGTTTTTCTCATTTTTATATTTTTCTCCAGAGCCTCAAATGGTACCTGAATTCTATGGCATGGCATTAAGTCATCTGTATCACCCGAGTGACCACGATGTGCCCAGCATCGTCTCGGCTGCAGAGACACGAAGTTAAGCCAGTCGGGTATTCGGCGGAGGACTTCACAGATATCTGGACTCTCACTCCTTCCAGGCACGTGAGAAGACTGCCCCTCTCTGCCCACTTGAAGTTCCGTGTGCCCGTGTGACTTGCTTCGGCAGAGAGCCATGAGCAATTGCTTTGTCCCTTTCTCTTCTCCCTTCACATGCTACCTGGTGACGTTTGCGATGGAGGTGGTCTGGCAGCGTGTGTCCCTTAGTGATTTTGATGTGCAGGGCCTGCCAGACCCACAATGGACTTGTAGCACAAGCGAGAAATAACGTTGTTTCAGCATCTCAGATTTGAAGTGGTTACTCCTGCATAATTTAGCCTATCCTGACTGATAAAGTCAGTTTCTGCCATTCAGAGTTTTACTGTCTTGGGGGAGGGAAATAAAACATACACACAAATAACTACTATACAGAATAGTCATGGTGGAGTTAACTGTAAGTGTTAATAGTTTAGTGTGTCTCCTTCCAGACTTGACACACATATTTACACACAAAAATACCTATAAATATGTAAGTCTGTGAAAGGAAATGTGTCTTTTTCTGAAAATGGGACCATGGTCTACAAATTATTTTGTAATTTAGCTCATCGACACTTGTGAGAAAGGGCTCTTAGCTCTCATGACAACTCATAAGGTGGCACTGTCCCTTTTCAACAGATTCAGAAGCTGAGCCTCAGAGAGGCCAAGCAATCTTCCCAAGGTCACTCAGCTGGCAAGTGATGGAATCAGGACTTGAACCCAGGTCTCTCTGGCTCCAAAGTCATTGAATAATGCAACGTATTCCCTACCTCCATAGAGCAGGACCCACAAAACACCTCACACGTATAAGACGGCACATGCTGAGTAACAAACCAGCACCGTGACTGCATGCGTTCTGAGTATCCTGAGTGAGGAGCTCCCTCTGTAGGCTGGGGCAATGGGGGAAAGCTTCACAGAGATGATGGGGCTGGAGCTTGAGGAAGGGCAGCTGGAGGAAGGGCAGACAAGTAGATGAAGTAGAAGGCATTCATTCACCCATTCACCACTCATTAACTTATTCACGACTATTTATTGAGTGCCTCCTCAGTGTCAGGCACTCCAGGCAGCGGGCACGGTGGAGACACAGCGTTGGAGGTGGGAATGTTCAGGAACAAAGGGCAGCCCTGGCTTGAAGACTGAGATGGGGAAGATGAGTGACAAGTCAGGACTGGCAGATAAGGAAAAAACCAGAGGGGATCTTGGTGCCTTCCTCCACCACTGCCTGAGAATAACTTCCCCCTTTGTGAGAATTTTTAATATTACAATAGGCATTTAGGAACTCAACTCCTACTCCAAGGCTGATATGAGAGGGTGGGGCAGAGGGCAGACGGAAGAAAATTGACAATTCTCCCTACCAATGGTCTTGCTCGCCCTGAACTTCAATTTCACCCCTCCACAGTCGTCCGGTACACTGCTGGGCACACAGGAGACCCAGTGCTCCTGACACAGCTCAAAACGATAGGGTCCACCACCAGGGAGTGTAAGGTTGATGCTAGAACGTGGGCTCCTGACAGGAGGGCAGAGGGGCTGGAAAGCAGCCTTGTCTATGTGGAGTGACACAGACCTGGTTCAAATCCCAGCTCTGCTTTTTCTTATGAGATGCTGGGCAAATCATTGAGTTCAATATCCTCCTTTGAAAATAGAGATAATAACATCTGCCTGCAGAATTGCAAAGATTGGGAAAGGAGGTATCTAGAGAGTCTAGCATGGTGTCTGGTGCACAGTAGGTGATCAATAGATGGCAGTGATGCTCAATATCTTGTTCTGAGAATGAGCAATGAGTTTTGGGCAGAGAGTGCCACGTTGCACAGACATGAACATGGTTGCACCTAAGCTATAAGCTAACTGGAAGGCAGGTGAAATGCAGTTCAGCACAGTGGGGTGGATTCTAAAATCTGCCCTAAGGAAAGGCTTCCTCTATCAGATCAGCACTTTTGTCAGAGCTTCTGATGGGATGACCTCTCTGTGACCTCTAGGCTCAATGCTTGGCTGCTTCTTAGAACAGCACAATAAGCCCTGACTCACCGACCTTATGCGGGCGGCCGGGACCATTGTGGCCACAGCAAAACTTAATCTCCTGGCCACCTGCGCCCGGATCTGCTCAAGCCCATCCGTGCTACAGAAAGCCAGAACCCAGGCTTCTGGAAGGAGGAGTGCAAAGAGGGGCTCCTGAAAAACCGTGCCTCATGGGGAAGCCTCCTTTAGGATTTGCCCTTGGCTTGCTGAAGACCTTACCTTCTTCTTTATCCTAGATATTTAAAATCACTTTTATTGTTGTTTTTTCTTATTACAAAAGCAAAGTAGGATTGTTGTGGAAAATACAGATAAGAAGAAAAAAAAAAGAAAGAAACAACCAACCATTATTTCACCAACCCAGAGAGAACCACTCTTAACTCCTTGGTATTTTCCCTACCAATCTTTTTCCGAATATACATATTCATATACACACTCATGTATATATGTACATATACATGTACAAAAGTAGTATATATTATAAACATCTTTCCACTTCAATGAATATATTTCTCTCACATAATTGTCAATGACTGGGTGGTATTCCATCGAACGAGAGTGCTGCCAAAATTTTTAATCAGTTAGATATTTAGGCTACTTCCAGTTTTAAATTTTATACCAGTATTGCAGTAAATATCTTTAAGATTATATCTTTTCTCATATCTTTCATTATTTCATAATTTATAGCAGTACTATTTCATATCTTTCATTATTTCTTTGAGATAAATTCTAGCAGTAGTGTTGCAGGGTTAGAAAGGAAATGCCTTTTTAAGGGCAGTAACCCTGAATTTTCGTTGGATCCCTTTCTTGTAATTTCCCTTACAAGAAATTACATCTCTGGGAACCAAAGTAAAAGTGAGTGTTATATCTGAATGTTACCAAGTCCCTTACACAGTGCTGGTGTTCCAAAGAGCCATATTAAAGTGGCATTTCCCTTTTGGCTTCAATAGCAACAATTATTATTATTGTTGTTGTTGTTACTGTTACTATGTTCTGCATTGTTTTCCTACTCTGAGATTCCCTCCAGGTGGGCTGGCGAGGGAGGAGCGGGCCATTTGCTTGGAGCTCCATTGACTTTGCATGGAGCATAGCACAGAGGTTCTGGTGCATTCCCTGTCTGAACAGGTGAGGTAAGCTTTTCCTGACCCCTCAGAGCCCCTCAACTCAAGACAATAGGTCTTCTATCCTGTTTGCCCAGGGACACATGCGAGAGTGTGGTATTCCTTGTCATGCCCTTCTCTTGGCAGGCTGATCTATTGAGTTTGGCTTCTGCTGACTAAAGTAAGGGAAGCTGACCTAGTTGAGGGGAGTAGCTTGAAAGAAAGTCTTAGTGTTGCCATATGGCCTGAAGCCTCCATGTGAACCTGTCAAAATAAACACATATGAATTAATCATCCCAAATCAAAACAAGTCCCAGCAGCGAGCACAGCACATGGCACACAGTATAGGCATTTTTCTACAAGTATTTGCTAAGTGATAATATGGATGCTAGATGGACAGTTTTAATTATCTCTTGACTTATCTCACTATAGATGGTGTGTAACGCACCTAGAGTCAGATATTTATGTCTCCAGAAATCCTTTCACAAGAGAGATGGAGGATTATGCCTTATACGTAGAGTTAAATACACACTTATTCTTCAACTCTTGAACAGACAAAGAGCAAAATGCTTGGGCTTAACAAGTGCCATTAAGTTTATGTAAAGAAAAAGATGACCTGCCAATTATAAATCGTGTGAGCATATAATAAAAATATTTTCATATAGGCATGGTCTCAAAAAAGTCACTTCCCAAGCAGCTTTCTAGGGGAGCTACAGGAGGATGCATTTTACTGAAAAAGAGGGAGCAAACCAAGTTGTGGAATCTGGGATCCAGGGTTCCAGCCCAGGAGAGAGGCTTAGGGAATTCTTAGGATGATGATGAAAGAAAGACCACAATTCTAGCAGCACAGCAGACTTCCAGAGCAACCAGCTCAGACTGTAGGAGGAGGAGCAAGGGTCTGTAGGGGGGTCTATCCCCTCAAAAAGAAAATGGAGCTTTTTGATTATATGATGGGTTTGACCTCAGCGGGAGAAGTTTGATAGCTCTATGTGAGAATTTGGGGGATGAATTAATGGTAGGCACACAAAACCACAAAGGAAAAATGAGACAGTTGTGAACTATAGGAACAAAATATACAAGAAAGGAAATATAACCATGGTACGTTATGTGCCTCATCTGTGAACAATATTTTCTTAGATGTTATCAGATAAACGGGTAACATTGGATTAACAAAAAATCCGTGTAATTCTGTGGGGGTGAACAGAGGAGGAGACGTGTGTATATTGTGGGGGGCATGGGAGGAGCAAAGGAAAGTGGCCTAAAGAGCCAGATCCTTATTTTCCATCACAGAAAGTCAAAGGTAATGTCTAAGACTGAAAAATCAAGCACTAACAGTATAAGCAAGTCATTTCAAGATAGAGAGGTCAATTCCAAAGAAATAGCTTAAAAAGTTGAAAGATACAGACTTTCTAAGAGCAGTTTAAGGGTAGCAAGTAGAGCAGGGACTGCTGTTTTTCAGTGTAAGACCGACAAAAACTCCGCACATATATTATTTAAACAAATTAAGTTAATGAAAGTGCCGGAGGATGAGCAGGGAGGGAACTAATGCAGGCGTCTCTCGGGGCTTCTGGTCGCTACGCCTCTGTTGTTGCTTTGGATCATGTTCCCTGCAGTTTTCCAGAGAGAGAGAGAGGGGAGCTGAGGGGCGCTGCTCTGCAGCGCTGTCCTTGGTTTGACTGGGGCTCCTGATGAGCTTTCATTTGAGTTAAAGAATCAATTGCTTTAAAAACGTTGTTTTTGAAGTTTGGAAGCACAGACCTAGACACAGCTTTCTGGGGACTAGATTTCTCTTGGCAGCCCAGGGGCCCTACTCTGAGATCCCCTCCAGCTGGGCTCATGAGGCCACTTGCTGGGAGCTCCATTGGCTTCGCATGGAGCATAGCACAGAGGTTCTGGTGCACTCCCTGTCTGAGCAGGCGAGGTAAGCTTTCCTGACCCCTCGACTCAAGGCACGAGGTCTTCTATCCTGTTTGCCCAGTGACACCTGTGAGTAATGTCTACGTGTGCCAAGCCCAGGGGCTCCCTAATGGAGTGCAGTGCTTCATCTGTCATGAAGAAGGAGGACTCCTCTCTCATCACCGTGACCTTGAGCTTTTCTGTCCAGAAGCAAGAATGGATTCATGATGCACTATATAGCTTTTTATTTATTCCTTTCTGGGACCCAAGGCCTGTGTCTGTGAGACTAATGGTTTGGGATTAGGAGTGCGGTATTATTCCAGAAAGAGACTGAGCTGAGAGCCCACAGAGCAGTGTCCACTGCTCTCCCTAACTGAACCGAGCCACTGTGAGCTCACACCCAGGGGCACACCAACATTGCCCTTGAGCAGTGAAGGCCAGCAGTCACCGCATCTTTATAAGTTGCCAGGCACTGCTCTAAGCCCTTCATATGTGTTGACTCCCTTAATCATCACAACCACACTAAATCCTCACACTTTACAGTTGAGGAAACTGAGGCACAGAGATGATAAGCAACATGCCCAGGGTGGCGTGGCTGGCACATGACAGCCAGGATCTGAGCCTATAAGGCTGAGTCCAGAGCTCACGTTCTCAGCAGCTTCCCGTTCTTGTCCCTCCAACGCACACACTTTAGTATTCCTTCTCCTTGGATGTGCTCATATACCCTTTCATGGAGACTTTCAATGAGGTATTCCACGCACTCTTCATTCTCTCATCCGTCTGGTTTGTTTTTAATTAAACTAGAGTTTCAGCAAACATGAGATTCACCTAAAACCAAAGCCGGGAGAGAAATCCTTCATTGACAAAACATCTGGTACACACAAGCAAACCATCTGAAGTCATCAGGAGCAATCGGATACCCATGTCATAATGGTTTGGAATTAAGAGTTTGAGTCTCACACCCAATGGCTAACACCCAGGGAAACTGCTCACTAATCTCTGTGCTTCGCGCTGGGCAGGGAGGTGGGGGGCTGGGTTTCTCCTGGGGAGGCCACGTGGAGCCAAAAGGCCCCTCCACACAGCACAAACCAGAGACTCTCCAATGCAGCCCCAGGTTCACTTTTACTGGATGGACCCAGGCACTGAGTAAGAGGCAGGGCACCGTGGATGGGCTTGGGGGCAGGAAGGAGGCTGGAGGTAAGTCCTGCCTCCACGACCTTTTGGCGCGCCCTCCACGCCCCTGTCACTCACTCCAGCCTCAGTGAACCTTCTTGTATTTCTCCAACATGCCTGCCTCTGAGCTTTGGCACTTCCCATTCCCTATGTCTGGAACGCTCTTCCCCGCCTCCTCTTCACATGGGCCTCACCTCTCTGTTACCTCTTCAGAGGAGCCACCCTGTCCACCCTAATTTAAAGGAGCCACCTATTTCCCACGCTCATTTCTTTCCCATATCTAGTGTTTAGAAAAAAACCTTCACAGCCCTTATCACTAGCTGAATTCATTTATTTATTTTATTTTACTGATTTATTTATTGAAAGCCTCTTCCTCTTCCATGAAAGCAGGGACTTTGTCTTCTGTAAATTTCATTACCCCCAGAGCCTAGAACAGTGCTGATATACAGTAGAAATCCAATGACTATTTCTTCAATGAATGAATGAATGGTGTTTACAAACTAGATAGGTAGGAAGGCTCAGTCTTGAGGCCATGTTGCAGGAGGGAGAACAAGGACTTTCTAGCTGGGGAATTATCCTTCTTGTTGGTCTTTAGCAAGTCATCTCCATTTCCAGTCCTCCCTCCTACCTACCCAGCATTGAAGACTTTGCTCCCATGCTCAGGGAGAGAGCGAGAAGCGTTCCTACTGGGAACCCTATGACTCTTCTGAGGGATTAAGGCTGGGATTGTGTCAAGGCAGAGGGAGGTCTGAGTTCCTTTTAGCCCTATTGTTGGGAATCATTTGGGAGGGAGTCGCTGGGGGGAAAGGCCATCCTTCATGGATGCCTCTCTAACCTAGTACCATGCCCATGTAGTACCAAGACAACCTGCCCTCTGTCGATGATCCTGCGCTGTGCAGTCAGTGCTTTCCTGACTCCTGCTCCTCTCCTCAGAGGTCTCTGGCTAAAGACACCTCTAAGCTGATGAGCAGGGCCAGCCTCAAAGCTGTAGATGTTCCTCTCCCTTTCTCTTGTCCTGATCCCCACAATGGGAATACTCATGTCTAAGACATTCCTGCCTTGCCAAGATAGTAAGGGAGTCAAATCCAGCCTCAGTGGGGCTTTCAGTTCAAGCCTTTTCTCTCCCTCCCCTTGAGCCCCACCCCAGTGTGGTGCAACCCATCCTAATGGGTCACCCAACTGGTGAAACCTGAAGAGTTGGAGGCCAAAGGAAGCACTTGATGACAAATGGGTGGGGAGGTGAGCAAGTGGAGGAGGAGTGGGGGCTTCAGGAAGGGGCCTGGGCAGGGAGAGGCACCGGGACTCTTTATTTTCAAATGGAGATGGATTTTATATTTCAACTGCTGTTTTTATCATAGGGCGATCTTATGAGGTTGATGTGAACGGGGCTCTGTGTGTATTGTTATGCTACGTGGTTTTGATAAAAAGTGGCATTGTACAAGATGTTCCTGGGCCACGTAAGACCTTGCTGCACAGCTCATGGTGGCACAGGGCCAGACCACAAGTTGTGCAATGCAGTGGCAGGGGAAACAGAGTGTTTCTCAGGGATTAAGGCTGGTATTTCAGTTTGAACTTGAAGAAAGAGATTGAAGGGACAGGAGCAATAGCGAGAAAGAAAAAGAAGGAGGGTGCAAAAGAGGACTAAAAGGAAGGTAGGAAGGAAGGAACGTGGTGAGGAACGAAAGAAGGAAGGCAAAAGAACGGGCGTGATGCCACTTAATGGGGGAAGAACCTCTTCATAGGAGAGAGTGATAGGTTCTGAAAGAGACCACATTTCTTTGCTCTTTTCACTACTTTCTTTCTCATTTACCTTACTTCCAGAGTGTTGCTGTATCGGTAAGTATATTCTTTTCTCTCCTTCTTTCCACTTAAGACTAGGAGTCAAAATGTCTGAGGTGCTTCTCTCAGTTTTGTAGGTCTAGAATAGTCTAGCAATGCTCTTTCAGTAGCTCCAAGGCCTGGACCTTTTACCTCATCTAAATCTAAACCTGGAACTCTGGGTGTTTGTCTGTCAGTGGCCTCAATGAGCTGCGAGGAAAGAAGGAGAAGACCACTTTCTTCTCATCACTTTCCTTTCATTTTGGCTCCTTAGAAGCAAAAAGCTAAGACCCTACCCTGGGCTCTTTGACAAGATTCGTTAGAGGCAGGGTGGTGTAGTGGAAGGAGCAGGAGTTTGGAATCAGAGAGTGTGCATCTGAATATCATGCAGGGTGCTGAGAAGGTTAAGAAGCACCTAGCACATTTTAGGTATTTGATAACTCTTGGTTCCCTTATGACAAGACTAAAGATGAGATGATGATGACCACTAAAATTGTGGGTCATCATCTTATAAAATAACAAATTTATATCTTAATCTGTAACTACTAACCTTGTACTTGAGCAAGGAACTTGCAGACGGTAAAAATCTGACCCCCTTTCCAAGAAAAACTCAACCACGGTGTCAGAATTCAAACAAATGGCTTCCACCTTGTGCTGTCTCTAATGACTATGACTTGATTCAGAAAGAAATCAGTCCAGTTGTGGCTGAGCCCCTGGAGAACCGTGTCCAGACCCATCACATGCAGCAGAGCCATGACCTGCCAATGTGAATGGTTGGCACTTGAGTTGGGATATAGTGAGTTCCCCTTCTGTTGTCACCAACAATTGTGCAGCATCTGGTGTCCTCCCTTCCTGAGCAGATCAGAGTTTGCTTAAAGAGAATCTGTCCATGATTTCCAGCTCCTTCTCCCACTGGGTCCACCACTTTGTATTCTACACTCCTACCACCCTGACCGAGATGTGGTTTCCAGACTATACAGGGCTGCTGCACATACCCAGGCCTTTGTGCATGCTGCTTCTTCTGCATGCAGTTCCCTCCTTTACCACCTCCATCTGATGAAAACCTGCTTATCTTCCATGACTCAAGTCCAGCCTCAACTCCTCTGTGCAGCCTTTCCTGACTCCTCCCTGGAAGAACCCACCACACTCTTCTTTGGACAGCTAATGTACCCTGAACAGACTTTTCTCATAGCCCCTGTGCCTCCTTCCATTTTCCTGGAAGCTTTTTGATCTTAATGACAATGTCAGATTCATTTCTGTATCCCTAATACCTAGCACTGTGCCTGGCACATAGAGGGGATCAAAAATTGATTGTTGAGTAAGTAAATGAATGAATGAAGTGAATAATAGAGGCAAAGAACCTTCAGAAAATATATTGAGATATCTAAAAAAGCAAAAGTCAGTTTTAGCAGCCTGAGCTAATTTACCTTTGTTATAATTGCAAATTTATTTAAACTCTCTTCTAATGAATAATCAGCACTTTCACCAGGCAACAGTACTTGGCATATGACACTGTGAATAGGTAAGTTTAAGACCAGATGTGCCTTCTGAATAAATAGAAAAAGAATATGAGTTTTTAAGACTATATGGAAGTATATTATACTAATAGGGAAGAAGGGAGGGAGAAAGGGAAAAAGAAAGAAATAGAAGAAGAGAGGAAAAAAGATAAAATTATTAGGCCAGAAACTATATTAGGAGCTTTCACATACATAATTTCATTTGCTCTTCACAAAGAGCCTATGGAGGTGGGAATTATTATCTCATTTTACACATAAGAAATTTTGGCCCAGAGAATTTTTATACCTGGTAGACATTGAAAGTTGACCAGAGCATGTCTGCTTTCCCATTCCAGGGGTTGTAGAATTCTAGAAGCTGGAGTGTGAAGGGTTTAGCAGATCATCCAGTCTTACTCCTTGAATTTACAGATGAGGAAACTAAAGCTCAGAGACATGGGAGCCTTGCCCCAGGTCACCCAGCAGTTGGTGGCAGAGGTGGGATTCAACCTCAGGTCCCAAGAGCCCAGCCTTGTGAGGCTGCAGGACAACGGTCCATGAATAAGTGAACACGGTCCAAGCTCATCCCACCACTGTGTCTGGGTCAGGTTTATGTGCCCAGAGTGGCTGGAGTGGCTAACATCAGAGTTTGGGGACAAAAGCAATTTCAGAAATCAAGCAACTTGAGGCTGATTCTGGGGAAAGGGGAGAGTAGCCTGTATATTTGACTGGCCCAAGTATTTTTTTTCACCCTTAAGAGTGAAAACATTTATTTATGAACAGCCAGAAAACTATAGATGAAGCCACCATTTTAATTCATTACCCATCTCTATCTTTCTCTTTGATGATGTGTGCTGGTCTTTTAATGGTGCGGTAGAAGATTATACAATTATTCCAATGAATTTAATATTTCCTTTCTCATCTTCTATTAAGTGATAAATATCAAAACTTAGGAATTCATGAAAAAATTGTCAACCTTTTCCATCCAGCATTCTTCAGAATTCTTGTTGGCTTTCAGAGATGTGATACTTGAGTGAGCTGACCTGGTAGGAAGACCAAATGCACACCTAGGACTCACTCTCCGCTGGGGGCTGTTCCAAGTGCCTTACAGGTATTATTTAATTTACTAGTGACAGGAACCCATGAACTATTTACTTTTCATAAGTGAGTTTTATCTAGATATAATTTGAATGCAGCAGAATTCCCACGTTTTAGGTGTACAATATGGTGAGTTTTGACAAATATATACATATATATAACCATACCACAACTGAAATATCAAATATTTCCCTTATTCCAAAAAGTGCACTGATGCCCCTTTGTAGTCAACCCTGTTGCTCCACCCCCAGGCATCCGCTGATTTGTTTCACGTCCTCTTCTGGAATGTCATGTAAATGGAATCATACAGCATGCAGCCTTTTGTTCTGGCTTTATTCACTTAGCACAATGCTTGTGAGATTCATCCATGCTGTGAATTACTTACTCGTATTATCCCACTTTACGTACGAGGACACCAAGTCCCAGGCTGGGGCAGTGACTCACTCGAGCTCGTAAGTGGTGGAGCCAGAACTCAAACGCAGCCAGCCCGGTTGCAGTGCCGGTGTTCTTCTTCACTCTCTACACCTCCGCCTCGGGGTCGCGGCTCTGGGCCCCAGCCTGGCCCGTGTCCTAACACACAGAGTGGTCTTGGCTAAACGCTTCCCTTGTTTAGGTTTTTCCACTGTCCAATCATCACGCTAATTTTACGTATGGACCCCCAGATGTTGTGCAAAGTACATGAGCTTCTTTTCTTTTCATTTTCAGGTTTGACCAAAAATGTTCCCGCATGAAGCTACAGCGGAACAACTTGGTCAAGAAAGTGCTCCCTGAGGGGGTATCTTTGCACCTGCCTTCTGGATCTGTGAATCCCGGCCCTCGGCTCTGGGTGCCGTGCAGTTGGAGTTGAGTGAGTATTTGCTGGATGGTAAATACCGTTCCTATTCAGTCACCAGCTGGTTCAGTCACTTGCTAGCTGGGTGACCTGGAGGAAGTAACTCAGCCTCTTGAAGTTTCAGTCTCCTTACCCATCATATGGGGCTCAGAGGCTGTGTTGAGTATTACGTGAAATGATGCAGTTCATAGCACAGTGCCAAAAGTCTAGCAATACCTCAATCAACATTAGGTCCTTATTTTCCTTCTGTCACAATTATCACTAGAATTGAATTAAAGTTCCGGTGTGATCATGTTCTGAAACATATAAAGAATTATGAAAATGTAAGATTTAATAAACTCACCCCACAAACATTTATTGATCACCTACTATGTGCTAGGCCCTGGACTAGGCTGGAGATGCTGCATCAAGCAGACAGACTCCTCCTACCAAGGGAGAAGATTATGTTGCTATCTCGCGTTACTCCTGCCCACAAAAGACCCCCAGCATATTAGTTTTGTCAAATATGTATCAATAATGAGGATAATAACTGCTAACATTTATCAAGTCCTTTCTGGGTGCCAGCTATGGTGCTGAGAGCTCATTACATATGTGTTACTTTATTTCATCCTCACAACAATCCTTGGAGGCTCCAGAATTCCTGTTTTCCAAGTGAGGAAAACGAAGCTCACAACATTAAGCAACATTGCAGGTAAATGACTGAGCTAGAATATGCAACCAAAGCCTGAACTTTAAATCGCTGTATTCAGTGGTCTTTAATTACCTCATATGCACTAGAAATTGAATAGCCAGAGCTGCCAAGGGGGCTGCCATGTTGCCCAGCTCCCAGGACTTACCATTGCCTACACTGCCTGTGTGAGTCGTGCCCCTGGAGCGGTGTAGGGCATGGCACGCACAGCCTATGGGACAGCCCCAGCTGCCAGGATGAAGGCCAGAACATGCTTGACACGCAGCAGTCATCAGAAAAGACATGCTTGACACGCAGTAGGTCCTTAATAAATAGTGGTTGAATTCTTAAAAATGAGCTTGGCTTTCTGTTGGTTCAAGCTCTCATCCCAGAGTTTACAGTCTGAAGCAAAGACGTCTATGCTAGAGAGATGGAAAATACACAATCACTGCAAAAGCTGAGGTCACCCGTACAACCTGAGTGCATCAGCCTATCACCCCTGCCCAGGCAGGGAGCTCATGTCTCTGAGTTTGAGAAGATAAGGAGGAAGGTTAAAAAACCACGTGACTTCCTCTTAGTCACAGCAGGCTTCATGGAGGAGGTGTGCTTTGCAGAGAGCTATGAGAATGGAGAGAGGGAGGCACTGATAAAGCCCAAAAACTTTTTCAACACAGAAACAGCAGTATAAGCTCTTGGGCACTTAAACACAGTGGCAAGGGACATGACCATTACACTCTGGCATTTAAGAAGGGAAGAATCGTCCAGGACTCCTTTGTAAAGAGGAGGACTCTCCTTTAAGAGGAAGAATAAAAGAGAATTCCTCTACTATTCTTCACATGGCCTCCTCATTGCACTCTGCACATGTAAACCTCCTTTTGTGTTTATTCATTTATTTCTTGAGTCAGAGGTTCCCACGCTTTCCCAGTAAAGGCACCCTTAGTGTCTCAATACTTTTCACAGTGTTCTAAGTCGAAAGAAATATCTCCCTGTTATAGTAAGTCATTAGGTCCATGCAACTTAAACCTTTATGTACTAACAACTTAGTAGCTGTTAGAAAAAATAATACAAATACATTGAAAGAAAAAAATTAATTCTTAACCACAATTCCTTACTACTGAGGTGTATGTGCCTTTAGGCACCGCACAACTTCTCAAACTTGGGAATCAGATTGGGTACTGCCAGAATGACTTTCACAAAACTGAGAGTATTACACAAGCTGAAGTCTTCCACATTTGGGGACACCACAGAGATGGGGAAAAACTCTCTTGACCTAACATCCAGAGGAACGTGGTTGCAGGCATTGGTTTGGAACTTCAATCATGTCAAGACCACCCAGGTGATTCTCTTGACCTTTTCCTCTTGTTTGCAAAATGGCTGCTATAGTCCCAGATATCAAGTGAACAAAGCAGGAAAGGAGGAGGAAAAGGTGGTGCCAGCCTCACCTGATCCCTTTTAACGTGGAAGCAAAAGCTATTTCTGAGACTGCCCCCCACTCCAGAAGATGTCCCCCAGCAGATCTTTTGGGTATGCCGTATGCCCATCACTGGCCAGAAGGAAGGCTGAGAAAGTCAGCATTTAGCTGGGTACAGAGTGCTTCAACTCAGGGCCCAGCAGCAAGGAAGGAGGGGTGGACACTGGGTGAGCAAACAGCACTATCTACTACAGAGCCACATTTACTCGCACAAACCTCAGTAGGACAAGAATTAACTCCTGCTCTCCATGACCTCAGGTCTACCCTGGAGATGAATATGACCTTCTCCAAAATGTTGACTACTTTACAAAATGATAAATAGGTACATATTGCCATAGGAAGTTACTTAAATTGCCTAGGAGTGTCAGAGAAAGTTCTAGGAAGGAGCTGACCACACTGTAAAAGAAAGGCATTCAGGAAAGGAACAGCAAGCACAGAGGTCCAGAGATGTAAAGAAAAAGGTGTTCCATGATTTGAATAGCATATGATCCAGTGTCTAGAGCACAGGATGAGTGGCAGGAGGGTGGGGGTGGCAGGAAATGATACAGAACAGGTCATGGCATCAGCTAGGGCTCTGCATGCCCACCAGCTCGGTGGAGAATAGTCTAAGAAGGGCAGTGGACAGCCACCACTTTTCTTTTTCCCTTTGTCCTGGCATGACTTCCTTTGGGAAACTGTTCTTTTCACACTCTACAGGTCTGCCAATGACATGGCCCAACCTTCCATTTTCTGCATGTGGACCCCTGACCCACGCAGAACCAGAGTCCTTTACAGGGACTGATATGGATACTGAATGAGAGACTCCATCCTAAGGAAGACATAGACCTGGAGCTGCCAGTAGCCATATTTTCCTGCTTCAAAGAGAGTTTGCTTGAAGAATGGGGGTAGGGGAGGGAGACCAGTGAAATAATTCTAACATCCTGGATCCAGCTGACCTAAAATCATCCAGGAGTTACTTAAGCTAATAACACTTTCCATTTCTGTTTAAGCCAGTTTAAGCTAGTTTTTATTAAGCTAGTTTGAGTTGGGTTCCCATCTCTTGCAGTTGGAAGGGTCTTGACAGAGGGGCTACAACCTGGAAGCAGGAAGACCCATCAGGAGGCTCTCACCACACTCTCTTCTGACACCTGGTTACAGGCTGGGCCTTCAGAGGCTTCAGGGCCACCTGCCCTGGCTGCTGGGGAGAGAAGCATCGCTTGCTTCCCCGGAGAACTCCACCGTCCCCATCTCAATCTCTACGTGCAGTTTGAGAGAAGCATTGATTCTCACCCAGCTGGCTGGATGGCACCCAATTCCTGCCCTGTGAACGTCTGCTGCCTTCCTGGGCTGTTATCTGACTCCACTATCAGCCAGTGGCATCCAGGAACACACCGGACTTCTAGGAAAAATGATGTTCTACGAGAGCAAATGCGTGTGGCCAGAGCCGATGGTAACTCTAGCAGCCATGCACACAATGAAGCCCTGGACATCATTCGTGGCCTCTGGCGTTCAGGAGCCTTGCATGAGCTCCCACAGTCGAGGTAACCAGGCTGTTGACAGGCGTTTCTGAGCCGGTGATTCAAATCCTCAGAGGCTGTAGGGCTGACCGAGGTAGGACATGTCATTGCTTCCAAGGAGTTTCACCTGCAGGTCTTAGTGCTTCTTGCATCCAAAACCAGCCATGTACTAGCTGAGTGAGCCTGGGAGAGTTGCTTCGCCTCTCTTAGTGTCCAGTTCCTCAATTTTAAATAGGCACGATAACAGTGTTGCTAACATACATTGCATGCCCACTATGTACCAGGCATGCTAAGTTCTGTACATGTAGTCACCTCCCTTTGCAAGGACTGGCATATTTTGAGAAGATATTTGATTTTGTCATTGTTATTATTATCTGTGGTACCATAGAGACCATCAACTTCAATCAGATCTTTTAATGAATAAGGAAATTGACACCAAGAAGCAGCGAGTGACTTGCCTAAAATCACACAGCATAATCAGTGACAGAGCAAAATCTAGAACCCAGGTCTCATCCAATTAAGGTACATACCCCAAAGCAACAAAATTACAGGATACCTAGAAATTATTTAACCTAGAATACACATGACTTCTATGGAGAACACTTTTAAATTCTAATGAAAAACATAAAAACTGATCTGAGTAAGTGGAGATTGGACATATTCTGTGCTCTTGAATGGGCAATTTCATGTTATAATGGCAATAATTATTCCCAGATTAATCCATAAATTAAATGCAATCAAATACCAGTTAGGCTTTTTGAGGATCTTGAAAAATGGATTCTGAAATGTCTTTGGAGGAAGAGAGATCCATGAATAACAAAATCACCTTTAGAAAAGAAGAGGGGAGAAATGCCGTACCAGTCATTGAGATGTAGTACAAGGTGATAGTAATAAACAACAGTTTGGTGTTGGTACGAGGATAGACAAATAGACCCATGAAACGTGTAGAAAGGGGAGAGTCAGACCCACATATATATGGACCTAATACATGGCAGAAGCAGGCATTGCAAGTCTATGGAGAAAGGCCAGATTGTTTAGTAGAGGGAGTAGAGGAAACTGCTTCACTATTTGGAGAAAAATAAAACAGGATCCCTACCTAAGGAGGTTCTGGATGAATTAAAGATGTCAATGTGAAAGATAAAAAAATCAGATATTAGAAAATAAAACTGAGATATCTTTGTGACTGTCAACTTAAAACAGCAAGTTTGCCTGTTATTCTATCTCAAAATGAGTTAACTTGAGAATAGCCCAAACAATTGCAATTTGGGATGTACATGCTATGGCAAACCATAGGCAAATCCAGAAAAGAAAGGAGGAGAGTTGCTTTTATAGAGAAAAGGGGGAGTAGGGAGGGGCTCTTCTGAAGGAAAATCCGCTGGGGGAAAGCAGCAGTTCAGGGCAGCGACAGCTTCTCATTGGCTGAGCTGCAGTGTTTCTCATTGGCTGGGCTGTTGCTGGGTGGGGAGACAAGGCTTCCCTTAGTAGTAAAGTAGTTTTACTTCCTATCCAAGATGCAAGCAATCATCTCTGAGTGTTAGGTGTAATCAACAATGTGTGATGGGGCATGAGAACCCCCACTACAGGCCTTCCAGACCCCAATTTAGTTAAGGTTTCTTTTATTAATTTCCACAGTGACCTAGGGATAGGAAAAGATTTCATGAACAAAAACAAAGATTTCCTTTCAACAGTGGACATTATGGACAAAGTTACTAGAGAGATGACAGGAAACATAAAGATTTTTGTAGTATCTAAAATTGAAAAGGCATTTATATCTAGCATGTATGATATCCCACTACTCAAATAGAAGAGAGCAATCCATGCAGGAAAATGGGAAGAGAGTACCTCATGGATAATTACAGAAGAAGAACTCTTGAAAGTTAACAGATAAATGAAGAAATGCTCAAAGGTGTGAATAGTCAATAAGTAAAAGTTAAAGCAAGAAGATATTCCTTTAAACCTATTAGATTGAAAAATTAGAAAGCTGTATAATGCAAGTGTTGGTTGGGCCTAGGGATAAAGAACACATGCACTGATCTACACTGATGAGAGTGTATCTGGATTATTTAATCTGGATTACTTAATGAAATTAAGAATATGCATCCCCTATGGCCCAGCAATCCCGCTCCTGGGCATAAATCCCAAAGAAATTCTTACTAAGCTCTAAAGGGGTAGATTGTATTCACCAATGAAAGAGGAGGGGCAGTGATGTGTGCCGTTTGAGCAGAAGCTTCAAGTGCTATTGTGTGTTTCCTCCAGCTCTCTTCCTCTTTTTCCTCTGCCAGAAGTAGGGTTTGTCCCAAATAAGGGCTGTTCCTTCAGCCTGGATCCTGGAATAAAGACACACGGAGCAGGAAGGAGCCTGTTCCCATCAGCTGCAACTTGTGGCATGAACAAAAAAGGAAGCTTTGTGGTTGTTAAGCCACTGAGGTGTTGTGTTTTGTTTTGTTTTCTTATTATGGCAGCAAAACCGACCAAAACAGGAACATATGAACTAATTGTTCTTTGCAGTGCTCTTTATGGTGGCAGATAGTCGGGGGCAGCTGCAGTGTCCATCACTGGTAAAACATGACACACACTGTGGGACATTAAGCAGTCATAACGTGCAAAGATTACATGTTCGCCTGAAAATATGGATGAACCTTAAAAATACAGTGTTTAGTGAAAATATTAAGTAGAATCAGATATATAACCAATGAACATAAAAGACAAAACTACAATACTTATTTCTCAGTAATACATGCCCATGAAAAGATTAAGACACTGGCATGATTGTCTATGGGATGAGAAAAGAATGGGAGTGTCATATGGAGATAAACAGAATTTTTAAATCTCCAATCAATTAAACATTTAAAGAGTAATTTGAAGAGAAGAAAGAGGAGAAGGAACCCACAGTTCCTGACAACCTGGTCAGTCAGTTCCTCCACAGCCCACTGCCTCTTGTATTCTTCTTACTCCCAGAATAGCAATAATGCCTTAAATCATAAATTGCTTCATACGTTTTAGCTACAATATTTCCTCTGGCTCCCGAAAGAACTCTATAATATAAGGAGGGCAGATGTCGCAATTCTCATTTAACAAATTTTTAGATGAAGCTGTGGTGTCCACTGGTTTTGCTGGTAAGAGATTAACAGTGGCTTACCCTGACATAGCACGTAATACGTGACAGGTGCTATGCTGAGCATTTCATAGGTATTAACACATTTAAATCTCACAACAATCCCAAGGGAAGGTCCTATTGTTATCATCATCTCCATTTTACAGCAGAGGAAACTGATGCACGATGGAGTGACTTGCCATGAAAATAGCATGTAGTGGATCCAGGATTTGAGTCTGGATATTCTGACTCTAGAGTTAGGGTGACCACATATTATAAAGCCCAAATTGGGACAGTTTTGAGAGTGAAAAAGAGTGCTAATAATAATTAGTCTGGGACTACATCCGTATGCTTGATGTCCCGGGAAAACCAGGACACATGGCACACTGCCAAATCCAAGCTTCTAGACATTCTGCTGTGCTGCCTTTCAGAAGGAAGCCCAGGCCCCCAGATCCGTGGGCCAGTGTTCTTTTCATCACAGCGGGACTATTTAAAATCAGATCTTGCCAGTTCCCAGGAAAAATAACAGCAGAAATTGGCTCACTGGGTATTTAGAAAATGGAAATGGGGAACATGATCTGGTTTCAGAACTGAAAAGTGGCTGAGTCAGACCCTCGGGGTTGGAGCAGTCATTAGCAGGAGGATAAAGCCCCAGCCAGGTTTTGGCTCCACGTCAAAGGAAAAATGACGAAGAATCTGGAGATGTGAGCTCTCTTTCCTGATCTGGGGCTAAATTGGCTGCTTGATGGAAATCGTTTTCCTCTAACAGTCTACTCCACCAGGTAAAATGGAGCTGTTTCTACTCCTTTCCCACCTAACCTCCCCAGGGAGAATTAATAATTACACTGTAATAGCTACATTAACCTGATGCCTACAAAGTGGCAGCATTCACTCACTGCCTTATATCCATGATCTCATTTATTCCTCACGATAACCCTATGAAGCAAGTATTATTATTATTATTATTGATTATTATTATTGTTATTATTATTATTGATTATTGTTATTATTGTATCCATTTTACACATGGTGAAACCGACGCTAAAAGATGTTCAGTTGCTTGCTATAAGTTACATGTTTTATAATAAATCCAGGTCTATCTGCCTTAGAGCCCGCACTCTAGAATACATATTGGCGGGCCGGCCCCGTGGCTTAGCGGTTAAGTGCGCGCGCTCCGCTGCTGGCGGCCTGGGTTCGGATCCCAGGCGCGCACCGACGCACCGCTTCTCCGGCCATGCTGAGGCCGCGTCCCACATACAGCAACTAGAAGGATGTGCAACTATGACATACAACTATCTACTGGGGCTTTGGGGGAAAAAATAAATAAAATAAAATTATAAAAAAAAAAAGAATACATATTGGCTCCCTATGTGAATTGAGATTTGCACAGAATGGTGCCTGGTAGACAAAATGAGGTCCATGTTCCTCACTCTAACCATCTATGAACAGGGAGTAGTGGTCGTTCCAAGATTAGCTTCATTTCCCCTCAGTTTTAGGGAAATCTTATACTCTCAGACTTGAAAAGAAATATTTGTTGATTGGAGTGGAAACAAATATCGAGAGAACCCTTTGGACATTTTTTAATGCAGAAAGAACTGAGGATGAATAAGATTACAGGAAAAGAAAGTCTCCTCTCAGGAGGGAAGAAAAGATGGTACTATGACGTAGAGACTTGAGTCACCATGACTAACATAACCTCGATGCCCCATGCTGGTGAGTAAAGCTCCATAACCCTTGTAGCTGTTGACTCCAGCAGCTTGGAGCCCCTCAGGCCTGCTCATCAAGTCGTGAAAATTAAGAACAATTGCTTGTTGGCAGGTCCGAGGAACTCAAACATCTCCCATCTGAAGTTCAACAGTCTTTATGAACCTGCCTTTGCTTTTGAAGATGGATAACAATGAAAGGACTTTGTGTTGGAATAGATAGCACCTTAGGGATGACTTTCCCTGTGTCAGGCAGGGATGGTCTCCCTCCCTCGTCCAGGCTGCAACTACGATAATCCAAATGGATCTCGCGTTCCCTTGCCTGTATATGACATATTGAAGAATCACAAAAATGTGTTTACTCCTCTATCATTTGCAACTGAGATAGACTTTTGACTCTCATCTTCATTTACCTCAGAGAAAATCCACTTTGAGAACTTTTAGTCGCTTTGGGGTAAATAAGATTAAGCTTCCTAATAGCAATTTTTGGCACAGTTCCTCAGCCAACTTAACTAAACTGAATAAATAGCTCAATGATGTAGTAAGGTGGGGGTAAAGTCATGGTGGCTAGAAAAACTATTTGGCAGCTGCCAAAAAAAACACACAAATTTATAAAGGCAGTACTGCCCCTAAGCTTTATAGGTAGAAAAAAATTATTATTCCTTTTCATGCAGCTTAGCTTTCATAATACTCTTCAATGTCAGGAGATTAGCGTGGCAAATAACCAAGAAAGCAGAAGAATAGAGCTAGTTTTTAAGGTATTAGAATTCCCAAAAGATAGAGCAGAGAAAGGGTTAGATCCCAGGGGCAGAAACACCCCTGCAAAAATACTGCATCACTGATGGATTTACACCAAGGACAAGAGATTCTTCTGTTTGAGTCATCTACTTAGTGCCATCTCTCTGAAGAGGAGCCCACTGGAAAGTACGCTTGATTCTAACTGGGGACCTTACTAATTGGAGGAACTTCCCTCAAGGCACAAGCATCCTGTCTCCCATTTTCTCCTCCATTTTAATATTAATTTATGCAGAACACAGGGGGTAAGAGGACTTTGTAAAATTCGTCTCAGATTCTAAGGATGCAGCAAGAAGATATTTTAATATACATTGTGATTTCTTATTTCTACTTCCTCAAGCAAGAGTCATCCGTTATCTGAAGAGGATTGGGCAAAAATTGCAGAAACAGCAACAGCTTCTATTTATTGAGTCTTTCCTAAGTGCCTGGCATTGTTCTGACCACTTTATACCTATTATCTCATTCTATCTCCCCAGCAATTTATGAGAAGAGCACTATTTTCATCTCCGTTTTACTGATGAGGAAACTGAGGCACAGAGAATTTAAATAACTTTTCAAAGATCAAAGAGCTAAGAAAGGTAGAGCCCTGAGAGTCAGTGTTCAGCTTTTGCTTTCCAAACTAGGCTGATGTCAGGGAAAATGGTTATGAAAATAAAAGATTTGATTTGCAAGTGCTTGGCTTTTCATAAAACCTGTTTGTTGAATTATAACATTCAACGTACCAAAAAGTGGACAAATCAACTGTACAGATCAATGAAGTTTCATGAAATGAACAGTCTTGTGTAATCAGTATGCAGATCAAGAAACAACATTGGCAGCACCCAGAAATCCTCCTTAAGTTCCCTTCCAATTTCTACTGCCTGCACGAAAGTATTTTGACTTTTAAAAACAATCGATCTATTTTTGGGTGTTTTTGAACTTTTTATAATTGGAATCATATCCGATGTAATTTTTTTGTATGTTTGGCTTCTTTCATTCAAATTTTTATTGTGGACTTCATTCATATTGTTGTATTGTCTCAATGACGTATGGTGTTCTATATTCATATACCAAAATGTATTTATCCATCTTACTCTTGATTGATGATTGGGTTGTTTCCAGTTTAGGGCTATAACGAACAGTGCCACTATGACTATTCTCAGACGTATCTATCGGCGAGCGTAAACACACATTTTTTTGGATATAGGAATGGAAGTGCTGGGTTATATGTTACACTTCTGTTCACTTTTGTAGATATTGCTCAACAGTTTTCCAAAGTAGTTGGAGCACTATAGACACCCACTAGGAGTGTATGAACATTCTAGTTGCTCTCCATCCTCACCAACATCTTCTGTTGTCTGTCTTTTCATTTTGGCCATTATAGAGGGCAAGACTGGCTATATAATTTGTGCAAATCAGTGCAAAATGAAACTTTGGAGCTCCTTATTTAAAATTATTAAGAATTTCAAGACAGTGACAGCAAAGCATCAAACCAAGTGTAGAATCCTTTTAAGAGTGAGCCCTGTGTAGCCATATGCTTGTGAAGCCATTCCTGGTGGTGGGTATGTAGTCATGTCACATTGTGATTTTGATTATATTTCCTTGATGATTAATGAAATTGAACATATTTTCATATGTTTATTAGCCATCTTGATATCTTCTTTTAAGAATAGCCTATTAAAGTCATTTGCCTATTTGATTTTTTAAAATTTGTCTTTTAAAAATTAATTTGTAGAAATCTGTCATATTTTCTAGATACAAGGTCTTAGTTAGATCTGGATTTGAGGACGTGGATACTTCCTGGGTGTGACGTCTTGTTATATATATAAACATATGTATTTGTGTATGCATGTGTATCAGATCCCTTTTCCTACTCTGTGGCTTGTCTCTACACTCTCTTTGTGGTTTCTTTTGTTGAACAAGTTATTAATTTTTAGGTATTCTAACTTATGAATTTTTTCTTTTATGATTACTGGTATTGTATCATACTTGAGAAATCTTTGCTTACCCCAAAGTCATAAAGACATTATCCTCTGTTTTCTTCCAAAAGCTTCATAGTTTTATCTTTTGACATTTCAATCTAAACATTTATCTGGAACTGATTTTTATGTATGGCTGGGGGAAAGAGGGGTCAAGATTGCTTTTTATCCATATATCTGGCTATCTAATTGACCCAGCATGATTTTTTGGAAAACCATCTTTTCTCTCTCTGCATTGTAGTATCACCTCTCTCATTTTTGGGTGATTATATGTGGGTCTATTTCTAGATTCTCTACTCTCTTGCCTTGATCTCTCTGCTATCCTTCTACCAACACCAATCCGCCTTAATAACACGTCTCAATATTTGGTAGGGTAAGTCTTCCATCTTTATTATTCTTCTTTAAGATTGCCTTGTCTATTCTTGGTCCATTGTATTTGCATATAAATTTCAGAATCAATTTGGTGTTTGAATTATATTCAATCTATAGATCAATTTGAGGGGAACTGACATCTCTACAATAGTGAGTCTTTCAGTTCATGAATAAGTGATACTCCTTCATTTATGTCTTTGATTTCTCTCAATAATGTTTTATAAGTTATAATGTAGAAGTCTGAAACATTGTTCATTAGATTTATTTGTAGGTACTTAATTTTTTAATGCTATTGTAAGTGGTAATATTTTAAAGCTTCATTTTCTATTTGTTGGTGGCTAGCATGTATTTCCTCATCTCTACTTTCCTTGGGTTGAATGTGCTTTCTTTTACCAGTTTCTTGATATGAAAACTTAGATCACTGCTTTTTAGCCATTCTTATATTCTATAATATTAAGACTATGCATTTCCCTAAATGCTTTTTTAACTGCATCCTGAAAGTTTTAATGCATATTGTTTTTGTTATCATTTCATTAAAACTAATTTCTAATTTCTATTGTGGTACTTTTTTTGTCTCATGTGTTATTTAGAAGATATTGTTTAATTTCCAAGCAGTTGGGCATTTTATCTTTTCTTTTCCTTTCCTTTTCTATTTTTTTTTTTTTTTAATTTTTACGAGCTTACTTCCACTGTGGTCAGAGAACACATTCTATATTAGTTCAATCGTTTGAAATTTCTTGAGGCTTAAAATTTTTTAGGCATCATCTTTTCAAATATTGGGATACGAAATTCTTTCTCTTCTTTCCGTCTAGGACTCCAATTACACGTGTATTAGACTTTTTTGCCTGTATTCCACATGTCTTTTATACTCCATTCTGTATTTTCTGTCTTTATCTCTATGCTTCGATTTGTGAATATCTTCTGTTGACCTACTTTTCAATTCTCTAACCCTATGTTGTATTGGGTCCAAACTATAATTAACTTATCTCCTGAGTACTTATTTCAGATATTTTATCTTTTACTTGTAGAATTTCTGTTTAATTCTTTTTTATAGATTTAAAATCTCTTGTGAAATTTTCCATCTTAGCCATTTTCTCTATATTTTCCTGAACATATGAATCATGGTTATTAACATCTTTTATGATAAGTCCAAAATCTGGATCACCTGTGGTTTTATTTCTATTGCTTTGTTCATGTTGTTTGTTTTTTGACTTCTGGTCATATGGTCCTTATGGTCTTATGACTATGGTCCTGTTCCTTCACATGCCACACTACAAATAAAAATGGCAGAAGCTTTGGAGAGGTTTTTCCTTTCCTATCTGAGCAGATAAAGTGTAGCTGTTTACCTGAGTCCGGTCAGGGGCTCAGACGAGTCAAGCCTGGTGAGACTCAGTCTGCCTCTGGTTGACTCCTCTTCCTAGAGAACAGCCCTCAAGGAGTTTCAGCTGAGAGAGAGTTTTGTCCACTGGGCCCCTCCTTGTGGACGGTCTGGATTCTGGTCCTTATCTCCTAAGTGCTGACATACCACAGAAAACTTCGCTGTGCTTTTCAGAGTTTTTCCCTTTGCTTTTTAGCGTCCAGCACACACAGGTTAAGAACTCAACAAATGTCTTGAGGAAAAACTGGGCAGGTATTAGAGGATCCGCAATATCCACATGTCTTATTCCAACACTTTAAAGTGCCAACTACCAAAAAGTCTGCTGGCTTTTCCATTCTCAGCAGAAAACCTCTGTCTGGGCACAGCATGGATTCTCAGCCCCCAGCTTCTGCCTCGAGTCAGAAAATGCCAATTCCTTGGAAGAAGCAATTTCAGATAATCAGCGTACCTCTCCACTTTTCCCCACTTTCTGCAGTCTTAGCCTTGAAGCTGTTGCCTCAGCAGCTCTCTGTCATATTTAAACAGATAGTATTTTGCATTTTATCCAGCTCTTTTAGTTGTTCTCGGGAGAAGAGCTGATTTGCTACAAACCATTTCCTTCTATACAAAGACACAGAATTTTTGAGAGGAAAAATAGTTCAAAGAAATACATGGGAAGAGAAAGCTTTCCATTTAGCTATAGAAATAGATTGAAAAGAGACTAGGAGAGCTAGATGACCCTCTTCTAAGGAGAGTGCCAGAGAGGCCCTGAAGGTGAGGTAAACAGAGGAAGCATGATGAAGGAAGCCAGTGAGGCCTTACAGCTTTATGGAGGAGGTCAGGGTCCTGCCTAGCTTCTACCTAAGTAACCCCCTCCATGGTTAGCCCCGGAGTGTCAAGCCACGCCCATATATTGCCTTTGCTCAATAACTTCTTATTGAATAAATGAATGATTAAGAAAATAAGTAGGGGCCGGCCCGGTGGCGCAAGTGGTTAAGTGCGCGCTCCGCTGCGGCGGCCCGGGGTTCGCTGGTTCGGATCCCGGGCGCGCACCGACGCACTGCTTGGTAAGCCATGCTGTGGCGGCGTCCCATATAAAGTGGAGGAAGATAGGCACAGATGTTAGCCCAGGGCCGTCTTCCTCAGCAAAAAAAAAAAAAGAGGAGGATTGGCTGATGTTAGCTCAGGGCTGATCTCCTCACAAAAAAAAAAAAAAAAAAAAAAAAAAAAAAGAAAATAAGTAAATTCATCATCCTTGAATCATTGAAGCTTGAAAAACAGAAGTTCAACCATTTATATTTAGTAGAAGTAATCAAGGGGACAAAATCTTTGATTATATTAAAATATAACCTAGGTCATAAACCTTATAGCACCCAATAAGAGAGATGAGTCTCTACTCTGGACTCTAGCAGTCAGTGGACTTGCTGATGGAGGTGGAAAGTGAGGGTTACAGTATAATGCGGGGAGGCACGTATGCAACATCTAGAAGGGGAAATCTCAGATCAGAGATGAAGGTCATGCTTGCACTTAGAGAACCTCCTTCTCCGAGACACACTTTGTAGCTCCAAGGCATGAGGGTTAATCCACACCAGCCCTGCTCGAGTGTACACCAGGGTACCGGGTGTGAAGGGACACCTGCTCAGGTGCACACCAGGAGACTGGGAGTGAAGGCACCCCTGCTCGAGTGTACACCAGGGGACAGGGAGTGAAGGCACCCCTGCTCGAGTGTACACCAGGGGACTGAGGGTGAAAGGGACCCCTGCGTGTGTGTACACCAGGGGACTGGGTGTGAAGGAGACCCCTGCTTGAGTGTATGCCAGGGGACTGGGTGTGAAGGGACCCCTGCTCGAGTGTACGCCAGGGGACTGGGTGTGAAGGGACCCTTGCTCAAGTGTACGCCAGGGGATGGGCTGTGAAGGGACCCTTGCTCGAGTGTATGCCAGGGGACAGGCTGTGAAGGGACCCTTGCTCAAGTGTACACCAGGGGATGGGCTGTGAAGGGACCCCTGCTCGAGTGTACGCCAGGGAACTGGGTGTGAAGGGACCCCTGCTCAGGTGTACACCAGGGGACTGGTTGTGAAGGGACCTTGCTCAGGTGTACACCAGGGGACTGGGTGTGAAGGAACCCTGCTCAGGTGTACACCAGGGGACTGGTTGTGAAGGGACCCCTGCTCAGGTGTACAGCAGGGGACTGGTTGTGAAGGGACCCTGCTCAGGTGTACACCAGGGGACTGGGTGTGAAGGAACCCTGCTCAGGTGTACACCAGGGGACTGGTTGTGAAGGGACCACTGCTCATGTGTACACCAGGGGACTGGTTGTGAAGGGACCACTGCTCAGGTGTACACCAGGGGACTGGGTGTGAAGGGACCACTGCTCAGGTGTACACCAGGGGACTGGTTGTGAAGGGACCACTGCTCAGGTGTACACCAGGGGACTGGGTGTGAAGGGACCACTGCTCAGGTGTACACCAGGGGACTGGGTGTGAAGGGACCCTGCTCAGGTGTACACCAGGGGACTGGGTGTGAAGGGATCCATGAGGCTTGGCATCCCATGTTGTTTGGTGACTCTTTTACAGTCCCATGTCTAGAGAGTTCGCTTTGCAGATTCTGAGCCTGGCAACTTCAGTGACAGTCCCAGCATGCTCTGGTCAGGGCGGGGGAGGGGAGATCCTCAGAGGCACCTTGGCTTCAGCTCATGAGAACTTCTGTTGGCTTTGGATCAATGGCATGATTTGCCGGTGCCTAGGAGAGTGTGCTGGCAACACTTGGGCTTCAAAAGAATGAAAGAAGTCTTGCTTCTCCTTTACCAAGCCTCGGGGCTTTGGTGGCTGTATTTGGATCGGAAGAGTCCCCACCTGTTCTTCACTCTCCTGCCAGATGAATCTCAGGGTAGCTGCTGAGTTAAACTCACCAAGACTCAGATGATGATTAAAATACTCTCGAAGTCTCCTTCCTTGGGGAGGATTTTGGACAATGAGCTCCTCCACTAAAGGAAATATTAGTTAACACCACCCCCCCATACACACTACAGACGTTTTTCTAATAAATAAAGCAAGGGGCCTTAGTCCTCAAAGACTTTGCTAGTCATTTAACAGAGATAATTTGAATAGAAGGTGGTCTCATACAGGTGAGAATGCACAATGCTTTCCCATATCTGCTTGTTGTCATTTATTCACAGTAAAAATAATATTGATAACAATAATATGCTTACCACATGACAGGTAGGCACTGCCACATATATTTTCTCATTTAATATTCACAACAACTCTATGAGGGAGTTACTATTAGTATCCCTATTTTATAGAGAGGAAACTGTGGCTCAGAGAGGTTAAGTGGTCTACCCAACGTTGCACAGCTGGTAAGTGGAGGAACTGGGTTTGACATCTGGGTTCAAACCCAGCTCCACCACTTACTAGGTGTCTTTGTCTGGATTCTCTCAGAAACAGACACTGAGACAAGAATTTGAATGTAAATTGTTTATTTGAGAAATGCAGGAAACATAGGTAGACAGGTGGAGAGGTGATCTAGGGAAGGGTCAGAAGCCAACACAGGGCTACTCAGGTGATATGCAAGCATCCTCTCTTCCTTTAAGATTACCCCGCAGGGCCTAACATGCTGCTTTGCACTCCTGAGGGTCCAGAAAGTGGGCAGACACACACTAGTGCAGGGGAAGTCTTCTGACACCTTGAGAACTTCAGTTTATCCATTTCCAACAAACGAACGAGTTCCCCATGGCTCTCCACTTTCTCACATACTATTTTTTTCTAGTTCCTCTCAGATGTTCTTTCTTCTGTAATTTTGCTCCTTGTGGGTGATGGTTATCATGGCTCACATCTGTTGAAATATTTGCCCTACCCAGGGAAACAGCCAGGTAAGTAGGAGTGCTCAGCAGTAATGAGAAAGACAGAAGAGCAATAAAATGGTGGTAATGCCCAGGGGTGGAGTCTACCCTCCTCACATCCCTCCCTGACTAAATTTGCTTTGAGCTGGACTTCTTAGAACTCTGGGCATCCATTGCCTGTTTGCCTTATGCTGTCACCTTGCACGTAGTTACAGTCGCTAAATATTTGATGCATAGTCCATAAATGTCGATTCTGAAGAAAAGGTTGCGATATCACCAGGCCATTTCTATTTTCAAATTCCATCTTCCAAAATGTTTTTTTGATCTTCTATTCCCAGACATGTTTGTGGAAAGCTTACTCAGTCCTTCCTTCTTTGCTTCCTTCCTTCTTTCCTTTCTTTTGTAGAGAATTGGGGGTGGAGCTTAAACTATAATAATCAGCGGTAGAATAAAACTCAGATTCAGCATCTATGAGAGCAGAAGGTACAATCTTTTCCGTGGTTCCCAGCTTGGGTACTCTGAATTCTTACCGAATGTGGTAATGGTGGTCATTCAGCTTTTGTGACCGCATCTAAAGGAAGTTGTAATAGAACAACACAGGTTAATGGAAATGTCACTTTTATTTGGAAGCAGGAGACTGCAAGTGATAGAAACCTCATTCAACTTGCAAAAGCAAAGAAGTTAATTTTTTGGTGTCCATGACTAAGAAGGACAAAGACTGTCTTCAGACTCATCAAAATCTAGGTGTTCAAATGATATCGTTAGGGCTCTATCCTAGGGTGACCAACGATTCTGATTAGTCTGGGACACTGAAAGGCTCCCATCTTGGGAAACCCCTCAGTCTTGGGAAAACGGATTGGTCACCATTCCCCTCTCGTCATCTGTCTGTGTTGGTTGTTGGTTTTATTCTCAAGTAGGCTCCCTTCACGTGGTAGCAAAGATGATCACTGGCAGCTCTCGACTTGCATGATCCTTACAACCAGTAACCCCAGAAAAGAAAAAGTACCCATACCCTAACAGTTCCAACAGCTTTCTGGGGATCACTTGGGTTGCCCTGCCTTGAATTAAATGACCTTCTCCAAACCAATTATTGGGCCAGAGGGATCAGGTACTCAGCTGGCCAGCCTGGGTCACATGGCCACACTGGAATGGGAGAAATGAACCATAGTTTTTTTGTGTGTGTGTGAGGAAGATTATCCCTGAGCTAACATCTGATGCCAATCCTCTTCTTTTTTGTCAAAGAAGATTGGCCCTGGGCTAACATCCATGCCCATCTTCCTCCACTTTATAGGGGATGCGACCACAGCATGGCTTGACAAGTGATGCGTCGGTCCACGTCTGGGATCTGAACCTGTGAACCCCAGGCTGCCGACGTGGAGCACGCGCACTTAACCACTATGCCACCGTGCCGGCCCCTATTTTTTCTCTTTTTTGGTGGGGAAGATTGGCCCTGAGCTAACATCTGTTGCCAATCTTCTTTTTTTCTGGGGAAGATTAGCCCTGAGCTAACATCCGTGCCCATCTTTCTCCACTTTGCACGTGGGATGCTGCCACAGCATGGCTTGACGAGCAGCATGTAGGTCACATCCAGGATCCGAACCCACGAATCCCGGGCCTCCAAAGTAGAGAACTCAAACTTAACCACCATACCATCGGGCTGGCCCCTGAACCATATTTTTGACTGCCTATCATATAGGGTGTGGTAATTCCCAGACAGAAATGTGCTGGAAAGACAAAAGGAAGAGATGTCCATTACACTGAGCCATTTATTGAGTATTTACTCCATGCCAGGAATTTGCAATATAATTATTACTAAATAAATGTTTGAGAGGGAAAGTCTCTTAAATAATGGAGAATGGGGGAAATTTATTTAAAGAGTCCTCATTGGTGAAAAGACTGAGAAGAATTGACCTTGACCCTGACTCCCAGAGCTGTAGGAGACACCTAGAGGTGAATTTGTCAAGCACCCTTCAGTTGTTTTACAAACCAGGGCACTTCTAGCTCTTCTGTTCTGTGCAACTCACATGCAAAGGATCAGGGCACTTGAGGACTTCCTCTGTGTCATGATGGGGAAACTATCACATCATGAAAATCAGAGAAGGGAAGCTATCTATGTGATCTACCACATGGAAAGATTTTCAAAGCTTCCCAAGGGCCATCTGTCCCAAATACTTTTTTTACTTGCTTCTTGGCTCCTTGATGCTTAAAATTCCACCCACAGAGCTACAAATAACCCTTAAAACACAATTAGTTGTAAGGGAGAGAGGACCCTTAGACTGAAAATCAAACTAAGGTATGTATGACTGATACCTCACATCTTTCAAAGCTGGTTTGCTCGGGACAGGGCAGTGAGGTGGTGTAGGAGGCGAGGTAGCTGAGAGAGTTGGGGACGGGCTCTGAAAGAACTTGGAAAACAACAGCTTCAGTTCAAGCCAGACAAAGTGGCATGAGCAAAGTCACGAGCAGTTCACAGGTTCAGAGGCTAGGGCTCTCCAGAGTCCTTGGGAAGCCTGGTCTCTTTGTTTCTCACACGAGGAGGCTCTGAGTATTAGCATCCAGATCACTTCTATCAGTAAGAAATTCCAGTTCTGGGGGATAGGGCAATTAGCAGAAGAGGAGAAACATCTTGTGATTCTTCTGGGGAAGAAGGGTCTAGAGAAAACCCCTCCATCTGCCCATGACACCAATGCCCCCTCAGAGGCACAGCTCTAGTTCCTCCAAGTAGCATGGAAAATCACCAGATCTTAGGACCCACCACCAAACAGGACCGGGGACTGGGTGGGTGATGTTATGCTTGGCTCGCTTGGTAGCAGGCCCTGGCTCAATCATTTTACAAAACGCAGAGGTTCATACAGATTTACTAGGGGCTTGGGGTGTTGGCCCAAGGTTCAGTAAAAAACCAACCAACAAACAAAAACACCCAATGGGAACACCATTTGGGTTCGGTCTTATTCATTGTGAGATTTCCTTCAAGTCTTTGGTCAAATGACAGCTTCTCAGTGAGACATTCACCGAACGCTTGATTGAAAATTGCAGCACCCCACCCTCAACTCTCTCCATCCCTCTGCCCAGCTGTGTTTTTCTCAATAACACTGATTTCTGCCTTCTAGCATACTATATAATCTGCTTATTTATTTGGTATTTACTTCCCCGAGGGAGTGTGAGGTCCACGAAGGCAGGGATCTTTAAGGGCTTTGTCCATTATTGCTCCTTGCCCAGAATTTAGAACAGTGCCTGGCCCCTAATACATGGTCAAGAAATATTTGTTAAGTGAGTGAATGATATTAATTTATACATGTAAAGGATTTAGAAGAGTATCCAGCACACATTCAGCATTCAAAAATGTTAGTTTTTACTATTATCATTATTATGTTTGGAGTTCAACAAAGTAGCAACATTTGTTCTAAGTCCTTAATGTTAAAACAATAGAAAATGAGAGATCCTTTTCATGGTTCTTTAGAAATAAGGCCAACACTCTGTCCCTAATGCTCTCTGCTGCTCATATCTTTATCTCTTCTAGGTCCAGATCGCTTTGTTCTTACTTAGCCTTGATCTCTGCTGGACACTGTCATCAGGGAAGGCAAGTTTCTAGATAAACCTGTGGAGAAACTCCATAAAGGCAATAAACGCTTTTTTTGGTTATGGGGTTAAGGGCATCAGTCAACGACCTATAAATAAATTTTGATAAGGAGGATGACTCCAGACTTTGTTTGTGCCCTGAGATGTTTGCTAACCTCAAGGCACATTGGGAACCAGATAGTAAAATGGAGTCATGTGCTCTATGTTACACGGACTTGACCCTCCCCCTTCTAAACATTATCTTCACTCAGTGTCTTCCTGGTTGGTTAGTGATTCTCAGACACCGTGTGGGTCCTGCTTTACGTGTATGCAGAGGGCTCTTTAGAGGTTTGAGGTGTCCTTTCTTAACTATGAACTCCTCCCTCAAAAGCAAACATGGTGAGAAATCAGGCTGTCGAAGCTTCGTCCTACCCACCACTTTAAAAGCTAGCAAACTGCTTCACGGATGTGATCTTGGCCAAGTCGCTCAGAAGTAGATGGCGGCAGGAGGTGAGGTACTCAGGGAGTGGCCCAAAGGCTTTTTAACATTGATCAAAAAGAGCTGCCTGACAGGCAGTGGGACTATCCGGGAGAGGGTCCTAGTGTGGAGGAAATGCCCAAGACTCGGGAATGGGGTAGAGAGTGTTGTGGCAGACAACAGCCATTTAGAAGAAAGAATTGCTTCTCTGAAGCAAAACTGGAAAAGGTGAGCCAGAGTGGTGCCAGCTGAACCACATCACGAGGCTCCTTGGGGCACAAACCTCACTGCCCTCCCATATGACCATTTCCTATGAGGCTAGTAGGAGTCTCAGGGATGGAACTGAGGTCAGCCTCTATTTGTCTTGCCCTTGTTCGCCCTGTTTGGGCTCCTGTCCATCTCCTGTGGGCATAGATGACCTCCTCTGTGGAACTAAGCCTTGGTCCAGGAATAAGAAGGGACGGCCTTCATCCTAGTGAGGATTACCCTGTAGAACCAGTGCCCCATTGTGGAGGTAAGGAAGGCGAGAGAAGATGACTCAATTATTCATTCATTTATTTGCACATATTTGCAGGGCACTGGGCTAGTGATGGAGATAATAACAATAATAAAATAATGACTATATGTGCCAGGATTGTGTCAAGTGCCTTCCTTGATTAATTAATTTAATTGTTACAACAATCCTATGAGGTAGGTACATTATTCACATTATAGAACTGAGAAAATTGAGGTTTGGAGAGGCCAAGTAACTAGCTCAAAGTCACACATCCAGTGAATGCAGAAGTAGGATTGAAATACAATTCTGTCTGGCTCCAGATGCTCTGCTTTTAACCACCGTAAGGATTTGGGTGGATCCTGACACTCCTGAGGTTCACAGTCTAGTGGGAAAGACAAACAAATAAACATGTGAGAGATGTGGTAACCGCTAAAGGATTGATTAATTTCAGCCACAGTGCAGTAGTTCCCATAGCGTGAAAATTACTGTCTGACACTTGGATTATAGCTTAGTTACCCTTTATATCCTCTACAACAGGGGTTCTAAACCTTGGCACTATTGATATTTTGGACTAGATAATTCTTTGTTGTAGGGGGCTGTCCTGTGCATTGTAGGATGTTTAGCAGAATCCCTGGCCTCTACCCACAAGATTCCAGTAGGACATGCCCCCAGTTGTGACAAACAAAGTTGTCTCCAGACATTGCCAAATGTCCCCTGGGGGACAAAATTGCCCCAGGTTGAGAACCACTGTTCTGCAAGATTAAAACTTTTAAAGGGCAAGAATTATGTCTTTTCATCATTTTATTCCCCAACTCCAACATACAGACATTTATAGAACACTCCACCCAACAGCAGCAGAGATACATTCTTTTTAAGTACCCAAGGAACATTCTCCAGGATAGATCATATTCTAGACCATAAAAAAAGTCCCAAAAAAAAAAAAAAAAAAAAAAGTCCCAGTAAATGTAAAAGATTGAAATCATCACGTGTGTTTTCCGACCACAATGAGACTAAATTAAAAGCACACAACAGAAAGAAATATTGGAAACTTGCAATTATTTGGAAATTAACATATTTCTAAATATCCCGTAGTATGAGAAGAAATCACAAAGGAAATTAGAAAATATCTTGAACTGAAAGAAAATGAAACACAACATATCAAAATATATGGTATGCAGCTAAAGCAGTGCTGAGAGGAAAGTTTGTGGCTTTAAATGCTTATATTCTAAAGGAAAAAATTAAAAATTAATAGTCTAAGCTTCTACCCCAAGACACAAATGAAGGAGAGTAAATAAAATTCACAGTAAATAGAAGGAAGAAAAACAATAAAGATTAGAGTGGAAATCAATGAAATAGAAAACAACAGAAAAAAGTCAATCACACCAAAAGTTGATTCTTTGTAAAGATCAATAAAATTAAAAAACCTTATGCTAGGTTTACCAAGAAAGAAAAAAAAGAGGAATACCTAAAGTATTAAAATCAGGAATAAAATCACTATACTATAAACACTACAGAACCTACATAAATTAAAATATTCTAAGGATATTATGAAGAACTTGATGCCAATAAATTGAACAATTTGAAGAAATTGACAAATTCCTAGAAAGACATAAATCATCAAAATTGACTCAAGAAGAAATATTAAATCTAAATACTAGCAATGAACAACCAAAAATAAGACTAAGAAAATAATTTAATGCATAATAGTATCAAAAAGAATAAAATACTTAGGAATAATTTAACATAAGCACTGAAAAATACTCAAACCAACAAAACATTGCTGAGAGAAATTAGAGATTTAAATAAATGGAAAATAATATCCTTTTCATAGATTAGAGGACTTGGTATTATTAAAATAGTAAATTTCCTCAAATTAATTTAAGATTCGACACAAAGTCCTACAAAATACCAGCAGGCTTATTTGTATAAATTAAGAAGCTGATCTAAAATTAATATGAAGATGCAAAGAACATAGAATAGCCAAAGAATTTTGAAAAAGAAGGACTAAATTGTGGGATTTACACCACTTGACTTCAAGACTTACTGTAAACCTACAGCAATTAAGACAGTGTGGTATTGGCATAAGGACAGACATATACAGCAATGGGACAGAATAGAGTCCAGATATAAACGAGCATATTTATGTTGCATTGATTTTCGAAAAAGATACCAAGGTAATTCAATGGAGGAAAAGATAGTCTCTTCAAAAAATGAAACTGGAATAATAGGATATCCATGTGCAAAAAATGAACTTAGACTCTACCTCACTCTACACATAAAATATCAATTAAAAATGGATCGTAGACCTAAACTTAAGAGCTAAAAGTATAAAATTTCTAGAAGAAAACATAGGAAAAGATCTTTGAGACCTGGGGTTAGGCAAACAGTTCTCAGATATGACATTAAAACCACAATCTATAAAGGAAAAACATTTACAAATTGGACTTCATCAAAATAAAAAACTTTCGCATTTCAAAAAGCACCGTTAAGAAAATGAAATACAGTCCATAGACTGGCAGAAAATTTTGCAAATGATTTATCTTGTAATGGAGATGTATCCAGAACATATAAAGAACTTTCACACTCAATTATAAGAAGAAAAACAACCCAAATAAAAATGGCTGATGGATTTGAAACGGACACTTACCAAAGAAGATATATGGACTACAATAAGCACTGGAAAAGTTGCTGAACATCATATGTCATTAGGGAAAAACAACATCACAAGGAGATATTACTACACGCTGACTAGAATGACAAAAATTTTAAGACTAACAATATCAAGGGCTGATGGTGAAATGAGCAACTAAAACTCTCATATGTCACTGGTGACAATGCAAAGGAAGGGAGCAGTCACTTTGGAAAACAGTTTAGCAATTTCTTAAAAAATTAGACATAAACTTACCATATGACCCAAGGAATTCCACTCCTAGGGGTCCACCCAAGAAAAATGAAAAAAAAAATCTACAAAAAGACTTGCACATGGATGTTTATAACAGCATTTTTCTTAACAAAAATTGTATTTATTTAAGGTGTACAATATGATGATTTGATATATATATACATAGTGGAATGTTTACTACAGTCAAGCTAATTAAGGTATCATCTCCTCAAATAGCTAATCTTTTTTTTGTGTGTGATGAGAGCCCCTGAAATCTACTCTCTTATCAAATTTCCAGTGTTCAATACAGGAGTCTTAACTACAGTCGTCATGCTATACATTAGATCTCTAGTCTTATTCTACTTAACTGCAACTTTGTACTCCTTGATCAACCTCTCCCCATCTCCCCCAACACCCCATAAATACCGTTCTACTCCCTGTTTCTATGTATTTGACCTTTTTAGATTTCACATATAAGTGAGGTCAAGTAGCATTTTTTGTAATAGCAAAAAACTGGAAACATTTCAATGCCCATTCACTGGTGAACCGAAAAATCAAAATGTAATGTATCCATACAGCGGAATACTACTCAGCAATAAAAAGGTATGATACATGCAACAACACAGACGTACCTCAAAAATTTTATGCTAAGTGAAAGAAGCCAGACACAGAGGACTACATATTGTATGATCCATTAACAGGACATTTCTAGAAAAGGAAAACTTACAGAGACAGAAAGATCAGTGGTTGCCTGGAGCTGGGAGGGGAGCAGGGATTGAATGCAAATGAGCACAAGAGAACTTTTGGGTGATTGAAATATTTTAAATTGGATTTGGTGCACAATTGTATACATTTACTAAGATTCATTGGAACGTCCGCTTACAACAAATGAATCTTTTAGTTTGTAAATTATCCCTCAGTAAAGTTGTTAAAAATAAAAATGATTCGGGCTGGCCCCGTGGCTTACCGGTTAGGTGCGTGCGCTCCACTACTGGCAGCCCGGGTTCGGATCCCGGGCGCGCACCGACGCACCGCTTCTCCGGCCATGCTGAGGCCACGTCCCACATACAGCAACTAGAAGGATGTGCAACTATGACATACAACTATCTACTGGGGCTTTGGGGAAAAAAAAAAGGAGGAGGATTGGCAATAGATGTTAGCTCAGAGCCGGTCTTCCTCAGCAAAAAGAGGAGGATTAGCATGGATGTTAGCTCAGGGCTGATCTTCCTCACAAAATAAATAAATAAATAAATGAATGAATGAATAAATAAATGAATAAATAAATAAAATGATTCAAATAAGTTCTAAATGGAACAAATTAGAGTATTTGAGTTTCGGGCTATTGTCTTCCCTTTGCCCCACTTCTGAAAATGGATGTTTTCCCTGCCAGACTAATTCTGTGAGAGCGCAGCCAGGGCAGAGAACGAGTCTTGGACACATGTGTTCATGATTTCTCTCTTACCTTTGCTGCCAATCATAAAGCGGCAAAAACTAAGGGAAGTTTCCTTGAAGTTCCATAGCTTGTGTTCTGAGCTTACTTTTAAATCGTAAACGTGGGAAGAAGAATTAAACAATGTTAAGCCAACCAAATTATACATAATATAGATGAAGTTCCTAAACTACCAAAGCGACTTTGGATGTGTAAAAAGCGTTCAAAAGATATAACACAGACAGGCTCCGGTGCAAGGTTGGAGGGACCTGCCGCTGAGTGGGTACGAGGCTTGAACGCAGTCCTCCTCTCCAGGTTGCTGTGTTTCTGGGTGGATTTCCAGGTGTGAGCCCTGGGCCGCCTGCATCACAGTCACCTCGAGCCCGACTCCTGTCTTTAAACCTGTCAATGAAAGATGGATTCCGGAGCTTCACACCAGAGTCCGTGAATCAGATATTTTCTGATTGGTGGTCTCTGGTACGGGCTTAGGAGTAATCAGTGTCTGCATTTTTAACAAGGATCTTGGACATTTTTAATGAACATTAAATTGTAACAACTCTTGATCTAGGCCTTACTTTCATCGTTTGTGAATGAGAGAATTAAACTAGAATTATTTCTAAAGTAGTTTTTAACTCTGTGTCTTTTCCTTTTACCCATATATTTTACCCCTAATTTTCCTCTTATCAGACTTTTAAAATTTTCTACCTTTACTTGTAAAGGGCTGAGACTTTCTCACAATGCATTCATCCCCTTTCTAATCAGAGTCCATACATCAGCTGATCAGCACGTGCTGTCGGCCTGTCTGGATGTGTCGTCTCTTACCCCGGTCAGGGCAGGGGATGTGCTTTGTCCCTAACAGCCAGTGCTGGTGCAAGCGGGCTGTGCAGGAAGCAGACGGGGCCTCAGACCCCACGTGCTACGCCCAGGGGGCTTCATTGTCCAGCTCCCTCAGGGCCTCCTTGCTACAGTTCAAGGGGGCCTAGTGTCGGGGTAGAGTGTGGCCGCTGGAGTCCACGTGCCTGGGTTCGAATACTGACCCCACGTACCGGCTCGGACAAGCTCTTTGACATCTCTGTGTTCCTCATCTAGAAAAGGAAGAGAGGAGTGTCCCACCTCACAGGGTTGCTATGCGGGTTAGGTGAATATCTGTAAAACGCTTGGAATTGTACCTGGCATTCGGTAAGTACTACGGAATTGTTTGTTAAATAAACGTACTGGTTTAATTGATTTCAGGCATCCATTTCTGAGGTATCAGGGCCGTGCTCCAGAGCCTGCGGGAGGGACAGATGTTTGCTTCTGGGTTTCAGTATTTGGGGGTCTTAACCCAGCCGGATAGGCACCTCCAAAGCCATGTTCCAAGGAGACCCAGAGTTCCATAGTGTGTGTGTACACGTGTGTGTGTTCAAGCGAGGAAGACAGACGGTAAACAAGAAACAAGGGAGCGTGCAAGGAACAAGATAATCTCAGATGGAGGCGTTCTGAAGGAAACAAAACAGAGTGATGGGACCACCATGAGATTCCGGTGTTGTTGAATGGCTGCCCTTGCGGCTCCTCTGGCCTATCCCTCCCCGGTCCTCCCCAAACCCCTGCCTGCTACCCTCACCCCAAGACCGGGCAGCCAGGGGCAAAGAATTGCACACGTGGCGTCCACATGGGCACCCTTGGTTTCCTCCACTCCTCAGGGTCACGTGGGCCAGTTTCCCACACCGTGTTCTCTTTATTTAAAAGCCCTAAATGACTTTTCCAGCGACAACCCTGTGAAAAATTTTCCATGAACTTCGGGCTAAAACCTTCCTTTATTTAATTTCACCTTAATTGCATCAATTAGGCTCCTTTCATGTTTGCTCAACAAACTCTTTTGTTTCTTTCACTCAGCTCTGAGCAACAGCTGCCAAATGGGGCCTTTGTTCTGAAGGCCTCTTCTAATGGTCTTCACACCAGTCCTGTTTGTTTTCCTCAGGGGCAGCGCCTCACAGCCTGAAAAGTGTGACCATTAAGCCACTGAGGGCAAGCTCAATTGCCAGCTGCCATTTACCCCCCATTCAGGTCCCGGAATGGAAAACGAAGCCTTTCTTCTCTCATTTTGAAGGGAGCTGCTTGCGGTTATGTGGAGAAAGGTATCAGAAGCCCTCAGATAACTTGAGTTTTCCTCATATTCTCGCTATGTGACACCCCTGCCCATCTCCCAGCCTTCACCCTCTTACCCCCAAATCACTTTCGCTCTTTAAGAGATCTTTTCGCTCTACAGAGATCTCCTCATAGTTCGCCTCCCGCCTCCAGTCCTGTCCCACTTCATCCCATTCTCCGTAGCTGTCTGAGGTGGGTAATTCCAAAATGAATCCAATCTTACCACTACCTTGCCTCCATGCCACTGCTTAAACTCTTCCATGGCTTCTCACAGAATTCAGGGTAAATTGCTCACTCCTTAGCTTGCTGCTCCAAGTCCTTCAGGCTCAATTCTCTAGTCTCAACTTCTTCAACCTCTGGAATCCACTGAGGGAACTTCTCTCCAGGATGGCTCCTATCAAATTTCTTCCCTCCTTTTGTATGCAAACCATTCCCCCTTTAAGGGAAGGGGCTATTTCTTCCCTTGCCTTGGATCTGGGCTGGCCAAAGTGACTTGCTTGATCATTAGAATACAGCAAAGGTATGTTCTGCAACTTCCAAAGCTAGATGGTAAGAAGCTTTGCAGCTTCCACTTGGGCCTCTTGGAATATCTGCTCTGGGGAAGCCATGTAAGAAGCCCAGCTACCCTAAGTCTGCCTTGTCATGGGAAGCCCAGACCACGTGGAGTGGCTCTGGATAATGAGACACCATGTGGAGAGGGAGAGAAACCAAGGAATACGAGGCACCAGAGAGGTTGATGAAGAAGCCATCCTGCAAGAGGGCTGCCAGTCCCAGCTGTGCCAGCTGATGCCAAGTGAATGGGAGATGACCCATCCAGCAAGCTCTCCACGTTCCTACCCAAAGAATTACAATCCACACAAAACGATTGGTTTACGCCACTTAAGTTTTGGGGTAATTTGTTGTATAGCCATAGGTAACCAGAAAATCACTTCTTCAGACAATTTATTCTGACCTTCTTGAAGTCCCTCCAAGGCTATGACGCATATTCCTATCCACTGTCCTTGCACCTGCTACCTTCTCTGTCTGAAATACCCTTTCCATTCTTCTCTGCATGGCTCACTCTTGCTTTTTCCTTGAAAACCTAAGTAGCACTTTCTTTGGTTAGATTCTTTTTTCAATCTTCCCAGTCTGTGTAGAATGGTTCCCCACTAAGATTCATTCAACAAATATCTAAGCCCCTACCATGCCCCAGACACTGAGGATTCAGCAGTGAAGCATACTCCCAGGATGCTCGGTGCTTCCCTCTTCTGTCAAGGACTCTGCATTCTGTTCGAAATGGCTTCTACCTTTGTCTGACAATGAGCTTCCCCAGGCAGAGGCGCTATGTTTCTCTCTCCATATCCTGAGGATCTGACACAGTACCGGTATGGAGTAGGTGCTCAATAGATTCCAACCAAATGAGCAAATGAATTATGACCTTTAGTTGTTGTTTGTATGAGCAACTGCTTTTAGATTTGGCTGGGTCAGTTCAAGCTGGTTTGCCAAGTCCAGCTTCCCCAAGTGGAAACATTGTCAAGACCCTGAAATGACGGTGGTAGGAATAAAGCCTAATAACAAATGTCCTTCAAATGTAAATCACAAATGCAACAACACTAAGAACTCAATGATGGAAACTCAGTAGTATGAGCATTGGGAAACGCTTACCAGAAATGCACAAGGAAATCTTCCATTTCGAAGGTGAGAGGGAAGATTAGCAGATGTACCATTTGGATCCCTCTGCACAGTAGGTATATCACTTAGCCTCTGAACTGAGATCCTCTGTCTCTTCTGCCCTGTGGGTAGCAAGCAAATAAGAGGATGGGAAGAGCTCAAACTCTGAAGGTTTGGGGGTTTTTTTGTCTTGAATATACCAAGCAAGCTGAGGAAGAGAACCAGCTCTTAAAGTCAAAGTCAAAGTCAGGTGCTCTTGCCTGGGCGTGGATTCAGAGGAGAGATAGATCCAAGATTGAAAACCAGGATCTGCTGTTAGGTAGTTATGTCTTCTTGTGCTCATCATTATTGTTGCTAAGGAGCCTCCCAGGCAGTGTGGCAGTTGTTTGTCAACATGGGACAGAGAACACAAAGGCCCCGAGAAACAAGAAGCAGTTTGTCCATTATCTCAACCGGGGATGATTTAGCTCTTTCACCCTGGGACATTTGGCAAGGACTGGAGACATTTTTGGTTGTCACATTGGATGGGGTTGGGGGGCTACTGGAATCTAATAGGTGGAGGCCAGGGGTGCTGCTAACATCCTACAGTGCACTGGACAGCTCCCACTACAAAGAATCATCTGGCCCAAATTGTCAACAGTGCCGAGGTTGAGAAACCCTAACCTGGGGCACTGATTTCAAACTTTAATGTACTTCAGAATCACCCCAAAGGCTTGTTAAATTACAGGTTGCTGATTTGGTAGCTTTGGAGTAGGGCCCAAGGATTTACATTTCCAACAAATTCCCAGGGAAGACTGATGCTGCTCCTGGGACCACACTTGGAGAACTTTTGGTCCAGAGCTTTCTTTCCCTGTATGGCAGAAGCCGAGAGCAGGGGGCCTCTCACTGATGAACGATGGGACAATTAAGGAAGGGAGTCTCCACGCAGGCCTTTTTGGGGACCTCTCTGACCTCCCAACAGGAATCTTCCCCTTGGGTCAGTGAACTTCATTCTTGTCCAGTCCAAACACCTACTATGAGCTGGAACTGAAAAAACAAAACAACAACAGCATTTCTGAAAGAAAAAAAGCAACCTGTACAAGGAAGGTTGGGGTCGAGTTTTTGGCACCTTCCATGGAAGGACTCAAGGAGCAGACGACAATAGCTCCAGTTCTCTGGAAGGGCAGCCAGACCAACAAAAGTTCAATTAGTAAGTCTTGGCAAACGAAGACAACAAACAGTTTGGCAATAATAAATTAAGGCCATGCTTGGCTGTCACCCAGGCTCGATACTGTATCCCTGCCAGGCTTTGTGAAAGGGTGGCTTTGAAGGCTTCTGAAAAGGGTCCATTTCTCAAACAATTCCAGCTTTGTTTGTGGCCACTCTGTTCCTCTCTTCACTCCTTTCTTCACTTATCATGAAGGGCATGAACATGACGTTGGCCTTCTGCCCTCCCACCGGTTTGCCAGTTCATTTCCCTTCTTCCCGAGATGGTACGAGAAGTCCATTGCCCACTTCTGCTGTGTGGAGGACACCAATGGATGAGTCCTAAGGGGCAGGAGACTCAAAGACATGAGCTTTCTAGTCCACACTCCTCAAGGTTACCTGCACCCCCTAAGATGTTGCTCATGGTGTTAATGATGATAATGAGGTTGTCTAACATTTATTGAGACTTTCCTGTATGCCAGACATAATTCTAAGTGTTCCAGATCTGTGATTTATTTTTTTTTGAAAAACCTTTGAGATAGACATTGTATTATTCCCATTTGGATGAGCAAATAGAGGCAAAGAAAAATTACGTCATAGAGCTAGATGGTGACTAGTGACTATGAGATGGGGATAGAGATTTTATTTCCTTGGTGGAAAATTTTAGTCTGACTCTTGCCAATTTTGTAACTGCTGTGTGCCAGGTGGGTATTCTACAACTTGTGGAGTGCCCTCTACCAACAGTGCACTCTGAGGCACATATCTCTGCTTTAGGTAAATATGTTTCTGGAGACTAACTCTTACCATCGTTGGGTGGGGTCCTGCTGTCAGGAACTGGGTGTTCCAACTGTGCTCTGGCTGTTGGCACTGACGGTTTGAGGCAAGGAGTAATGTTGGGTTGTCCTCAGTGAGCACCGAATGCACAGGAGGAGAATACAAAAGGGCAAAGGGGCCTGCCAACAAAAAGAGACAGCAGACCTCAGTGACTATCTTGTGAAATTCAGTCTCACTGGCTGGTTTTAGGTTTGACCTCAGTGATCATCAAGGCCACTCCTCACCCCATCCCAGTGTCCCGAAACGGGCAATGGAGACTCAGGTGATGACCTCCCCAAGGAGACACAGTGAGTGGTGGAAGTAAGACTAGAACTTGGGACGGCTGACTCTTGTTGCGGTGCTGTTTCCATTATACCTCTCAACCCCTATCACTGGTAGATCAGTAACATGACCACGCAGTATTTCTGGACCCAGTGGATTTGGTACAATTCTCAGAATCACAGAATCTTAGCATTCAGAGAAATCTCACCTGGTAAATCTCCTACCTTCTGCAAAGCTAGTGTGAGAGCAGCAGTGACGTGGTAGGCATGTTCTTGGGTCTGCAGTTCTGAGCAGAGGTATAAGGGATGAGGGGTGAGCTCCACGCGGTGCGGCGTCAACTACAGTCTGTGAACATTTTCGAGTCCCACCGTGAGCCAGACACTGCCACAGGTTACAAAGTCCAGGAAGAGGGTATTCTCTAGGCAGCAGTCCTACAAGAGCCTAAGATCAAAGAGACTAAATCGATAGCTCTCAGAGAGCATCAAGAGAGACACAGGAAATAAACATGGGGAAAGAACGTTGAGATCGAGTTGTTGGGGGTTTAGAATGCCAGGTCGGGCAGACTGGACTTTATTCTGAAGACAGTGAGGGACCACTGAAGCTTCCTGAGTAGATTTTTGATATGGATAGCATTCTACTTTGGGAAAAGGAATATGGCCTGTTGCCCAGATTTGGGGGCTGACACCAGGTGGCAGGCATAGAAGCTAGGAGAATACTGCAGCCATGCAGACAAACACTAATGTGGTGACCTAGAAATTTTACACCTAGGATGTATCAAATAGAAATGAAAACATAGGTCCATAAATAGCTGTACAAAAACGTTCATGGTAGTTTTATTCATAATAGCCCTAAATAGAAACAGTGCAAATAAGTGTCTGTTAATAGGAGAATGGATAAACAAATTGTGGTTTATTCATACAATGGACTACTACTTAGCAACATTAAAAAATGAACTACTAGTGAATGAAACAATGTGGAGGAATCTCACAGACGCTACCCTAAGTGAAAAAGCCAGATACAAATAAGTACAGACTGTATGATTCCGCTTATATGAACTTCTAGAATAGCCAGACTAACCTAAGATTAAAAAATCAGAACAGTGGTTGTCTTGAGAGAAGGGAGAGATTGGGCAGGGACACAAAGAATCTGGGAGATAAAAATGTTCTAGATGATAGTAAAAGCATGGGTTCAATGGATGTCTCCATTTGTCAAATCTGTACAACAAAGATTCCGGCTAGGTAAGTTTTATCTTACTTAGAAAATAACTGTAAAATAATAATAACAATTGAGCAAGGGATGGAGGATGACATAATATGGATAACTGTGGAAGCTGACTGATAGGTGCACGGAGGTTCATTATTCTACTCTGTACATTTTGTATGTTTGAGATTTTCCAGAATGAAGTATTAAAAATAAATAACAGACCTAGATGAAGGCAGTGGGAGGAGAGAAGCCAGGACAGATGAAAGACATTGTAGGGGCGGACTCGAAGTGTCTTGGCAACTACTTGGAGGCAGAGGGCTTTTTTCAAAAGTGAATGTTGAAAACAGTGTAAGGTTTCAGTGGCAGTGCCTCTAACAAAGTGAGGAACAGCTTTCAGAGGGAGGGTGGTTGGTTCGGTGTGAGGATATACTGATTCTGAAATGCTGGGGGAGATGAGCAGATCGAGGTGGAAGATGGAAAGGAAGGCAGATGGTGTCCTGCTTGAGTGTCTGACAGGATCATGGGGAAACTTCAGTTGCTGCAGTAAATTGTCCCACAGGCCTGTGCATCTCTAAACTAGCCACAAGTAGCAGAGGAGGCAGAAGTCCTCGTAATTATCTACGTTGGATGCTTACACATGCCAAGCCCTGTATCCCACTGAAGCTACAGCCTCGTGAGAGAGGCAGGTACATACGTATAAATTCAATGTAATGTGGCTAGTGTGATGACAAAGATATGGAAATCACGCTATAGAGGCCCAGAGCAGGGGCCCTGCGTTCAGCCCAGCTGAGAGAGAAGGGGCAGACCCAAACCACAGCTATGCTGGAAGAAGACCCTGAGCTCAGGTGGAAACCGTGGCCAGTGGGTGCTTCTGGAGTTTAAGGACTTCCTGGATGCCTAGGAAACACCATGCTGTGAGCCTTATACCTCCAGATAACAGGCCACTTGGGCTAGAATTCACACCATCCTAGAACTCTGGAGGTGAGATGAACCCTGAATTAGATTCAAAGACTATTTATTCTTGGGCTCCTACTATATCAGAGACAGTGTGCTGAGTACTATGGAGGGATCCAAACGTGAGAAAAAAGACAGCGTCTGCCTTTAAGGAGCCCCCCCTGGGGACAGAGACAGCTGTACAACAGTACGTCACAGAAGGTTATACATAAAATAGTGGTAACTTACTACAGGTAAAAAAAGTAATGTAGAGAAGAGAGAAACCACTCACAACTGGAGGTCACGGGACAGCCTCTCATGTTTACAGATGAGGAAAGCAGGTTTCGGAGAATTCATGTGACCTGCTCAAGACCGCAAGCTTTTCAACAGTTTCAGTTGATTTCTTAGAATACGGAGCTATTGGATCCCCACTCTGCCATCACGACCTGGGCTTCCTGACTTCTATCCAGTGCTATTTCTGTGGCAGCACTCCAGCTTGCCCATATTCACTGCAGTCGAAAACACTCGCTCACCCCTCACCTGCTCCACCACTCACCTTCGATGCAATGAACTCCGGCTACGAGGTGTTCAGAGGGTAGAAGACATTGCTCCCCTGGGTGTGAGCCTAGTCTGTGCACTGTGAAAGTCAACCTTGCACAAATGGCTCCACTGACTCACTGCTATAGGAAGCCAATCTTGACATCAATTAGGCCCTTTACATAATCTCTGATTTGTGATTAAACACATTTTAAAAATACAATTAGTTATGGGCCAGAGCTACAGAAGCCTTTGATTCATAATTGGCTGATTGTTTCCAGAAAATTAACCAAGGGAACAATATACCCAGTTGACTCCACAAGCCCCATTGCAAACACACACCCTAATTCCTGCAGCTGCCCAGGGTTGAAGGGGCTTCTTGCCAAGTGGCTTCTTGCCACTTCTTGCCAAGAGGCTTACTCACCTCTCCAACCCTCAGTTTTGTAAAATGTAAATGGGATTATGTCACTCCCCCGCTCAAAACCCCCCAGAAGTTCCCCATTGGCCTTGGAACAATGTCGCAACTCCTTGGCACAGCCTATGAAGCTCCTCATACTCTGGCCTCTGCCTCCTGCCCAGCCTCATGGACCTTACTCATTGTGTCCTAGCAACCCTGGCCTTTCAGATTATGGAATCTCAGTAGCACATCCCATTAGCAAACCCATATTCACTCTTCTCTTCTTTCGCTCATTCATTGATTCATTCAATAAATAGTTCATGTGACTTTATTAGGTGTCAGCCCCACTGCTAGGCATTGGGGATTAAGTGATGAACCGGGAAGTCAAGGAGGTTTAATTTTCAGAGAAAGACATTAATCAAATAATCACACATCTACATGATTACAAATTGTGAACATACAAAGAGTTGGAGGAAGGACATTCCTGGCAAAGGGAACAGCAAGGGCAAAGGTGCTGGGGAGAAGAGCCTGGAATAGTTGAGGAACTGGCCACAACAGCAGTGAAGGAGGAGGAGCGGGAAATGAGTTGAGGTTGGAGAAATAGCAAAGGGCCGTATCATGCAGTCCCTTGCAAGCTAAGGTAAGGAGACTGAATCTTCTTCAGAAGGCAGGGTTTTAAGTGTGGGGGGTGGGGAGGAGGGAATGACACAATAATCTATGATGTTAAAGGATCGCTGTGGGCTACTTGGTGGAGAAAGAATTAAGGGCAAGCCAATCTGGGAACTAGGAGGCCTGTTAAGAGACTACTATGGAAGACCACGCCAGTGGGGAGATCAATTATCCTGGTTTGCCTGCAACTAAGGGGTTCCCTGGGGATGGAACTTGCATTACTAGAACCTGGAAGGTCCCAGGCAAACCAGGAGACGTTAGTCGCCCTCCAGGTAAGACATGATGATGTCTTGAATTACAGGATGACACTAGATGGAAGGATGTGGACGGTCTAGAAGGGGAGGACTTTTGTTGATGGACTGAACAAAAGGGGCAGAGAAAAAGGAGGACTCTGAGGTTCTATCTTTTGCAACCAGTTGGTAGAGATTCCTATTGAGAAAGAAAAGAGTATTTCCCATTTCTCTGTCTGTCTCAGGGTCTTTTGAACAGAAAGCAAGCTGACCTAGAAAAACAGAGTGAAAGAAGCCACCTCCTCACTGTGTAGTAACCTCCAGGACTTCAGGCAAATTATTGGCACTAGGGCCAAAGCCATGGTCAGCCAAGAGTTTACTCTGTGTCTTTTTTTCAAGAAGGTCAAAGCAGTTTATAAACTTTATGACTATCTTCATAAAATCCCCATGTGGCACAAACTAAGAGATAGGCAAGGATACAAACAGAGGGAGATCAGGTTATCACCATTACTGCCGGTAAAGCCCATGCCTCGCTATGCGCATTGGATAACTGAAAGCAGAAGAGACGCACCTTCCTTCAGAGAGCTGGTCTCGCCCCAGTGGGAGGGCTGTGTGATGCGGTGAGCACACACTTTGGCCTCCAATCCAGCCCAGTCACTTCCCAGCTGTGTGACCTTGGGCAAGTTACCTAGCCCCATGAGCCTCTATTTCCTTGCCTATAAACGGAGAATAATAATCTACCTTGCAGGGTGATGATGAAAATTAGAGCTAACGTATACACTTGGTGCGTAACAGGCTTTCAATAATGGTACCTGTCATCACCTCTGTGCCTCACTCTCCACATCTGTAAAAGAAGGATGATCCGCACTGTATCTATCTTATAGGAAGTTTGTGAGCATCAAATGAGATTATCCATGTTCAGTGCTTCACATGGCTCCTGGCACATATTAAGGGGAACTAAATACTTATTGACTATTTGCTGTTATAAATGCAGTCATGAGTTGCTTAACAAAAGGGATATGTTCTGACAAATGCGTCGTTAGGTGATTTCGTCATTGTGTGAACATCACAGAGTGCACTGACGCAAACCTGGACGGTACAGCCTACTACACACCTAGGCTCTAGGGTACTAGTCTTATGGCACCACCATTGTGTATGTGGTCTGTCATTGACCGAAGTGTCATTGTGCAGTGCACAACTGTAGTGGGAAGATTGCTGCTGGCTCTCCCCCTCTCTCCTTCACTTCTACTCATGACTGATATTATGTATGTGCGGATCAAGGGGACCTTCACCTTGCACCAAAGTCAGGTTCCAAATGTAGTACGTAAGTTGAAAGTCACAGGTATTCAAAACTCCCCCTGGGGCCGGCCCGGTGGCATGGTAGTTAAGTTCCAGCGCTCTGCTACGGCGGCCCGGGGTTCGCAGGTTCGGATCCTGGGCGCGCACCAACGCACTGCTTGTCAAGCCATGCTGTGGCGGCGTCCCATATAAAGTAAAGGAAGATGGGCACGGATGTTAGCCCAAGGCCAATCTTCCTCAGCAAAAAGAGGAGGATTGGCAACAGATGTTAGCTCAGGGCTGATCTTCCTCGCCAAAAAAAAAAAGAATTCTCCTTGAAAATACCTTCCAATCCCCCAAAAGTACTGTGTACTTGACTTTGTGCTTACAACTCTATAAATTAATATTTATGTATAAATTTGTAATGCATTCATCAACTTACAGTGCATAATAAAAATTATGTATGTGAAATTTTCTTTTACAATGTCTCACAGTATTTTAGTATTTTTGCCAAGCATGAGTAGTTGAATTCCAAATCATGTGTGATGTGATTCCACTGTGATTATCAAGAGTGAGGGTTTCTTTGCAAAGCCAGTGCTTTCTGTCAGAAGCTAAAGGGACGATAGAGATAGTGTTTCCTAATGTCACCATAGTCACAATTAAAAATATAAATGAGCAAATAATTCGTTCAGCTAACTAAATACAAAAACTAGTGATATCCATCAGCATTTATTGAGCAACATGTAAATTGAATTATAATAAATCAGCATGTAATATATGCCAGATGCTGTGCTAAATGCTTTACCTGCATTTGTTAGAAGCAGCCATGTGGTTAATGCTCTTGAATTAATTGCTTGGATTCCAATCCCGGCTCCACTATTTACTAGCTGTGTGACCTTGGGCAGGTACTTATCCCGTCTGAACCTCAGTTTTCTCATCTGCAGTATGGGGATAATAACTGTACCTGACTCATCAAGTTGTTACAATGGATGAGTAATAAATGCAAACTGCCTGAATAATGTTTAGCTATAGGAGGCACTTAAATATTAGCTTCTGTTATCATTACTTCATCTGCATTTTAAAACTATGAGGTAGGAATTATTCCTTTCACTAACAGACAAGGGTGTTAGGATAGAAACTTTATATAAATTCTTAGCGCCTTGCATAGGATCCCTCATTTAGTCCTTTCAGCAACCCCATGATGTGGGTGCTGTATCAACCCTCCTTTTCAGATGAAGACACCAAGGCTCAGAGGGACCACTGATGAAGTCTAAGGAACTGGTTTGGAGAGAAGCCCACTTGAATTTCCAAATGAGGGACCAGAACCCTTATGGTTATTCCATAAATAGCCCTTTTCAGTTTATCTCCATTCTGGGTCAAAAGAGATCATCTTCCTTTAAATTTGTTCTGTCTCCTTACCTCTATTGCTCTTTGCCTAATAGTTATACGTGTATAGTGTGGTGAAATCAGTGATTTATTCACTCCCGCAACAAGTTTATTGGGAGCCTGCCGTGCTAGCTGCTGGGGACACTGCAATCAAAGATCTGCTCCCTGTCTACACTTGCACTAGCACATTAGGAGACGGAGAGAGAACAACCTTTATCCACACACATAATGTCCTGAGCTGCCTGCTGGGAGATGTTTCCCTGGTGATCATAACTGAGCCCCCAAGACGCTGACCACATGAGCTCTTCCTAACAGCCAATTGATCCAACTGGCTCTGATTAGCTCTCAATCAAGGGAAGGCTGCCTTTGAAGATAGGACATTTTCAACAAGGAAAAACACAGATAAGCAGGACGCGTCAGAACTTGTGGTGGAGGCTTAATCATTTGATTTTTCTCTACTTCTGCAGAAAGATTTTTTAATGTCTTCAGGTTAAACTGGTTCACCTGAGTTGCCCTGATTTGTGTCTACGCCTCAGGGTTATTGACTAACAAACAAGTCTGGGCAGCAGTACAGGGTTCTGGTCAACCCAGAAGTATCCGGAAAATATCTGAGTTTTTACATCAATGGTATTAGTATTTTCCCCAAATCTATATGTTATGGTCATTAGAGCATCAAACCAGAAGCTTGGAGAGTCCGGCTGAAGTCTTGGTCTGCCTTGAAAAATCATGTGACCGTAAGTGGGCCATTCACCACCAGCAGCCTCATTTGGTCTTTTCCCATTAGAGTCAGTCAGCTGTTGGGTCCCTTTCAAGACTAATATTCTGTGATTCTTGGATTTGATTTCTAAGAATGTCCTAGTCCCCCAGAAACTCCCACCCGTGGGGCTAGACTTTGTGTGTTACTAACAGAACTAGTCTTCTGCACTCCGGTAGATAGGAAGAGAAATACGGAAGGTACTCTTAAGCTGGGAAAACCGCACATGAGCTCCTCATTGGTCGGGAAGGGAGGTTTTCTCTCTGCATTGGGTTATAATAATGGCTATATTTATTTTCCTCATTATAAGATGTTCTAGGAATACCTTTGAGTCCAAACAAGTAGAAAGGAGCAGGCATTTTTTGATGTTGGCAGCCCCAACGTCGTGGTCCCAAAGGAGGCGTGCACTTTATATGACCTAGAGGTGTGAGACTAGCCAGGCAGCCAGGGTTGTTCCCATCAGGCTCCTCTTCCTCACCTGCCTCGCTCTTCCAAACCCGATTAGGAACCACAAAGGCATGCCAAAGGTGTTAAGTAGGTATTTTGGTACCCAGAGTTTCAAGAACTGTACCCAGCTTCTACCAGGATTGTTCAGGTTTTCAGAGCCAAACCAACAGGAAATGCTTTTTCTATCCCCATTCCACCAAAAGAATAAAAGAAAAATTGCCAAACCTGGTTTGGCATGTGACCATAGTAATGCCGAGGAGAAAGGGCACAACTGAAAGAAGAAAACAATAAACCTGAAGCCAGCATCCCTACCCCCTACAACACACACACACACACACACACACTGCCGCTTCCATCCCTTTCCCCAGTTTGGTCAATGAACAGTTATATCAGTATTAATCTCAGCAAGGGTAAAACCAAAAACACTGAGAACTCTTAGAATTTCCCTCAGAAGACGCCCTACAGCACAGGAGAGAATTCAGTTCGTTGCCACTGGACTCTGGAAGAGGACAGTCTCTCTTAATTCCTGCCTGAGAAAACAACGAATCTCTCCTCCTCAACTCTCTTAATCTCATGCCAAATAAAACAGTCACTCTTTTTCTCAAACTCTAAACTCCAGTGTCAAACCTGTTTGTGATGATGATGTTAACAGTTTGTAAATCTGAATTTCAAATGAGTTATTCATGCATCAGTAGAAACAAAACTTGATGGACTGAGAGTTCTGCTTCTAAATGATGTTTAATACCTTGGTCCATGGGGGTCTTATGATCTAAACTATATAGAGTTATCAATTAAGTGAAATTCGGATTATAATCATTAATTTTCCATTGCTTTTTTTCCCCACAGAAATATAAGTTTTTAAAAAATTAAAACAGTGACTATTGGTTATAAATAAATGTCAACAGAAAAATCATTAAAAATTATACCTGTGGGGCCAGCCCTGGGGTGTAGCGGTTAAGTTCGGCACGCTCTGCTTCGGTAGCTGGGGTTCACAGGTTCAGTTCCTGGGCGCAGACCTACACCACTCATCAGCCATGCTGTGGCGGTGACCCACATACAAAATAGAGGAAGACTGGCACAGATGTTAGCTCAGGGCTAGTCTTCCTCAGAAAAAAAAATATATATACCTGTGATGTCAATTTTTCATAAGAAACATTAACTTGGGCATAGGAGGTAGTGTTTTGTGGCTGAAAGATCAGAATATTCAAAACCTCAATACCAGGGTCACCTCTGCAAAAATCAGTTGTGTGACCTCAGCTGAAAATATAACTTCTTTGGGCTTTCTTTGTCTTTTATTCATCTGTAAATAAAAGATCTGGACTGGATAGTTTCCAGCTTTACTTTAAAAATCTAAGTTTAAATAACTCTATTTTAATTGTAATTCGTGCTTTCCTTGTTGCCTTTTACTGTCAGTAATTGTCACTTAAGCTAATCTTGACTTAATCCCAGACATTGACTAAAATTCCTTTGTGCTAACACATCCTTCAGTGTATAATATCAGTGGGATAAAGCTTCAGGACTTCAGGCCAGCTTAATATCAAAAGCCCTTCCCAATGACATCCCCTCAAGACCTGACAGCTTCTGATAGCTTCTGATTAGGGCCCTTTTGCTTAAGCAATCATCCCTGCGTCTGTTCTCCTTCGTGGGCTGTTACTGAAAAACGTGCAGGGGAGTTTCAGGTCCTTCCTGGCCCCTCCTTCTCCCATCTGCAGGGCTATGAGAGAGAGAGACTGTGAGCCACACAGAAAGCAAGACACATAGGAGTTACTGATCTGTACTGCCCAACTCTGTGACATTTTCCAGCCATAGTGATAACTTTCTACTCGTGTTTAATAAAGAACTATTGTCAGATTTTTAACATGTCTTAAACTCAGAGCTGCTGGCCAGGTATTAAATGAAACATATATACTGGATGCCTCTTTTAATCTATGAGCTTTAAAAACATTATAAATAAGAAAATATTTTTCAGAAGCTATTCTCAGAAGGAAATAGCCCTTTCTGTGGCTATATATTTTGATATGGTAAACAATATATATTTTGATATGTTTTTTTCCTAATGTTAAAAGTAACTTATGCTCATTATAGAAAATTCAAAAATACAGAAAAGCATGGAGAAGGAAAATTAAAGTTACATGTACCCAGAATTCTGTTTTTTCTTAACAATTTCGTCTGAGTACTTGCACGTAGGTGTATATGTTGTCTATGATATATATTTACATAATATGTATTTACATCTATTTGTATAGTTGAGATCATGCTGGGGCTATAGTCCTCAGTGATTCAATGATGACACATCCATCCATCTCCTTCGAGACATCACATAAAGCAAGGCTTGTTGCTGACACATTAGGGCTGGGAGGATGAGGACCATCGTCCAGAGGTAGCTGTCTCCAGGGAATTTCCTTGCACCAGGCGCTTTGGTAATCTCACAGATTTCACTGCAGCAGCTCATGGGATTATACTTACTACACATCACAATTTTCCATGCTTCTAGGATGGGCATGATGCAATCTACACCCCTTCCAAGACATGTTCATAAACAAAGACTGCATTTCTGTTTGTTTGCTTGATCCAACGCTACTTCTGCATACTTTCAAAGCTTTTCTGAGATAGGTTCTTCACAACTTTGCAGATACAATGGTATTAGAACACTTTATGTTTAGCCAGTCAAAAAGATTTTTCCAACTACTCAATGTGTATTCAAAATTATATAGGAATCTATATCATGCGAAATAGTGATTAGTCCTCGTTCTGATGCAGCAGGAGTGAGGAAGGTCTATGTCCTCATTGAAATGCTATCCATGGCTCCTTGTCACAGACTGCCACAGGACATGCTCGGTGCTTGCTTGGTGTTGGCATTCTCCTTAGCACCCAGCACCATATCTCAAAAAGGATGGTTGAGTTGATGTTAACGTAATCACCAAGAAAAGAACTGCTAACTTATCACCAAATGTCCCATAGCCACTCTTTGGTTGCATTTGGGAAAAAGCCTCAAGGCAGGTCTAAGTAAAGGTAACATGAGACAGGTGAAGAAACCCTGGAGACACAGCAGGAGATTGGTTAGAATGCAGAATTTGGGGGGCTAGCTCATCTGTTCACCATGTACCTTGCTCCATTTAACCCTTTGGAACCATCCCCAAGAGTTCTGCTCCTTTTTCTCTTTCGTTTACAAAACTTTTGAATTAGGTTATTTCATCAATTTCAGAAACATTTATTGAGGACCTAATATGTGCACAGTATATGAAAAGTAGTTCATATGGTATATAGCTTTGACGTATATATAAGGTGGGCAGAAGTGAATTCAAACCTCAGCTCTATTTCTTACTAATTCATGACTTTACGCAAGAGAATTGGTCTCTCTGTGCCTCAGTTTCCTCATCTGTAAAATGAGAATAGTAGCAATATATATCTCTTGGGGTTGTTATAAGAGTAAAATATTGTTATTATCATTATTTTTATTATTGTAGCATGCGCTAGACACCATGCATGGTACAAAAAAATTCAACTGTCAATCCCAGGAGAGTAGACAACTTATGAACTGAAAAAAGTAAATCCCAAATGAGGTGGTATGTGCTGTATGAATTCAGAGAAGACAGAGTCAGTGAGGGCTGGGTGGTCAAAAAAATGTTTCATGGAGAAGAAAGGACTTCAATTGTTTTACAGAAAATAGTGCACCATGAGCACAGGGAAAAAGATGTCGTTGAGAAAAGTGTGCTTGGAGGATGTAAGAGGGGATGTAGCAAGGAATAAGTTTGAAGTCAGGCTGGGGAAGGATTGACTATTCAAATAATGATTTTATTTTTTTCCTTCTTTTATTATTGAAGTCACATTGGTTTATAGCATAAATTTCTTGTGTATATCATTATATTTTGACTTCTGTATAGACTACTCATGTTCATCATCAAAAGTCTAGTTTCCATTTGTCACTGTACCAACGTCCCCCTTTACCCCTTTTGCCCTCCCTCCAACCCTGTTCCCCTCTGGTAACCACCAATCTGTTCTTCGTATCTATGTGTTTGTTTGTCATTGTTTTGTTTTGCTTTTTAATCTTCCACATATGAGTGAAGTCATATGGTAATTGTCTTTCTCTGTCTGACTTATTTTGCTTAGCATAATACTCTCAAGGACCATCCATGTTGTCATAAATGGCAAGATTGCATCTTTTTTGACTAAGTAGTGTTCCATCGTATACATATACCACATTTTCTTTATCCATTCATCCATCAATGGGTACTTAGGTTGTTTCTAAGCTGGCTGTTGTAAATAATGCATCATTGAACATAGGGGTACATATATCTTTTTGAATTAGTGTTTTCCCATTCTTTGGATAAACACCCGGAAATGGAATAGCTGGATCATATGGTCAACTAATGATTTAGATTTCTATTCATTCATTCACTCATTCATCAAGTATTTATTGAGTAACTACTATGGTTATAGGCATTGTTGCTTTGGTGATACAATCATAAGCAAGGCATGGTCCATTTCTTTTTATAGTCTTGTGGAAATAAACAAAGACCAACCAAATGAGAAAAGCAAAGGATATTTATTCTGAGCTTGCTATAGCAAGAGAGTCAGCTGCATTTTGGCGGAAACTCAGAGGCAGGCAGAGGAGTAGGAAAGCTTTATAGTGGAAAGAAGGGAAGGCTTCATGTGTACCCTGATTGGAGGCTGTGGGCATGGGGAAGCTGTAGGGACACAAACTAGAAGCAAGGCATCCTATGTGATCAGTTAGAGTGCATATTTGGCTTTTTCTGGTTTGTCCTAAGTTGGAAGCAGGGACAAAAATTAGGAAAGCTCTCAGTTACTGATCAAGTCTTGGCCACTTGGGGCCAATCGTTACAGAAGTTATTGTTATCTTCCTGGATTGTCACTGGAGATAGCAATCTGGCTTCCTGCAAGTCTGATTTACAGCAGGTTGGCTTCCTAGGTTATTTTCTGTAGATAAGGGGGTTGGTTTACTGGGCGGGTTGCTACAGGTTGTGAGTCAAAGTTCTATGTTTAATACATGGTCTAGCTATTGTCCGTTTGCATATTCAGTCTCTCAATCTAGTGGATAAATAGACTAAAAAAGATTCTGGGGACAGGAGCAAGACAAAAGAGATTAGAACGTCATAAGGACAATGAGAGTGGGGTTGGGGAAACCGACTTTGGATAAAGTAATCAGGGAAGGCATCTCTGAGGAGATGACAACTATGCAGAGATCTTAAAGGTGAGAAAAGGCCAGCCCTTTGAGGAGTAGATGGGAGAGCATTCCAGGCAAAGGAGCGGAGAAAATACTCCCAGCCAGAAACAGCATGTGGTGTTCAAAGAAATGAAAGGAGATCAGTGCAGCTAGACAGGAGCAAGCAAGGGGAGAGGGCATGAGATGAGATTTGAGAAGCAGGCAAGATGCAGGTCAGACAGAATTTTGTATGCCATGGTGGAGGATAGATGCCTCAGGTGCAGGGAGCTTAGGCAGAGAGAAAATGAAAGAAGCTGTTGCAGCAGCCCAGGCGAAAGATGGCGGTGGCGGTCTGGATTAAGGTAATGGGAAATAGAGATGAAAGAAGTGGTCAGGTCCTTGTGACGTCTTGAAGAAAGGACAAAGAAGACTTGCTCCTGGCCTGAATATGGAGGCAATGGGAGGTGTGGATAAAGGGAGGAAACAGAGAGAATTCCAACGTTTGTGGCATTTACTGAGGTGGGGATACTGGATAAAGAGGAAAACAGGTTTTTGCGAGGGGGAGAGAGAAATCAAGTTTAATTTAGATATTGAGAGAGGCATTAGTGTAATGAAAGCCATCTAGAGACAGGAGGCGGGATGGGTTCCAAAGCCAGAGACCTCTGGGCTGAGCTTATATTCACAGTCCAAACCTCATTTAATTGAACAAATAGATACCCAAATAACGAACAAGCAAGAAAGACAAGAGCTACAAAATGGAAGCTGGAGGTAAAGTCCAGCTGGGAATGTCTAGCCCCAAAGTCACTTGTCAGTTCAGTTAAAAACAAATCAACAGCAAAAAAATGGAATTGCTTGACATTGTGTGGTCCAATTCCCTGGTCTATCGGCTGCACTTGGAGTATGCCTTGTGGACACTATCGTAAGTAAGGCACACTCCATTCCTGCTTATTGTCTATGGAGATGAGGACAAGTGGCCAGATTCAGCTAAGCTAGCAATCACTGAGTGAAAACTCTCGCTGCTGCTGGCCTTGCTTTCTACTTCATGGAGAAAACAAAAGCAATCAAAAGAAGATTTCCAGATTCTCACCACAACATCTACCAACTGCTGGCACGTAGACCCATATATTGTGCCCTCCCTCCTGTTAGGATTGGAGAATTGTCCACGCTCCAATCTGAACCAAGACTTCCACCTGCGCTCTAGATCCCACCCTTTCTCACCAATTCAGGAACATTGTTCCAGGAATTCTCTTCCTTCATTACTGGACGACTCTCATCAACAAACTCACTGGTCTTGTTTCCATCATTGAAAAATAATTGCAAACAAATTTTTAAATCTTCCCTTCACTTTGACTTTATGTCCCCTGCCAGCAAATGTCCCATTCGTTGCTCTCATTTTCAGCAAAACTCGAGAGAGTTGTCTGTTTTTGATGTCTAGAATTTCTCTTAGCATTCTCTTTATTTTTACTTTGCTCAGGTATATTGAGGTATAATTTACATGCTGCAAAATTCATCCTTTTAAAGTGTACATTTCCATGAGCTTTGACAAATTTATATAGTCACGTAGCCACCACCACAACCAAAATATGTAACATATCCATTACCTCAAAAAGTTCCTTTGTGTCCCTTTGCACTCAGTCCCTTCTCCCTATGCCTAGTGACCACTGATCTGATATTTGTCCCTATATTTTTGCCTTTTCCAGAATGTCATATAAATGGATTCCTACAGTCCTACATTTTGTGTTTGGCATCTTTCTTTTAGCACAATGCTTTTGAGATTCATTCATATTGTTGCATGTCTCGTTAGCTTGTTCCTTTATATTGCTGAGTAGTGTTCAAGTCTATGAATGTACCACAATTTGTTTATCCATTAATCAGTTAATAGACATTGGGATTGTTTCCCGTTTGGGCAGTCGTGAATAAAGCCTACACAAACATTTACATTTGCAGGTCTTTGCAAATATTCCTTCCAGTCTGTGGCTTGCATTTTTGTTTTCTTAACACCATCAAAGAGAAAATGTTTTAATTTGATGAAGTCCAATTTATCAATTTTTTATAATTTGCGTTTTTTGTGTCATATCTAAGAAATCTTTGTGTAACTCAACAGCACAGTAATCTCTTATATTTTCTTCTAAAAATTTTACACTTTTAACTCTGACATTTATGTCTATGATCCACTTGAAATTAACTTTCCGTGTAGGGTATAAGGTAAGAGTGGAATTTCAGTGTTTTTGCATATGGATGTCCAACAATTCTTGAACCATATATTGAAAAGGTTATTCTTTCCCGACGAATTACGTTGGCATATTTGTTGAAAATCAATTTTCCATAGATATATGAGCCTATTTCTGGACACTCTATTTTGTTCTTTTTTTCCATATGTCTATCTTTAAGCCCAGAACACATTGTTTTAATTACTATAGCTTTATAGTAAGTCTCGAAATTAGGTCATGTGAATTCTCTAATTTTGTTCTTTTTAAAATTGTTTCGGCAATTCTAGGTCCTTCGCTACTTAATATACAATTTAGAATCAGATTGTAATTTTATATAAAAATTTCCTGCTGGGATTCTGATTGGGATTACATTGAATCTATAGATCAAATTAGAGAGAACTGATATTGTAATAATAATGAGTCTTTCAATCCATGAACATGGTACAGTTCTGCATTTATTTAAGATCTTATTTAATTTTTCTCAGAAATGTTTCGTAATTTGCAGCACACAAATCTTGCACACATTGTGTTCAATATAGCTCTAGGTATTTCATGTTTTATGATGTTACCATAAATGGTATTGTGCTTTAATTTCAAATTTTAGTTGTTCTTTGCTGGTAAATAAAAATAAAATTGATTTTTATATGTTGATCTTGTATCTTACGACCTTGTTAAACTCATTTGTTAGTTTTACTGGCTTTTTTTGTAGATTCTTTGGGGTTTTCTATGTACACAATCATGTTGTCTGCAAATAAACATAGCTTTATTTCTTTCTTTCCTATCTGCATACTTTTATATCTTTTTATTGCCTTATTTCACTGCTTAGGACCTCCAGTTAAAAATGTTTAGTAGAAGAAGTGAGAGTAAATACCTTTGCTTTATTTCTATATCTATTAAAAAAATTGAATTAATTATTAAAATCCTTTCCACACACACAAAAAAACTCCATGCTCAGATGGTTTTTCTGGTGAAATTGACCTAACATTTAAGGAGGAAATGAAATCAATTTTACACAAGCTCTTAGTCGTTCAGTATTAAGTATGGTGTTATCTGCATGTACTTAGTAGGTGCCCTTTATCAAGCTGAGGAAGTTTTCTTCTATTCTTAGCTTGCTGAGCCTTTAAAATATAATTTTATTAAATTATTTTTGTACATCTATACGGATGATCATATGGTTTTACTTTTAGTTTGTCAATTGATTGACTAATTGATTTTTAAAAAAATGTTGAGCCAACCTTGCGTATCCTCGGATAAACACAACTTGATCATAATGTACTATCTTTTTATATATTCTGGATTTGATTTGCTAAAATTTTGTTGAGGATTTTTGTCTTCCTTCAGTCTGTAATTTTCTTTTCTTCTAATTTTTTTTCTGGTTTTGGTATCAGGGTAATTCTCTCCTCAATAAATGGCTTCAGACATGCTCCTTCCTCTTCTATTTTCTCAAAGTGTTTGTGAATAATTGGTTTTATTTCTTTCTTAAATGTTTAGGAGATTTTACTAAGAAAACCGTCTAACCTTGGATTTTCTGTGAGAAAGGCTTTTTTTTTTTTTGGAGGAAGATCAGCCCTGAGCTAACATCCAATCCCAATCCTCCTCATTTTTGCTGAGGAGACTGGCCCTGGGCTAACATCCGTGCCCATCTTCCTCCACTTTATATGGGACGCCGCCACAGCATGGCCTGACAAGCGATCCGTCCGTGCGCGCCCGGGATCTGAACCTGCGAACCCCCGGCCAGCAAAGCAGAGCCCGCGCACTTAACTGCTTGTGCCACGGGCAGGCCCCCTGTGAGAAAGGTTTTTAACAATGAACTCAGATTCTTTAACAGATATGCCCTTTACAGATTAAGTGTTTCTTCTTAAGTAATCTATGGTAGTTTGTATCTTTTGAGGAATTGATCCATTTCATCTAACTTATCAAATTTATTGACATCAAGGTCATAATATTACTTATTATCCTTTTAATGTCTATAGCATATGTTGTGATTTCCTCTGTTTCCTTCCTAAAATGTTCTCTCTCTGTCAGACTAAATGTTTATTAATTTTATTGATATTTTGAAAGAACCAGTTTTTGGTTTTACTGATTTTCTATTATCTGTTTTCTATTTCATTGACTTCTGCTTTTATCTTTATTCTTTCTTTCCTTCTACCTGGTTTCTGTTTGATTTGCTCTTTTTCTAGTTACTTAAGGTATAGCCCTAGAATATTGATTTGAAACATTTTTTTCCTAGTTTAAGTATTTGATGCTATAAATTTCCAACCAAGTACCACTTTAACTGCATATCACAGATTTTGATATATTATTTTTTATTTCCTACCATTTAAAATACATTCTAGGGGCTGGCCCAGTGGTGCAAGCAGTTAAGTGCACGCGCTCCGCTGCGGTGGCCCGAGGTTCGCCGGTTCGGATCCCAGGAGTGCACCCGATGCACTGCTTGTCGAGCCATGCTGTGGCGGCGTTCCATGTAAAGTAGAGGAAGATTGGCACGGATGTTAGCTCAGGGCCAGTCTTCCTCAGAAAAATAAAAAGAGGAGGATTGGCATCAGATGTTAGCTCAGGGCTGATCTTCTTCACAAAAACAAAACAAAACAATAAACAATAAAATACATTCTAATTTCTCTCGTGATTATTTTTATTTCACCCATGAGTTTTTTAGAAGTGCGTTAATTTCCAAATCTTAAGGTATTTCCCAGATATCATTCTATTATTTATTACTAACATAATTCTGTTGTAGTCAGAAAATATATTTTGTGCAATTTCAATCCCTTTACATTTTTAGAGGTTCATTTCAAAGTCTAAAATATAGTCTGTCTTGGTGAATATTCTAGGTAGACTTGAAAAGAAAATATATTCTGCTACTGTTTGAGGGAATGTTCCATAAATGTCCATTATGTCAATTTGTCATTCAACTCTTCAATATCTTAGCTGATTTTTTGTTTACTTGTTCAATCAATTACTGGGAGAGGGCTGTTGAAATCCCCAAATATAATTGTATATTTGTCTATTTCTTCTCTTAGTTCTATCGTCTTTTTCTCTACGTATTTTGAAGCTCTACTATTAGGACATAAACATTTAGAATTATTATATCTTCTTGATTCCTTTATCATTATGTAATATTCCTATTTATCCCTAACAATATTCATTACTTTGAAATTTACTTTGTCTAACATTTATCTATCTCTTCTAGCTTTCTTTTTATTAGTGTGTGCATGATATATCTTTTATCGTTCTTTTTCTTTTATCTAATCTTTGTTTTTATATTTAAAGTCAGATTCTTGTCAATGGCATATAGTTGACTCTTGCTGTTTTATCCAATCTGACAACCTCTGCCTCTTAATTGCAGTATTTAGGTTATTTATCTTTAATATAATTTTTCATATATTTGATTAATATGTACTATCTTGATATTTTTTTTTCTATTTGTGACATCTGATCTTTCTTCCTTTCTTCCTCTTTTCCTACCTTCCTTTAGACTGAGTGTTTTTCATGATTCGGTTTTATCTTCCCTGTTGGCATATTAGTTATACTTCTATTTTTTAAAAAGTGGTTTCTTTAGCTATCTGACAGCCTCTGTGTGATAGATGCAATATCTAGGTCTGGTTCAATTTATTGTTATCATTTAACATTGAGTTATCTTATCTTTTTATTTATTTTTTGTGAGGAAGATTAGCCCTGAGCTAACATCTCTTGCCAATCCTCCCCTTTTTGCTGAGGAAGATTGGCCTTGGGCTAACATCCATGCCCACCTTGCTCTACTTTATATGAGACACCGCCACAGCATGGCTTGATAAGCGGTGTGTAGGTCCACGCCTGGGATCCGAACCTGCAAACCCCAGGCCGGTAAAGCAGAGCACGCAAACTTAACCCCTACGCCACTGGGCTGGCTCTGAGTTATCTTATTCTTGATCTTTGATTGAATGCTGAACACTGCCTGTCAAAGAAGAATAGATACTAAAGTGAATAGTATTTACACTTGGAAATGGCCACTCTTCCTCCTTTTTCTGTCTGTTAGTTTGGGGAGATTAAGTCAATCTTGTCGGTAACTAACCATGCAAATCAGACAGCATTTTCAAAGTGTCGAAAGAAAATGACTGTCAACCAAGAAGACTATATTTAGCAAAACCCTCCTTGAAGACTTAAGGAGAAAATAGACGTTTCCAGACAAACAAAAACTGAGAGAATTCATTGTTAGCAGACTTGATCTACAAGAAATACTAAAGGGAGTCCTTTAGGCTGAAAGTCACAAGATGGTAACTTGAATCCACACAAAGAAATAAAGAGCACTGGTAAAGGTAACTATATAGGTAAATATAAAAGACAGTGTACATATATTTTTGTTTGTAACTCTTTTCTTCTCCTATCTGATTTAAAAGATAAAGCAATAATTACAAAACTGTGTTGATGGGCTTATAATCTATAATGATGTAATTTTTAGGGCAATAATAGTACAAAGGAAGGGGAGAGAATGAAGGTATGTTGGAGCAGTTTTTGTATACTATTGAAATTGTTAGTGTTACTTTGAACTATATTGTTTAAGTGAAGATGCTAATTGTAATTCCCAGGATAACCACTAAGAAAATAGTTTTCTTAGTGAAAAAAAAAAAAGAAACAACAAGGGAATTAAAATAGTACACTAATACATATTTATTTAACACAAAAGAAGGTGCTAATTGAGAATAGAGGAACAAAAAGATGTATGAAATATAAAAAACAAATAGCAAAATGGCACAAGTAAATCCTACTTTATTGGTAATTACATTAAATGTAAATGGATTAAACACTCCAATCAATAGGCAGATATCGCAGAATAGATTTGAAATGATATGACTATATGCTGTCTGTAAAAGATCTACTTTAGATTCAAAGACACAAATAGAATAAAAGTGAAAATATTAAAATGCTATACAATGCAAGCAGTGACCAAAAGAGAGCTGGAGTGGCTATACTAGTATCAGATAAAATAGAAAATAAGACAAAAATTGTTACTAAAGACAAAAAGGACATTTAAAATAATAAAATTGTCGACCCTTCAAGAAGATATAACAATTATAAACTTGTATGCACCTAACAACAGTGTCCCAAAATACATGAAAGAAAATGGTCAGAACTGAAAGGAGAAATAGATAATTCAACAATAATAGTTGAAAACTCCAATCCCCCACTTCAGTAATAAACAGAACAACTAGGCAGAAGATTAACAAAGAAATAGAAGACTTGAGCAACGCTAAAACCAACTAGATCTAACAGACATCTATAGACTACTCCACCCAACAACAGCAGAAAACATATACTCCTCAAGTGTACATGGAACATTCTCTAGGATAGACCACATCCAAAGCCATAAAATGAGTTTCAATAAATTTAAAAGAACTGAAATCATACAATGTATAGAAATAAACAACAATTTAATTAAATTAGAAATAAACAACAGGAGGAAATTCGGGAAATTCACAAATATGTGGAAATTAATCAACATTATCTTAAATAATCAATGGATCAAAGAAAAAATTACAAAAGAAATTAGAAAATATTTTGAAATTATGGAAACACAACATAACAAAACTTATGGGATACAGCTAGAGAAACGCTTAGAGGGAGGGCCGGCCCCGTGGCTTAGTGGTTAAGTGCACATGCTCCGCTACTGGCAGCCCGGGTTCAGATCCTGGGCGCACCAACATACTGCTTCTCTGGCCATGCTGCGGCCGCATCCCACATACAGCAACTAGAAGGATGTGCAACTACGACATACAACTATCTACTGGGGCTTTGGGGAAAAAAAGGAGGAGAATTGGCAATAGATGTTAGCTCAGAGCTGGTCTTCCTCAGCAAAAAGAGGAGGATTACCATGGATGTTAGCTCAGGGCTGATATTCCTCACAAAAAAAAAAAAAAAAAAAAAGAAATGCTTAGAGGGAAATTTATAGCTGCAAATGTCTATATTAAAAAAGAAGAGAGGCCAGCCTGGTGGTGTAGTGGTTAGGCTCACACACTCTGCTTCGGCAGCCTGGGCTTCACGGGTTTGGATCCCAGGCATGGACTTATGCACTGCTCATCAGGTCATGCTGTGGCAGCATCCCACATACAAAAAAAAGTAGAGGAAGGTTGGCATGGATGTTAGCTCAGGGACAGTCCTTCCTCAAGCAAAAAGAGGAAGATTGGCAATAGATGTTAGCTCAGGGCCCATCTTCCTCACCAAAAGAAAAAAACAAGAGAGAGAGAGAAGACAAATCCCAAATTAATAAACAAATTTTCTACCTGAAAAAAACTAGGAAAAGTAGAGAAAACTAAACTCAAACAAGCATAAGAAAAGAAATAATAAAGATTAGAGTGTAAATAAATGAAATAGAGAATAGAAAAGCAATAGAGAAAAAGCAACAAAATCAAAAGTTGTTTCTTTGAAAAGATTAACAAAATTGACAAACCTCTTGGGCCAGCCCCAGTGGCCTAGTGGTTAATTTCAGCACACTCCGCTTTGGTGTCCTGGGTTCAGTTCCTGGGTGTGGACCTACACCATTCTTCTATTAGTGGTTGTGCTGTGATGGTGGCTCACATACAAAACAGAGGAAGATTGGCAACAGATGTTAGCTCAGGGAAAATCTTCCTCAACAACAACAACAACAACAAAAAAATTGACAAACATCTAGTTACACTGACCAAGAAAAAAATGAGAAAAGACTCAAATTATTAAAATCAGGAATGAAAGAGGAGACACTGCTACTGACCTTACAGGAAAAAAAAAAAGGGATTATAAGAGATTACCATGAACACCTGTATGACTACAAATTAGATCACTTAGATAAAATGGAAAAATTCCTAGGAAGACACAAACTAATGGAACTGAGTCAAGAAGAGATAGATAATTTGAATAATTCTATTCACCTGGCTTCATAGGTGAATTCTACCAAACATTTAAACTCTTCCAAAATAGAAGAGGAAAAAACACTTCCCAGCTCATTCCATGAGGACAGTGTCATCCTGATAACAAAACCGGATAAAAACTTCACAAGAAAAAAAAATTCACACAAAAATCCCCAACTAAACATCAGCAAACTGAATTCAGCAACATGCAAAACCATACGCAAGTGGTATTTATCCCAGGACCACAGGTTAAACATCCAAATATCAATCAATGTACTAATAGAATAAAGGACAAAAACTATACTACCATCTCAGTAGATACAGAAAAAGCATTTGACAATATCCAACACCTCTTGATGATAAAAACTCTCAACAACCTAGGGAACTTCCTCAACTAGAAGAAGAAGATCTATGAAAAATCTACAACTAACATTATATTTAATGAAGAATGAATGAATGCTTCTCTCACAAAGATCAGGAACAAGACAGGGATGTCTGCTTTTGTGACTTCTATTCAACGTTGTACTGGAGGTTCTAGCTAGGGCTTTAGTCAAGAAAAAGAAATAAAAGGCATCCATATTGGAAAGGAAGAAGTAAAAACATCTCTATTTGCAGATGACATGATCCCATACATAGAAAACCCTAAAGAATCCACTAAAAACTGTTAGAACTAATAAACAGGTTCAGCAATGTGGCAGGTATATAAGATCAATATACAAAATTCAATTGTATTTTTATACACTAGCAATGAACAACCCAAAATGAAATTAAGAAAACAATTCCATTTACAATAGCATCAAAAAGAAGGAAATATTTAGGAATAAATTTAACCAAAAAAGTGCAAGTCTTGTATGCTGAAACTACAAAACATTGTTGAAATAAATTTAAAAAGATGGAAAGACATCCTGTGTTCATGAATTCTCAAACTTAATATTGCTAAGATGGCAATACTCCCCAAACTGATCTACAGATACAGTGCAATCCCTATCCAAATTCCAGCTGTCTTTTTTGTAGAAATGGACAAGCTGATTTTAAAATTCACATGGGGGGCTGGCCCGGTGGTGCAAGCATTTAAGAGCGCGCGCTCTGCTGCAGCGACCCGGGGTTCACTGGTTCAGATCCCGGGCGCGCACCGACGCACTGCTTGTCGAGCCATGCTGTGGTGGTGTCCCATATAAAGTAGAGGAAGATGGGCACAGATGTTAGCCCAGGGCCAGTCTTCCTCAGAAAAAAGAGGAGGATTGGCATCAGTTGTTAGCTCAGGGCTGATCTTCCTCACACACACACACACAAAAAAAACTGCATTCTTAGCAATAAAGTATTATTAAAAAATAAAAAAATAAAAAATAAAATAAAATTCATATGGAAGCATGAGAGAGCTAGAATAGCCGGGACAATCTTGGAAAAGAAGGACAAAGTTGAAGAACTCACATTGTCCAATTTCCAAACTTGCTACAAAGCTATAGTAATCAAGACAGTGTGGTACTGGCATAAGGATAGACATATATAAACCAATGGAGTAGAATTGAGAGTCCGGAAATAGAACTTCACATTTATGTCAATTGATTTTCAACAAGAGTGACAAGACAAATCAAAGAAGAAAGAAAGAATTTGTCTTTTCAACAAATAGTCCTTTTCGACTGGATACTCACTTGCAAAAGATTGAAAATTCAGTGGTCCACTTGAGGATATTATGCTAAGCGAAATAAGTCAGAGGGAGAAAGTCAAATACTGTATGATCTCATTCAGAAATAGAAGATAAAAACAACAACAACAAACACATAGATACAGAGATTAGATTGGCCGTTACCAGAGGGGAAAGGGGGAGGGAGTAGGGCAAAAGGAGAGACTGGGCACATGTGTGTGGTGATGGATGGTAATTAGTCTTTAGGTGGTGAACATGACGTAAGCTACACAGAAATCGAAATATAGTGATCTACACTTGAAATTTATATAATGTTATAAACCAATGTTACAGCAATAAAAAAAAGAAAAAGAAAATTCAATGGTCCAAATGGATGCCAACCTCACATCATAGACAAAAATCAACTCAAAGTGGATCACAGAGCTATATGTAAGAGGTCTAAACTATAGAACCTCTAAAACTATAGAACTCCTAGAGAAAATATTGGTGTAAATCTTTATGACCTTGGGTTAGATGCTAGTTTCTTAGAGATAACACCAAAAGAACAAGCAACAAAAGAAAAAAATAAATAAATTAGATTTCATCAACATTAAAAACTTTTGTGCTTCACAGGACACTGCCAAGAAAGTGAAAAGACAAACCACAGAAGGAGAAAAAATATTTGCAAATCACATAGACGAGGGACACGTATCTGAATATATAAAGAACCCTGACAACTCAATAAAGACAAATAACCCAATTACAAAATGGGCAAAGAGTTTGAATAGGCATTTCTCCAAAGAAGATATACAAATGGCCAATAAGCACATGAAAAGATGCTCAACATCATTAGTCATTAGGGAAATTCAAATAAAAACTGCAATGAGATACCACTGACATCCACTAGGATAGCTATAATCAAAAAGACAAATAGTAAAAAGTGTTGGTGAGGATGTAGAGAAATTAGAACCCTCAGACATTGCTGGTAGGAAAGTAAAATGATGCAGCCACTGTGGAAAACAGTTTGGCAGTTCCTTAATAAATTAAACATACAGTTACCATATGACCCTACCATATGACACTCCTAGGTATATACCCAAAAGAATTGAAAACATATATCCATACAAAAACTTGTACACAAATGTTCATATCAGCACTTTTCATACCCGAAAGTGGAAACAATCTAATTGTCCATCAGCTGATGGGTGGATAAACAATATATGGTATATCCATACAATGAAATATGATTTGAAAATTAAAAAAAGAAGTACTGATAAATGCTACAACTTGGATGACCCTTGAAAACATTATGTTAAGTGAAAGAAGCCAGTCACAAAAGCCCGCGTTTCATGTTTCTTTTTACATGAGATATCCAGAATGGGTAAACTACAGAGGCAGAAAGTAGGTTAGCGGTTGCCAGGGTCTGGAAGGGGGACGGTTGGGTGGAAACGGGGAATGACTACTAATGGGTACAGCTTTCTTTTTGATGGAAATGTTCTAAAATTAGATTGTGGTGATCATTGCACAACTCTGTGAATATACTAAAAACCACTGAACTTTACACTTTAGATGGCTAAATTATATAATTTGTGAATTATATCTCAAAAAAGCAGTTTTAAAAAAAATCTTTGGAATCATTCTTGACTCCTGTCTTTCACATTGCATAGCCAATGTATAAGGAAATCCTCTTGGCTAATGTACCTTCAAAATGTAACCTGAATCCAATACCTCTTGCCTCTTCCACCTCTCCCACCCTTGTCTAAGCCACATCATCTCTCAGGAACTTCTGCAGCAGCCCCGAAGAGGTCTCCTCGTCCCCCTACAATCTTAACACAATAGTAGCACGATCCTTTTAAAATCTAAGTCAGATCGTGCCACTCCTCTGCTCAAAGCCAGGCAACGATTAACAAAATCCAGCATGGGAAAAACCATAAGTTGAATTGACTAAGGACTTCAACAGATGAACCATAAGGGAAAGAAAGGGATGGAGGAAGACCTGTGGCCTAAAAGCGACTTAGACGTATTAAGATTAAACTACAGTAACTAGAGATGAGACGCAAACTTGGGTGATAAAACAGAGAGAAGCCAAGCAAGTGATTAATAGACAAGTCAGGATGGTGGTTACATTTGGGCAGAGGCAGGGGACTCTGAGTGGGACAGAGCCCACGGAGGGGCTCCGAGGAGACTGGCAAATTTACTTCTTGACCTGGAAGATGATTAACAGAGTATAGGCCTCATAAGAATTCACTAAACTCTACATTTGTTTTGTGTGGTTTTTCTGTATCTATATCTTTCATTTTACAATAAAAAGGCTAAAAACACAAACTATGATGGCTCTCCATGTCCCTGGAGGAAAAGGCTTTTGCCAAAGTCTTAGAACAGTTCAGAGGCCTTACAGAATCTGGCCCAGGGTTAGCTCTTCAATCCCTTCCTCTCTCCCCCTTTGCTCCTCTATGCCCACCTTTCCTCCCTCCACTCCAGCAGCAGTCATCTCTCTGCTTTTTCTTGTACATTCCAGGCATGTTGCTCTAGCTCTTCCCTCTGCCAAAACATCCCCTTGACTAACCCCCTCAGCCCTTTCCAGTCTTTGCTCAGATCGCATGTTCTCAATGAGGGGTACGTTGTCGACTTGATTTAATACAGCCATCTGCCTCCTACCTTAAAGTGCTGACCCCCTGACCCCTTAGTTTTTCTGTTTTCCGTAATCTACATCACCTTCTATTATAAGATAGACTTCACTTGTTTACTGTGCCTATTTTTGTGGTCTGGCCCCCCGCTAGAATGTAAGCTCCAGGTGAGCAGGAGCTTTATCTGTTTCATTCACGGATGCATCCTATAAGATAAGGCAGGCGAAGGGTAAGGCCTGAGCCACTTGACTGGTGAAGGTATGATGAGCCAATTTTAGATTTAGTTTATTACTTACACAGGCAGGGCAAAGAAGAATAAGCCAAAGATGCCATATCCTGTGATTCTTGTCTTCCACACCAAAAATGACAGCCCTGAAACCTGTTGTAACCTGGTGGCTACAACGTGAGTTGTGGCATACTCCGTTGCTGAGGAACCGATTCTAGACTGCAGCCAAGCAGTTTTATATTCTGCAGCTCTATCTTGAGGAGGGCCAGGCAGAAAGCCCCACACCTCATCAGAACCCAGGAGGTGGTGAGAAATGGTTTCGTGATCGCCTCCCAGGGGTGATAGAAAAGTGAGAGGGGAGGGCCTCGGAGCAGATCTTCGCAAGCCTCACATGCTCTTGTGTTCCGGGAGGACAACAAGGTGTTCTGCCAAGACTCAGATAAGCTACAGTTTAAGCCTCTGCCTGGCGGCCTATGTGGATATGGGCAAAGCTCCCAGGGTGCCAGGGTGCCAGGGCAGAGCAAGTAGACACTCAATAAACATTTATGTATGAATACATGAATAACTGAGACCCGCCGAACTGGATGGACCTATGAGGAGAGAGAACAGGAGATATAAATACAATTTTTGGAAAAACACTGTGGTTGAGAGTGAGAAGCACGTGCTCTGGGGTTAGACTGCTCAGGGCTCTAAATGAGCTTTGGCCACAGAGCAGCTGGGCCAGCTGGGGCAGACAGGCGGCACATAAGCGATTGCTCTAATCTTTATTAACTTCATATTTCATATTTGAATACAAGATTTTACATTTGCAAAGATTCTTTGGTGCATTTGCCTTCTTTCCACCCCCACCACCTCCTCCAGTGCTGGGTTTTGCATTTTGGAAATTTGACTGTTATGCTTGATAAGTTATAGAGGTGATAGAACCAACTCATGGAGCAGGGAGAAAAGACAAGAAAAATCACTCATATCTAACAAGCTTAGCATAGTTGCTGTTAGCATTTTAATATAATTCCTTCTAGTCTTCCCCATATATAATAAATATATATAATATATAATATTCCTTGAGGACCTAATATGTGGCATATATTAACTCATTTAATCCTCACAATAACCCTTCAGCTAGGTGCTGTTATTAGCTCCATTTTAAAGATGAGGAAACAGAAGCACAGACAGGTTTAGCAGCTGACCCAGGATCACATGACTGGTCAGAGCTGGAATTCGAACTTATGTAGTCAGCCTCTAGTACACGTTGTGCATTGAACCACTATCACATTGAGCAAACAATTTTACATTCTAGTATGAAAGCTGTCTTAGTCCATTCAGGCTGCTGTAACAAAATATCACAGCCGAGGGGGCTTATAAACAGCAGCAATGTATCATTCACAGTTCTGGAGGCTGGAAGTCCAAGATCGAGGCGCCAGCATGGTCGGGTTCTGGTGAGAACCCTCTTCCTGGTTGCAGAGTGCCAGCTTCTCATTGGAGCCTCGCATGGTGGAAGGGGGTGAGCTGGCTCTGTAGGTCTCTTTTATAAGGCACTAATCCCATCGTGAGGGCCCCACTCTCATGGCCTAAGCACCTCCCCAAGGCCCCACCTCCTAAGACCGTCACCTTGGGGGTTAGAGTTTCAACATACAAATTTGGGGGGGACACCAACATGCACATTATAGCAAAGTCAAAAATGCTTTTCATGTAGAAGCATATCCATAAGTATTAATTTTAATGTTTATCAAGTGACTGTATCATGGTTTCCTTAATCACTTCTCCTAGTTTTGGACATTCATGTTGTTTTTAAATTTTCACTCTTATAAACAAGATGAGATAAATATCTTTGTACACAATGTCTTTTCTGTCATTAGGATTATTTCCCAGAAGTGCAGATACAAGGTCAAAGGTAAGGACATGTACTTGGCCCTGGATCCAGTCACCCAGTGGTTTTCCAAACTGGCCCACCCTCTGTCAGTAGCCGGTAGCTTCCTGACTCAGCCCTGGATGTTCTGATCCGGGAGGTGCTGGCTGGTTCCCAGGAGGCTCTATTTTTATCAGCTCTCCTGGTGACTCTGCTGCTAGCCAGTTTTGGGGATGCCTGACCTATCCAAGTGTCCTCCCTGTCCAAGCAAATACTCTGGGCTTTTGTAGGAGTGGACTCTTTGCCACCACCTTCAGGAGCACCTCCACGACAGTACCTCCAATTAAACAGAAGGAGTTACAAACACTAATTCATTCAACAAAGTCAGTAAAAACATATGGGTGCTGATTTAGGTGCTAGACATACAGACATACAAGACAATGTGTCCACTTTCATGGGGCTTACATTAGGGTCTGATTAGGCAGATTATATAAAAGAAAACAAATAAGTACAAAAAGATGATTTCAGAGAGTGATATATGCTGTGAAAGTACCAAAATGGAATAATGTGATTGAGCGGGGGTGTGAGGGCATGGAGGGGGCTACATTATACAGGAGGTGACACTGTGTGAGGAGAAGGAGGTGCGGATCTGCAGAAAGCATTCCAGGTTGAAGAAACTGCAAACTTGAAATGTTAGAGCAACAGAAGGAAAAGGCCGGCATGGGTGGAATGTAACTGGTGACAGGAAGGGTGCAGAGGGAAGGAGAGGGAGGCAAGGGTCAGATGACGTGGGGTAAGTAGCCTTGGTGAGGAGTGACCGTGGCTACATCTGGGACACCACTGGTGGGGTTCAAGCAGGGGAACGACATGCTTTCATGCATATTTGTAACAGATCACTCCAGTTCATGTGTGTAGAAGGGAGTGGACAGGGGCAGGGGAGTAATTGAGAGACCACTTAGGAAGCTCCTGTAATTCCAGGCAAGAGACGACGGCGGTTTGGCCTAGACCAATGGCCAGAGGGATGCAGAGAAGAGAACAGATTCCAGCTGTATTTGGAGGCAGAGGGATTGGGACACTTCACAGAAGAACTAGTATCCAGAGTTTTAGCTAAGAGCAGACACTAAAGGTAATCCCCCAAGGAGTGAAGTAAAGTGGAGGGTCTTGGAGTCCAGTGCTAACTCTCTCATCACCCAGCCATGTGACCTTGAACAAGTCTCTTTATCACTCCTGGCTTCGTTATCCAGGGTTGAAATAAACATGTAAGATCATTTCTCGTTCCAACCTTTTCCTCTTGGTTTTTGATGTAATATTCTCCACATCTCTCCTCCTTGATTCAACAAATATTTGTTGACTAAGTGCCAGCACTGCACTCGGATTGACGAATCAGTCAAACAGTAAATCTTCTCTGCAGCGCTGATAGCTTGGGAGAGGTGACTGATATTAAACAAATAATTGTACAAGGAATTATTTAAATCGCTATTGAGATAAGAGCTACCAGCAAGAATGGCAGGGGACGTAGGCTTGACAGGAAGTTATGGACAGGCGTCCCTGAAGGGGGCATTTTGGCTGTGGCAGTTGGTGAGGACACTGTCTGTTTAAGACAAATCAAAGCCCTCACAGGCCATGTTTTGTGAACTGTACTCCACAAGCCCCAGTCACCTTTAAAGTCAGTTGCTGGTGAGACCAAAGAGACTCCAGCCCAGGCCTGCCACGAGGGGCCACATGTTCTGGGAACATTCTCTCCCAAGGTCGGTTAGTTCTAGTGAGACAAAGCCAAGCATTTTTCCTAGAACTGCATGTCATCGGGAGGCACATTCTATGACCTGGTGTCATGACACCCCGGAGTGAAGGAGGCATTTGGGAACACAGCAGACAACTTGGTCTCTTTCTCTGCCTCCACCCAGGTCCTGGGATCAAATGCCAATTGCTGAGCCTCCTGGGGCCAGATGTGGCCCATCCATTTGGAGAACAGACACCCTCCCCACTCTCCATTTTGAAGACTATGTCAGGAATGAGTCTCTGTGGTAGGAGATAGAGAAAAGCGTTTCAGGTTGCTTTGGCATTTTTTGAAGTGACTGACTCTGGTTTCTCCATCCACCTTCTTCTCCCCACCCAGCTGTCACGAGAAGACACTGAAACAGGATCTTCACTGAGCAAGAGTCTCCAGGATCTTGGGGCTGATGTCTTGTCTGCCTCGGCAGCAGGAGCCAGAGCTTGATCACACTGCTTTCTTTCTCTTTGGAAGATTCTAGATGAACTCTCACTCGGGGTGAGCTCACCCACTGGCCAGGGTGTTAACCTGCCTGGCAATACTGCAGAAGGAGAAGAATTGTTTTCTCAGGGGCCGGAAAGCAGAGGAGGAGGAAAACGGGGTCTCCAGAGCCCTGGCCCAGGGTACCAAGGAGAGCCCACAGCCCATAAGGAGGGTGCCCTTGGTTCGCCAACTGGTATTCTAATCAGGAATGCTGAAGTCATTAAAGAAATTCATCTTTATGGAATATTTCCATAACTCTGAATAAGAACCCATGGCCCCACACTCTCCCCTATAGCAAGGCAGTGTGGTGCAATGGTTAGGTGAACAGATTCTGCAGCTAGACTGGGTGTGGCTTTTAAACCTTGTAACTTCAGGTAAGTCATCCTGTAAGCTTTACTTTCCATATCTTTACATGAAACTGATAAAAGCACACCTATCGTAGGTTGTTTTTTTAAATTGAGACATAATTGACAGATACGATATTAGTTTCAGGTGTACCTAACATAGGTTTTTAATTTAAAAACTAAATGAGCTGCTGCAGGTAACGTGTGTAGCACAGGGTGTGAGCTCGGTCACTGATGTCAGGTCATGACCAGAGGTCCACAGGAATCCATGTTTCCTGCTGTTGCTGCTACCCATCCAGGGATGGTCTAGTCACTAGCTCCTGAGCACAGGTGGCCAAATGGTCAGTGGAAAGAGCTACGGATGCAAGCAGGAGATCTGCTGCCCATTCTCCCTGTGACCTTGGCCAAGTCACCACATCTGAAAATCCAGGGTCTGAAAATGAAGAGAACTAAAGAAAATGGACTCTAAGATCCTAGTTAGCACTTCATCATTTTTCAGCAGGGCTCAAATTAGTCACTGGGAGGAAAGTAACAGCTCCATATTAGTGGTGTGATTTTCAGGGCTTCCTTTTCCCTTCCAGCAACTTGGTACCCAGGAACCACCCCCGCCCCGTGCTTTCCAGGTATTCCCGGTAGGAAGAGGGCACCTGCTCATGGGGGAATGTTCTCTACTGAACATTAGTGCTGTAGGTGACTCTGCAGATCATCTGTCCTGGCTTTCTCTTTGCCAAAGAGGACCTGAAACCAAGGTCCAAAGATGTGAAGGATCTACCCACCAGCACACAGCTGTGGTCCCAGAGCCCGACCGGAGCTCCTCTCTCCTTCTCTAAGTCTGCCTCAGCCACTGCTTCTCCTCTGCCAGCCAAGTGGGGAGCAGGGGCACAAGGAAGGAGAGACGCCTGGACTCCTAATGTGAGGAACCTTGCTTGGAACTGAACCTCCAAAGAGGCCAAAACACAAGGATGGGGAGGTCCTTCTTGCTGCCAGTTCTGGCCCAAGCTGGCTGTGTGTTTTGAGTAAACTACCTGATTCCTCTGCGCCTTTTTTCTCACTTCAACCCCAGCCACTCTTAACTCTTAACAATCATTATACAAAAAGGCCCTAAGGTGATAAAACCTTGTTTCAGATTTGAAGTCACCCAAAGGGATTACTCAGCCCTGGCTCCTCCTGAGGGAATGCCTTTGAAGCTTTCAGCTCAGTTCCCAGGATTTTGCACTCAGCTTTGGAGTTTTCTCTTCCAGTCGGTGAACAAAGCTCATTTAGAAACCCAAACCGGCCCACCAGCCCCTGGGGTCCAGGCCCAACTCCTGGATTTGTGTGGCCCGGTGAGGCAAGTGCTTGCTGCCGGATTCAAAGGGCCCATTATGCATGGCTAATTCCATAATAGAACACTGTGTCTCTGAGGGCCTGGCAGCAACTGGTCCTACCTGTTTAGAGTCAGGACATTCTGTTTGCTGGAGGGGTGAAGGGAAAGCAGCACACAGCACATCTCACCCCCGTAAATGCCATGTCAGGTTAATGATTACCACGTACAGTAGTACTGTAGTCAAACTCTGCACACACCGAGGGCCCTTCCCGTGGAGCCTGGAGGGCAGCGCATAAAGGGGGTCATTGTGCGCACTGGGTGAGGGAGGGAGAGGTGCCTACGGGTGCCAAGTGTGGTCTCATAGCTCATACACTCAGGAGGGGGGAGGTTGGGACACTGTGCACATATTTTCTCATTTTATAAGACAATCTATTTACATTCACTATTGACACTGGGGTACTGTTACTGAAGCTGGAATTTGTGTCATTCAATAAAATACCCTATCAGCCTAACCTGACATTACAGAACATCAAGTAGATCCCAGAAAAAACGTTCCCATCTCTGGCCAGAACTGGTTCTTTCGTAGCCAGAGCCATCCTCCTCCTGCTGGGGAGTCGTGTGGGCCTGTCTGCAATCTGACAGTTAGGGCTGTTTCTAACCACCTGAACGACTGAACTTGATGGGCATCAGGCCCCGACCAGCCTCTCCTGTCTGCCAGAGACGAAGCAAGAATGTTCCCCTCCTGAAGTCTCAATTTACAGGCTTTTCACATTGATAATTAGGCAAGGATTGCCACCTGCACTCCTGCTTAGAGGTTCCTCCCAACACAGTCCTGGCATCGCCTTTAATCAGCCCAGCTGTGACTCTACCTGTTTCCATTGCTGCCTCCAAACAGAGGGTGTTGCTTCAGGGCTAGAAGGCTGAGACCTTGGCCAACTTTGTGGGTCAGCAAAACCAGCTGAATGAATTGGCAGGACCAAGGAGACCTCCTATCCCAGGAACAAAAATCCCCCAGTGCCTGAGATTCCATCTTTAGTGCACTATTACTTTGCGTCAAGCGTTGCCCTCTGTTGTAACTCTCATTTCAAGTCCAAAAAGCCCTGGGAGGGGTAGGAATATAAATTTTCAGCATTGAAGTATATTTATCAGACTGGGAAAAGTAGCAAGAAAATCTTGGGTGGTGGAGGCGGGGAGCTGCACTGAAAATGGGGGAAGGGAGTCCCAGGAGTTAGAAGCTGAGCTAGGGAGGACTTGTGACATCAAAGGCACAAGGAGAGTGTTTCCTGGGCAGCCAGAGTTACAGATTCTTGACTTCTCTGCCCCTTTAAAGAAAAACAACAAAAACGTAGGTTTTCAAGCATATGAGTTGATAATGACTGTAGTGGACACTGTTGTTTGCCCATCCAACAAACAATGTTCCCATTTCTTTCGGGAACCTTTCCTTCCTTACTTTAGGTCCATGTGGTTCAGGTGAAGCTGACTCCACCCCCAGGCTGTAAGCATCATCTAGTCCTGGTCCATCAGATCACTGCCTCCCACAGTCCCATCACCGGCCGCAGTCGCTGTTTCACGGTTGAACAGGCATGTGGCCTGAGCCAAGCCAACAAAACTCAAATATAGGGCTTTTGCTGCAACTATTGGAAAAGGGGAGCTGTCCTTCTCCCAGTGCTGCTAAGCTGATGGAATATAGGCCTAGAGCAGCTAGTGGTCTTCACAGGCATGTGAAGGGCCTGCCTGGGAGTGAAACCAATTCAGAGGAGGACAGAACTAAAACTTTCAGAGAGCCATATTCCTGATGACGGCATTCAAACACCTCGATCTGTCTACACCTGCAGCCAGCATAACCTCAGAGTTACATGAGCCAAAAAGGTCCCCCTCTTCCTTAAGCCAGTTTGAGTTTCTGACGCAACAAAACAAGTTCTTGGTGTAACGCTGACTTTATCATGTGGTTCAAATGGTGCTAGTCCCCAGTTGCTGGCAGTCGCCTTCTCTACCTGATTCTGCCACATTCTAGTGAACTTAGCCCAAGTCTGGGCCTCAGCGTACCCATCAGTTAATTGGGGAAAATAATGGAGCAGAAGGAAAGGAGAGAAAGAGAATTACTGATATGGAAGAACTTTGCTCTCCTTGGAAGAAACACCCTGTAGAAATCCATAGTCTTACGTTAATGAAGGTGGGCTTCACATTTTGGCCCTGAGAGGACTCTGAAGCTTTGTCACTCAAACTGAAGTCCCTGGACCAGCAGTGGGCATCACCTGGAACTTGTTAGTCCCGCAGAACCTCAACTTTACCCCTAAGCTACGAATCAGCATCTGCGTTTTCACAAGGGCCTCTAGTCACTTGTACATGCACGAAAGGTAAGAAAGCATTGCTCAAGGGACCCTGGGAGGGCAGGGCCCAGGAACACTCATATCTGCTTCACATGCTGGAGTACCATGCAGGGTCTCAGTTAAATTAGGTTCCCTTGCTGTCAAAAAGTTTGAAAAATACTCATCATGTCAATCTCCACATTTCACAGGGGGGTAAACTAAGGCTGAGAAAGGACCTGTCTAGGAGGAGAATCAGCTGCACAGTCAGAATGAAAAGCAGATATTCTGAAAATCCTCGTGACCCTGGGCAAAGCTTTCTTAGCTATGACACCAAAAGCACAACCCATTAAAAAAATTGATAAGTTTCACTACATCAAAATTTAAATTTCTGCTCTTCAAAAGATACTGCTAAGACAATAAAGACAAGCCATAGTCTGGTAGAAAATATTTACAAAATACATATTTGATATAGGACTTTTATCCTCTCAAATCAACAATAAGAAAACAACCCAATTAAAAATGGGGAAAATATTTGAACAGATACTTTACAAAAGAAACTATATGGATGGCAAATAACAACATAAAAACATGCTCAACGTCTTTAGTTATTAGAAAAATGCAAATAAAGCCACAATGAGATAACCTGCACACACCTATACATACCTACTAGGTTGGCAGAGACAAAAAACAGACAACACCAAGTGCAGTGAGGAGGGCATGAAACATCTAAAATGTTCATACATTACTGGCAAAAATACGAAAATGGAACAGCCACTTTGGAAACAGTTTGGTAGTTTCTTACAAATGTACACATACACTTATCCTAAGACCCAGGAATCCCACCCCAAGGGAAATGAAAACACATTCACCTGCAAAAGAAGTGTATATGTGAACATCTACAGAGGCTTTCATCACGACAACCAAAACCTGGAAATAATCCAAATATCCATCAGCTGGTAAATGGATAAGTAAACTGTGGTACATCCATAAAATGAAATACTCCTTAGCAAAAAAAGGAATGGAAAAAGAAGGAGCGTGAAGGAATCTCAAAAGCATTGTGCTGAATGAAGAAAGCTAGACTCAAAAGGCTGTGTACTGTAGGATTCCTCTTATGTGACATTCTGGAGAATCAAAACTATAGGCACAATATCGGATCAGTGATTGCCACGGGGTGAGTGGGGGGAGGTGATTGACTGTAAAGCAGCTGGATTAGTTTGTTAGGGGACTACCGTAACAAAAACGCCACAAAGTGGTGGAAATTTGGTGGAAAGCTTGCAGTTCTGGAGGCTAGAAGTCTGAAATCAAGGTGTTGGCAGTGTTGGTCCCTCCTTAGGGCTGTGAGGGAAGGATCTGTTCCAAGCCTCTCTCCTTGATTTGTAAAAGGCCATCTTCATGTTCACATGGCATTCTGTGTGTGTGTGTGTGTGTGTGTGTGTGTGTGTGTCTCCAAATTTCCCCTTTTTATAAGGACACCAGTCATATTGCATTAGGACCCACTCTAATGACTTCATTTTGACTTGATTCCCTCTGTAAAGACCCAATCTCTAAATAAGGTCACATTCTGAGGAGCTGGGGGGTAGGTTCACCATACGAATTTGGCAGGGACACAATTCAACCCATAACAGGGACACAAGGGAACTTTTTGGGGCTATGGAACTGTTCTGTATCTTAATCATGGTGTTGGTCCCATGTATGTATGCATTTGTCAAAACTCATAAAACTGTACATGAAAAAGGTGAATTTTACTGCATGTAACATAATTTTTAAACTCTAAAAAATAAAGCCGATCTCCCCAATTTTTCTTCAAAAGAGTATTCCTCTTTCCAATCTATCACCCTGTCCTGACTCTAGCTTGTGTTCCAGGCATCCATGAGGGTCAGAGATGGTTCTTTCTGAACCCCAAGTAAGTCAGAGTTTCACAGAAAAGGCTGTTTTTCTGCTGTGTGAATTTGTCTACAAGCAACATTGCACCAAAGATCCCGTCACATCAAACGGCACATTTAATGAATTGCCTTCTGGAGCGGGATGAAGTCACACAAAGTGAGGGCCAGCTGGGGAAATCTGGTTCGGGACCTGCCGAGGTTAGCGGGAGCTGGGCTCCACACCCAGGGGGCAGAAGCGGCACATTTTCTGGAGTCTCAGCCCCACCTGAGGCCACTCAGAGGACACCTGCAGGAAAGGAAGCCTGCCAGCTACACTCAGACACACAGGAGAGAACCAGGGGGTGACTTCATCTTCGCGGGGGGACAGGCAGCGGGTCTTGCTCCACTTCATTTGTCGGGGGAGGGGGACGTGTAGGTCAGACACAGACAGGCCTTGCTTCATGAAGGAGGAAAAATGTTGGAAGGGGCCGGAGAGAACAAACCCTGGAGCACGCCCCCACATTCTGGCAGCTTCTCCCGCCCCATGCCTTCTTACCTGTCTTATTCTGCCACCGTCTGACTTTCCCCCATTCTGCAGGTCACTGACCCTACCTGCTCAGACCAAATCAAATCGCTTGACCAGTGGTGGAAGCAGAAAGTCTCTGTTCCTACCTCTTTCCCTGTGTGTGTGTGTGTGTGTGTGTGTGTGTGTGTGTGTGTAACCTAAGTGAAGTGTATAACCTAAGTCAAGGTGTACAGAAATGGCTGGAGAAGAGAAAACACGTTTCTGGAATGATCCAAAGTGTGCTACAGCATATGCTGATTTCCTGGCCCCCTGAACACCCCAATTTCATCAGTCTGCATAGGGGTGGTATGGCTGAGACTGGGAACTGAGGCCAGTGGGAGCCGATAGGGAGCCAACCGGAAAGAAGGGAGCTCCGAGCGAATCTTCTCAAGGGGCTTGATCAGACCGTTCCCCAGATGTGGCTGAGCTGGGCGGGAAGGAACGTGGAGCCACACGGCCACATGCTGGGCCAGCCTGCTGTCGGCGTGTCTGCGGCTGCGGGCCAGGCCTCTGGGCTGTTTGGCGACACGGCTTGTTCTTTCCAGTCACCTGTCAGAAAGGAGCTCACTGTTTTGTTAACCTTCTCAGCCTCCCCTTTTTCATGGACGCTCTGTCTAGCTTCTATTTGGTCTGGCCCTGCTGTTTTTTCTCTGTGTTTTTATTTCGGTACTTTTTTTTAAATCTCCTAAATTTTATTTCCCCCAATTTTATTTCCTGAACTGAAACAAAAACTTCCATTTCCACAGGCATCGTCTTCTTGTCTGTAGAATGGAGGTGGAGGAAGGGTGTTTCTTTCTGTCAGTTCTGTGTCCAAACAGCAGGAAATTTGGACTCAGAGGGTCTGTGTTTCCAAGATTTCTTTCCCACACATTTATGCAGACTACTAGGGACTATGAGCCACACACAGACACTCACACACACACTGTCTCTCTCTCTCCCTGTCATTTAATCTTCACAATAACCCCACGGGGTACTGTTGTCACCCCCACTTTACATATGAGGTAACTGAGACCCAGAACTTAACTGACTCCCCCCACATCACACGGCTAGTCTGAGGTGGCGGGCAGGCAGGATTTGAATACCAGGGTTCATACTCTTTTTTTCCCCACTTTATTGAGACATAATTGACATAAAATATGTGTAAGTTTAAGGTATACCATGTGATGGGTTGATATGTGTATATATTGTGAAATGATCACCACAATAAGTTTAGTTAACACATCCATCACCTCACATAGTTACCATTTTTGTTTGTGGTGAGAACTTTTAAAATCTACTCTCTTAGCAACTTTAATATATAATGCAGTTTTGTTGACTATAGTCACCATGCTGTACATTGAAGAGATACCTGCACCCCCATGTTCATTGCAGCATTACTCACAATAGCCAAGACATGGAAACAACCCAAGTGCCCATCAACAGATGAATGGATAAAGAAAATGGGGAATATTATTCAGCCATAAAAAAGAAGGAAATCCTGCCATTTGGGACAACATGGATGATCTTTGAGGGCATTATGTTAAGTGAAGTAAGTCCAACAGACAAAGACAAATACTCTATGATTTTACTTATATGTGGAATCTAAGAAAAACAGAACTCATAGAAACAGAACAGATTGGTAGTTGACACAGGCGGGGGCAGAGGGTGGGGAAATGGGTGAAAGTGGTCCCAAGGCACAAGCTTCCGGGGTTCGTAGTCTCAGCCTCTCCACTCCGCGATTTCAGGGCCCGTCTCTTTTGCTGTGTGGTCGCTGGTGCATCACTTGGAGCCTGAGCTTAACTTGCGTCATTTGGCAAACGGAGACCACCACACGGTTCCCGTCAGAGAGGAGCGCTGCTGTATGTGCAGCCCTCTGTGGGTGCAAGCAGCACGCCGTCAGCCTTCCGCAGAGCCCTGTCCTTCTTGCTCATCTGTCCTCGTTTCCACGCTGGCGGCCGGCTGGGGGGCCTGCGCACTCCTCCCCGAGCACACTGCATAGCAAGGCTAGACGTTCAGGGCTCCGACTGCTCGCGAGGTGCCACACTAAGCACTTTGCAGGCTTTGCTTCTTCTGTCTTCTAGTTCACCTCACGACCACCCTGGGAGGCTACAGTGATCCCCATCTGACAGGCGGAGCTGAGGCGCAGACAGGTTGAGTAGCCTGCCCAAGTCCCCCAGCCAGTTAGCGGTGGAGCCAGGACTCAAAATGAGGTCTGCCCGACCCATTCTCTTACCCAACTGTGCCGGAGCGCCAAGAAAAGCACGAGGGTGAGGGCAGGGCAAGCGGTGTGGCTGAAATTGGAGGCTTCTTGAAGGCTCTACCCACAAGCAAGAAGAAGAGTCTCAGGTAGGGGAACATTCTCACTTATTTTCTCTACATTGACCCTCTCATCTTTTTCTGGTCGTTTGTGCTATTGGTCAATAAGTGGATTCTCTAAATATCCGGATACAAGACAAGCAACTCTTACCTGAAAGTTTGGATATGCACATCCAGATATGGAAAAATACGGAGAAGAAAACAAGCTAGTTGATCACTCATAGCCTGCGATCTATTTCTGAGTAAAAACAAGATTGAACATACTGCTGCTGCTGTATTTGGATGTCGGCTCTTCACTTTCAAATCCCCACTGAGCACTTTACATTGCCCTGGGCGAAGAGAAGGTCCTTACTAAATTGCTTCGGGGGACTGAGTTTTTTCTAGTCTTTCTTCCCCATCCACCACCAAGGATCTGAGTTACCCACATTCTGGGAAGGGAGGAGGCAGAGCCAGTGGAATGGCCCATGATAGCAACACAGTGGTCTCTGCTGGGCTCACAGACCGTGACGCCGGGAAGCAAGGGGGCCAGGGAGAGGGCCTGCATAGCTGAGCAGTAAGAGTCAGGGCCTCTTGCGGGCAGGGAATCAGAGGGATAAATCTAGCACCAATGTCCTGCCAGCCTGCCCTTAGTGGTACCTCTCCATCCCCATCACCTTCTCACCTCCGGGTCACGAACTATTCCCATGAGGCCTTCCCCCTCTCGACTAGTTTGTGCTAAGATGTTTATCTGTGAATTGGCTTACATGAACCAGCTACCTGACAGTATTTGAAATTTAATAGAGGACTTTTAGAGACCCAGGAAAATTAATCACTGAATTACAGTCTTTCAGAGCGGAAGGGATTGAGCCATCAGCTAGTCCAGGGGTCACAGGGTCACCTGTGTCGAGGGGCAGGCAGTAAACGCAGGTGTGTGAAGCAGGCCCATGACAACAGAGAGTGGAGGAAGACTGGCAGAACAGAGAACGCTGCCCCATCTGAAGACATTCAAACTCCAGCTCTTCAAAACACTCTTCAGGGAAAAGAACAGAAACACAAACAAAGCAAAGCAAACAAACACAAACAGCTACACCCTAAATGCAACCTTTTTTGCCCCTGACTTGGATCCGGGGACAGAAAAAGGATATTCATGGAAAAACCAAGTGAAACGTGAATAAAATCGGTAGTTTAGATAATAGTAAAGCACCCATGTTAACTTCTTAGTTTCGGCAAACGTACCATGACTGTGTAAGATGTTAATATTGGAGGGAGTTGGGTGAAGGGTACATGGGAATTCTCTGTATTCTCTTCAAAACATTTTTGTAAATCTAAAATTACTCCAAAGTGATAAGTGTATGAAGAAACAAAATAGCTATGTCCGTAGGTGAGATCTATGATGATAGTAGCTATCACTTTCTCAGATACAAGGCTTATTATGTCTGAGAGCTTTATGAATATGAATCCATTTAATTCTCATGACAATTCTATCAGGAAATAAAATTCTTCTCCTCCTTTGATCAACGAGGAAACTAAGGTACAGGCAGGCTAAGTATCTTGCCAAGGTCACAGTTACTACGTGGCGGAGCCAGCCTTCTAATCTAAATGCACAGTATTTTTTCCTCCACCAGCCACGTGTGGGATGTAAAACACAGTGCTACCGCTGTCAGGACCAGAGGCTCACCACACGTCGACTTGTAACCAGGGGCAGGGCAGGGGACCACAGTGAGGTGAGGGAGACACCTCCTTGGGAGCAACGTTTAAGGGGCACTACCCCCTCACACCCCTTAGGATGGCTACTATAAAAAAAAAAGTGTTGGGGGTGGCCCACTGGTGTAGTGGTTAAGTTTGGCATACTCTGCTTCAGTGGCCCGGAGCTTGTGGGTTCGGATCCCAGGCACGGACCTAGGCACTGCTCATCAAGCCATGCTGTGGCAGCGACCCACATACAAAATAGAGAAAGATTGGCACAGATGTTAGCTCAGGGCCAATCTTCCTCACCAAAAAAAAAAAAAATGTTGGCAAGGCTGAAGAGAGAAGAGAAATTGGAACGCTTGTACACTGTGGGTAGGAATGTAAAATGGTGCAGCCACTGTGGAAAACACTATGACAGTTCCTGAAAAAATTAAACATAGAATTACCATATGATCCAGCAATTCCACTTCTGGATATATATCAAAAAGAATTGAAAGCAGGGTCTCAAACAGACATTTGTACGTCCATGTTCACAGCATTTTATTCTCAAAAGCTAAAAGGTGGAAGCAACCCAAGTGTCCATGGATGGATGAATGGACAAGAAAATGTGGTATATACATACAGTGGAATATTATTCAGCCTTAAAAAGGAAAGAAATTCTTATACATGCTACATGGATGAACTTTGAGGATGTTATAATAAGTGAAATAGGCAGTCACAAAAACACAAATACTGTATGATTCCACTTATATGAGGTATGTGAACTGTCAGATTTATAGAGACAGAAAGCAGAATGGTGGTTGCCAGGGGCTGGGGGGCAGAGAGAGTGGGGAGTTACTGTTTAGTGGGGACAGGGTTTCAGTTTGGGAAGATCAAGAGTTCTAGAGCTGGATGGTGGTGATGGTTCCACAACAATGTGGATGTACTTAATGCCACTGAATTGTACACTTAAAAATAGTTTAAGATAGTAAGTTTTATGTGATGTGTATTTTACCACAATTAAAAATAAAATAAAATAAAATTTTAAGGGGCACTAAAAAACTCAACCATCAAGATAAATAATATTCTAATGCAACACTTAAAAAAATCAAAATTTATGCAAAAAATCCACAAGGAAAAAAATAACAAAATTTTAAATAAAGACAGGCTCAGGAACAGTGTCGTGTCAGACCATATTGGAGCGTGAGACAAGAGGAAAAATTGCCAACGCTGAGCCTGAAGGACACAGCCCCTGGACAGCATACGGGACTCCATCTTAAGGGTAGATGGGGCACGTAGACGCTGAAGAAACTCCCTAGGTGGTTCTCATGTACTGCATTCCCCGCCTCCCTCCCCCCAAAAGAAAAGAACTATTTTCAGAACGTATTGGAGGAACAGATCCAAAGTGGTTAACTTTCACTCCCTAGAGATCACTGCTGGTTAGCAAACGAATTCCTAGTGGAATGTCTGGGAGCTCAACGGCCAGAGAAGCATGCATTTCGGGGCTGGATGTCCCACTGTCTCATTCCAGGGCACTTCTGCCTCGGGGACCCTGTGACCAGGATTTGAAGTGCTCATGAGCTTCCCAAGCCTGCACCTCTGTGGCTGGATCTTTCAGACATTTTACCCACCTTCCAGCTCCAGGCTGATTTCAAAATGTTCAGACCTAACCACTCACCACACTTCGGCCCTTTGCCACCTCCCTCGGGAAGTTACAGATGGGGAGGCAGCAGTGGGACAAGTTTCTGCAAGGACACCTGAGATTTTGGCACCTCCATTAGCAATGCAAATGCAGGGGAGTGTCAGCTGATTGATTAAATAGAGCCCTTGGCACATCCTCACCCCCACTGGGGTCCATCTGTCATCCCCTCATCAGCCCTGGGAGCGGGGTGGATGGACTGCATGTGCTAACCCAGCTCAATTAATATTGTCTCAGGGCTCCAGATTTATGGAGGCGAGTTTCTTAATTTTTGGATCCTAATGATTAGAGTCATGAGATCCTGTCAACGGCCCTGTAGCCTCCCGCCCTCTGTGTATGTTTCTGTTTTCTTCACCAGGGAGCAAACAACTCCTCCCGTTCCCTTCTTTCTCAGCCTGCCCGTCTGACTGGCCCTGTCTGCCTCTCCGGCGTCTCCAGCCACCCAGCAGTGCTGCTCTCCCACTCTGGGACCTTGGCTGATGCGGCTCCTTCCGCCTGACATACCTTTCCTTTTCCTGCCCTCTCCATTCTCCAACCACTGGCCTCTTCCCACTGTTCAGTGGTTCTCAACTGGGGGCGATTCTGCCCCACAGGGAACATTTGGCAATGTCTGGAGACATTTCGATTATCACAGCTGGGGTGTGGGGGTGGTGCTACTGGCATCTAGCGGGTAGAGGTCAAGGCTGGGCTAAAGATGGCACGGGACAGGACAGCCCCCCACGACAAAGAATTACCTGGCCCCCAACGTCAGCAGTGCCGAGGTTGAGAAACACTGGCCCGGCTAACCAGATCCATCAGCTGTGGCTCCAGCATCCCCAGGGAAGCCATCTCTGACCCAACTTTCCTGCCGTCCTCACCCCCCATCCCTTGCCACCCCAAACGCACACCAGACTATGCCAATTTTAGGGCACGCCCCTTCTTTCTTTTAGAGTACTGACTGTAATTTGTCATTATATTTCTGTGCTTTTGTTTGATTGATGTCTACCCCCATGCTCCAAGGTGCACAAGGGCAGGGACCTTGTCTATGCTCACTCACCTTTGTATCCCCAGAGCAGAGCACGTTGGATGAACCAATGGATACGTCCTCCTTCCAGACCCGCTATGGAGGACCCACCTGGTTCAAGGCAGCCCCTAGGACCTGCTGGACTGAAATGGTTGGGAAAGGGCTCAGTATGTGTACCACTGGGAGCTGAGAATGAGGGGTGAACAGATCCTGATTAAGCCTCTCCCTCCCCCCTGCATCCCCCCATTTTCTCCCTCCCCTTCCCCCACCCCTTCCATCTCCCTCTCTCCCTCTCCTTCTCCGTGTTTTTCTCCCTTTCTTTCTCCCCCTCTCCCCTTCCCTCTTCCTCACTCCATCTCCCTTCTCCCCCTCTCTTTCTCCCTCTTTCTCTTTCTCTATCCCTCCCAAGAAACAAATATTTATTGAGCACCTACCGAGTACCATGAGCTATTGGGTATCAAGTATACAACAATGAGCAAGATGGACTCAGACCTTGACTTCATTGATCAACAGTCTTTGGGGAAAGACAGTCGTTAAACAAGTTATCACAAGTATGATGAACATCCCAAAGGGGAAGCAGACTGGGCTATGAGCGCCTCTGCCAGGGGAATCTAAACCGGATGGGAAGGGTCAGCAAGGACTCCCTCTTCTTCTTCCTCCTCCTCCCGGTCCTCCTACCGGACCTCTGTGCCCATCCCTGGGCTGGGAGTAATGGGAATAATGTGCTAAACTATAAGCCTTTGGAATGATCTCCAAGGTGGTAGGCACAGCCCAGGGGTTCACAAGACAACCACTGCGGTACATAGAAAATGTTACAGCTCTTTAGATTGATTCTCACCTCACCCTTGTTTGAGTTTTAATGTGGAGGTGTATTTGATCACGTACATAACTGTCTTTAGAAAGGGCCCCTGGAAACAGACTCTGCTGCAAGCAGGTTTATTGGTGAACAGTCTCAGGTGACACACCTATGAGGAAGTGAGGAAGGCAAGATTGGGCAGGGGGGAGGCTGGCCTGAATGCACACACAACAGAGGCCTCAGCCACCCTCCAGGGAGCTCTGGAGTGGGATGGCCCTTCGGAGTGGTCCCTAATTGAGGCAAAGAAGTTGGGCCTTTGTACCCTCATCAGTCAGTCACTGGCTGCAGGCCACCCCTAGGAGGGCATGACCTTGGGTGAGCAGTTTCCTTCTGCCAAGGGCAGTTTCCAACGAAGAATGCACCTGTGAGGCTTCAACAACTGATATTCCCAGCAGCTGGGAGACGGAGGCATCAGCTCTCAGCAGGGGATCTGGGCAGATCACCACAGTACCCACCACGAGAAGCTGTTCATGCAGCAATACGTGTGGATTTCACACACACACACACACACACACACACTCTCACACTTGGGGATTGTGTGCCCCCAAACGTTATGCTGATACAGTCATGCCATCCGGAAAGTTTGAAGACCACCAATTTAGAGTAGGGGTACCCAATTGACAAAAGGACCCCTTTTATCAGCTCACCCCACACTTCCATTTCCATTACGGGTCCCATGTTTCAAAAAAGGTCCTCTCAAACGCTGTGTTAACTAATGCCCTGATTTCCCTATTTTGAAATTAACAAAAGACAAAAACAACTCTGGGTGATAGAGCAGGACAGGGAAACACCAAAACTCACCTGATTTGGACTTCCGACGAGATTCAACTCTAGTTAACACAGTGGTTAAGAGTCTGGGCTTGGAGCCTGGCTCTCTGGGCGCAGATACCAGTTCTACTACTTACTCTGTGAACTTGAGCAAGCCGTTTAATCCGCCTCGTTCCCGTGCCCTCATCTAGGAAACAAGGATAACACAGCACTTAGTTTACAGGGTTATTGTGTGGATTACACGAACTAATGCACACGAAGTGCTTAAGACAGAGTCTGAGACACTGTAAGCACTCAACAGATGTTACCCAATATCATTAACCTGAATGGTTTTTTTCCCAGGGAAATGGAGGATTTTGGCTTTTGAAACTATCATGGAGCCCCTTGTATCAGTTAAGATTAGGCTTGACTATGAGTGACAGAAAACCCAAAGTTAAGAGATAGAAGTTAATTTCCCTTTCATGGTGTGCATTGCCAGCTAATATGGCAACTTAGTTTTCAAAGACCAAGAATTCTCCTGGCTTCTTGCTCTGTTATCTTCAACATGAGGATCCTAACTCATGGCCCAGTATGGCTGCTCCAGCTCCAGTCATCATGTCTGCATTCCAAGACATTTGGAAGGAGGAGGACATACCCCCTACCTTTAAGAACATTTCATGGAAGTTGCACACTCATTTGTGCATCCATCCTTTGGGCCAGAACTTAGTCTCCTGGCTAAGCTTAGCTGCAAAGGAGGCTGAGAAACGTAGATTTTGTTTTGGGTAGCCCCATGTTCAACTAAAATGTGGAGGGGGGCTATTGCTTAGGAAAAAGGAGGGAGGGGATATCAGAGAACAATTAGCAGCCTCTGCCAAATATTCCAACTTTGCTCTTAGCATTGGAAGGGCAGGAAGGCACAGCCAGTTACCCAACATATTTCACTGATAACTCCTGGTGAATCCAGAAGGACGTACAGAACTCTTCCTTCATTTGGCCTGAAGCTGACCCCTGTGCTCCCTCGGAGCCCACCTCTGGCGCAGAATCTGGCATGGACTCTCGCTGAGCCACCGGCTGAAGGCCTGCTCCTCTTCTGGCCCCTCGGGGAACCTCTCTCTTCTGGGGGGCCTCTCTGATCACACAGCCCCTGGGGCCCTGGACCCCCTAAATCCTTCCCCTCTCCTCCTTGTCCCACCTTTTCCCCTCTCTGCTCTTTAAGCTGGTTGTCCAGCCACTTCTTTTCACCTGGTTTTCAGAGCTGTGTCCTTTTCCCTGGCTGGAGATGGAGATGCCCTAGGACGGCTGGGCTCCAGGAGGGGGGGAGGAGGCAAACCTGCCCACGGCGGGGGCGGCGGGGCAGCCCCAGCCAGACTTCTGTCAGACACAGACGTGGTAGCTGCTGGGGGCGCCTCCCACAGCCACTCCTGCTCTTGTGCGAGGCCAGCTCTGTCTCTTCTCCACCTTGAGGAACTTTCGACAGCAATCCCTTCTTGTTAGCCTGCCTTGGTGTGTGCCTGCCCCAGCAGGAGGCAGTGGTGAGTTCTCAGCTGCGTCCTGGGACGGTTCCCCACTACCCCCTTCAGGGACCACTGAGGGTCCAGCTGCGAGTTGAGCATATGAAGTTACTCATGTGACCTCCAGAGGGCAGTAGACTTTATTCCTCACCAAGGCCCAGACAATTGCCCAGCCCTGCCAACCCTTGCATGACCTCCTACAAGAATTTATTATGAAAGGGACCCAATAGTTCCTGGCTATCCACTATGTGCCAGGGACCTAAATTAGTTCATTACATCCCTACAACAGCTCTTTGAGATGCGGGATTTTAGCTCCATTTATAGATGAAAAAAGTAAAGCTCAGAGAGGTTGAGTAACTCCCCCGAGGCCACAGATCTTGAAAGTGGTGGGGCCAGGACTAGAACTTGGCTCTGATTCCCAGACCATGTTCTTTATCCTGTAAGAGTTGCTTCTCGCTTAAAAATGCGTATGATTGGTCAGCAGTGTGGGGAGAGGGATGTGGAGAACCAACAAAATCAATGCAATGTTTATTTACTGAGCCACTACTCAGTGCCAGGGTTGGGGACACAGAGATGAATAAGACACAGCCCCTCAAGGAACAGCAGTTTAGCCAGGGAGACAGCCACAGATGCAGATGATTTCTGGTCAGTTTATTAAAGGCAAAGATATAGCACAAGGTATTATGGATATCCAGCAGCATAATCCATACCTGGCTGGGGATTTAAGGGGTAGAGGTGGGAGGAATCATAGGAGGCTGCCTGGAGGGGGCAATCTCTGAGCTGAGTCTTAAAGGGTGAATTTGATATAGATGGGTAAAGAGTGGAAAAGTCATTCCAGGCAGAGGGCACAGCATATGCAAAGGTCGAGATGTAGGGCCAACATAACATTCCAGGCATAAACTCTGTAGGTATTGGTTCCAGCACAGCATTCTAACACACACTAAGTAAACATTTTTCACCAGATAAATACATTCTCCTCCTACAGTGCCTGCAAAAACCTTTCCAGTCACCCAATTGACTTGTCGATCACATTCTTCTTGACTTTCTCACCCGCCTTGGCCTGGCTCCCACTTCCACCTCCTCCCCCACTCCCTAGCTCTTCATGAAGAACGTGCTTTCTCACCAGCAGACGTTTTTGTCATATTTCTGGACTCCATCTTGCTTGTGTTCATTGGAAGCCAAACAGCTGTGGTACTGCCTGGGGTTCCGCTGAGATGCTGGACGAATGGAAGCTGCCGCCTTGAGTGAGTGAGGTCTTCTCAGCGACTTTGACCTACTGAGGAGGACTGAGCCCAATCTGCTTCCTCCATCCTTCTCAGACATGTTCCCGGGGAGCTCAGCCCCGTAAGAGAGTCTTGCCTCCTGTGGGCTCCCAGATTTCGGCTGCCAGGACCCCTGGGAGGGGGAGGCGGTTGTGTGTGTCTTCAGTTCCTCCAGCTCCATGTTGCTGTGGCTTCTTCACACCTCCACGGCGGGTCCCCACCTCTTCATTTCCCATTCTCAACTTCCTCCAGGCTCCTTCTTCCCTCTCCATACACACTGTAACCTAACTCAGAGAATTACGTCTTACAGGTTTCAGCCAGAGGCAGGAATTTCTAAGATTGGGATTTTAATATCAGTTCCAGGTGCTCTTTCTCTCAGCATTTCCTGGGTTGGCACCACCCCTGACACCCCAGAAATCGTAGCAGCCTGTTAAGAAGATGGTACTATATAGAGTTAGGAACATGGGCTTTGCACTCAGACAAACCTGAGTTCAAATCTGTGCCCTGCTATTTTCTAGCTGGGTGTCCTTGAACAAGTGACTGACCCTCTCTGAGCTTCTAGATTCTTGTCTGGAAAGTGGAGATGATAAGAGCACTCCTCAGAGAGTTGCTAGAGCTTGGGATGAAACCATGTATGTGAAGCACTTGACAGAGAATCTATTATCATAGCACCTCTTGCGAGCTTGCCAGCTGCTCTTGCTCACACGCTTATTCGTGTAACAAAGGTTGAAAGCCTGCTGTGCCCCAGGGGCTGTACCAGCCCTGAGAACACAGGGGTGACCGAGATGAAGGGGACCAGCGGCTGTGATCATGTGATCACAGTGTGTGAAGGTGTTGAGAACAGGCCTCCTTGCCTCTGTGGCTAAATCGCTTTCAAGGGGCAACACTCCTGCTCTGTGCATAAGCACGGGAGAAAAGGCTGCCCATCCGCTGCTCTCCCGGTCCATCATGGGCCGTACTCCCGAGAGTTTCTAAAGGATTCTCTTTAACTGGTTTTCTGGTCTATGAAAAGCATCCAACGTTCAATTGCACAGACCCATCGTTTCCTGCATTCTTGGATGTCTCACAGAATCATCTGAGGAACACGCTTCTCGGGGCTCAGGAAAATGCAGGGCTGCCCTTTAGGTAGCAGAAGCTCTGCAACTGAGTGTGTGTTCACGTGGCTGACTATAATAAGTATATTTAAAAATTGTCCTTACGTTTTGTGATTATAAAATCATATATGCTCATTGTAGAAAGGTTGAAAAATACAGAAGACAATAAAGAAAAATATATAAACGATTTATACGGATAGTTAGTGGTTTAATGCAGCATTCTCAATGTGTGGTCCAAAGACCCATTAGGGTCCCTGAGACTCTTTTAGGGGCTCCACAGAGTCAGAATTCTTTTACTAATAATATCAAGGCATTATTTGTTTGGTTCACTCTGATTCTCTCATGAGTGTACATGGAGCTTTCCAGAAGCCACGTGATATTTGATGACATCATCGCTCTAACAGCTTTGTGCTTATGCATTCCTGTCATTTTAAATTTTCGAATTTTAATTTTGAATATAACTATCCACAGATATAAGTCACACAAACAAAAGTTCTTTGTGATCCTCAATAATTTTCAAGAGCGTACAGGGGCCCTGGGAGCAAAAAGTCTGAGGACTGTTGGTTTAGTGGACACTATATTTTTTCCAGTCTTTGGCCTATCAATATTTCTAATCATTAAAAATTGGCATCATATTATATGTATACTTTGTATCGTGCTTTTTCATGCAGTTAATATATTATATCTACATATTTATGTGACATTAGTGTATCTTTATGTTATATCTCCTAAACAATAATAATAGCAGTCTATGAGCCAGGTGCTGCTCTAAGCACTTCATATAGCAGCCCTTTGAGATGGGACTAGTACACGCTCCATTTTAAGAAAATTAATTAATGTTAGTTAACTCACCCAGGGCTATAAAGCTAAGGAGAAACAGAACTGGCGTTCAAACCTGGGCAATCCCGAAGCATGGAATTTCATCATCAGAATGTTCCAGAATTTATGTATTCGTTCTATAGTTTTTGGACATTCAGGTTTTCTACTTTTCACAAACATAAAATAACACTATATGAGTGTCCTTGAACATACAGCTTCATTGGGATCACTGATAATTTCCTTGTAATCAATTCTTAGAAGAGGAATTATTAGGTCGGGCAAGGTGTTAATTTTTTCAGAGTTTTGATACATATCGCCAAATTATTTTACAAAAAGTCCATACCCGTTCACACTTCCACCCTAAATATTGAAGAGTGCTTATCTCACCTCATCTTCACTGATATTTCTGCAAACAGGATAAACAAAGGAAGGAGAGCTCCTGGCTCTCCCAGGCATTTCTTTAATCTCTAGGGAAGTCGAACACATCTTTTATCCAAAGAACTTGAAAACGCCAATGCATAAAGATACATGCACCCCTGTGTTCATTGCAGCGTTATTCACAATAGCCAAGACTTGGAAGCAACCTAAGTGCCCATCAAGGGACGAATGGATAAAGAAGCTGTGGTATATACACAATGGAATACTACTCAGCCATAAGAAACGATGAAATCCAGCCATTTGTGACAACATGGATGGACATTGAGGGTATTATGCAAAGTGAAATAAGTCAGAGGGAGAAGGTCAAATACCGTATGATTTCCTTCATTAAGCAGTAGATAACAACAATAATAAACAAACACATAGAGACAGAAATTGGATTGGTGGTTACCAGAGGGGAAGGGGGGAGGGAAGGGGGCGGAAGGGATAATTCGGCACATGGTGTGGTGATGGGTTGTAATTAGTATTTGGGTGGTGAACATGATGTAATCTATGCAGAAATAGAAGTATAATGATGTACACCTGAAATTTATACAATGTTATAAACCAATGTTACTGCAATAAACAAAAAATTTAAAAATAAAATAAAATAAAATAAAATCTTCTGACCACTCACATTTCTCCTGGTGTAAATTGTCTGTTCATTTTTACAATCCATTTTTACCTAATGAGGTTGACCTGATTTTATTCACACATTCCTGAGCCTTGGCCGCAGGTGAGTGCTGTCCACGTCGGGGTTATCACTTGGGCACGTAATCTAATGACACCACTCCGTGAAAAACATCTGGAACTCCTTCATGAGACTTGCATAGAAAGTAGATTACTAGAGGAAAAGAGGCAATTCTTCATATAATGCATTATTATCACTTTTTAAAACATGCTATTTGTATTATTTAAAAAAAAAAAATCACAAGACTGTAGTGCTTACTAACCTTATTTACCTGGTTGTATCCAAATAACTTTTTGGCTGTCTGCTGATACCAAGTCTACTCTCAAGGGCCTAGGAGTTCTTGCAGAAGTTATCTGTGGTGGCCACTCTTGGTGCCCTGCCCAGATTCCCCTTCGCCTGGCTGGTGCGCTCGTCCCCCAGGTGCTGTGAGTAAAGCCTGATAATGACCTACAGCTGCCCCTTCTTCAGAGCATTCTCTGCTGAATCAGAATGGCCAACCCCTCAGGGTAGGCACCCCCTCACACCCCGAGGGCAGCCAGTAGCCCATGACTGACACAGGGATACAAAAAGCTGACATCTTTGCCTCAAGGGCGACCCAATTGTATGGTGCAATTTGCGCTCCAGGGCTTTCTGTGGGACCAGACTGATACCAGTCTTCAGCCGACAATTCCACTTCTAGAAGCTACATCCTTTCTTAGCTTTTTGCCCTTGCCCTATTCTGTTTCCCCTACTTCTCCTCCTGAGAGCACTCTTTCAACAAATTACTTTCATGAAAATCCCCGCCTTAGGTTCTGCTTTTAGGGAACTCTACCTGAGACAATTGGTACCAATGCTGGTCATAAGAAATAGACTCTAAGGATGGGATCCTAGCAGTGGGTCACCCAGGGATTGGCTGACCATGAGGACCCCTCCCTGGCAGTAGGTGGAATATTCATAGTCTCTGGCATGCTCTATCAGTGCAGTGGCTAAGTATTGGACCTGTAGTGAACCAGGGGATGCAGGAGATAATGTCCCTGGCATTTGGAAGGTATGGAACAAATAGTAAACCTAAGACTGTGGAATTGGAGACTGCTGATAAGTACTGTTGATTCACTGAAGAGAGAAAATGCAAGGCTTGAATGTGTTCACCAGCTATTTAAAGCTGACAGCCTCTTTGGTGGCACTTAGAGGCACTCATCTTCTGCAGCCAGAGGGCAGACAGAGCTGAAGAGCAAGCACAGAACCTAATTGCAAGGACAGCAGAACTTCAGTGCAGGCTGAATTCTCAGCTTAGGCAGATATCCTACGCCAAAGGCGGAACCCTGACAGGAAAAAGAGTGGGACCCTGAGACTCAGAATACAGATATCTGGGGAGATGCACTTGAGAACCTTGAACCCCCAGATTCACATTTCCCTGAACCCCTTCGGCATGCATAAATGGCCCTCTCCTCCTTGTTGGAAGATAGATGCCCCCTGCCTTTTCTTGAAGATAATACCGAGCCTCAAATGAGGCTGATGCTTTATAAGATAATGCTCGCCCTTAGGATCAGCTATCACCTTCTCCCTCCCGGCCTCCAGACTTACAATTAGGGTCAAATCTCAGCATAACAGCACTAGGGAAGTGCCAGGCTTGCAAAGGGAGGAGAGGACTTTATGCAAAGAAGGTACAGGAACTGGTTAATGTGTACCAGCAGGAACTGGGTGAGCATGCCTAGGAGTGGGTCATGAGGATGCTGGATGAAGGTGGGAGGTTAAGGAACATTGGCAATACAGGATTAAGGGCCTCAAGAGACAAGTCTAACATACTGCTGGGGTGGTTGTTATTATCTTCAAAATGAGACAGAGATGGCAGACGGCCTGGTGGACTATGGGGAAGGGATGAAAAGTCTCAGAAAATTGAGCATGCTAGAAAGGGTCCACTAAGTAAGACCAAACCGCCAAGAGCTGACTCTGCTCCTCAGTTTACCAAGGTGAAGAGGAATGCACAGGGAAGAGCTGAGGGAGAGTTCCAGAACCATTGAGAAGCTCTATAGAAGCTGTTCTCTCTAGGCTGGAGCTGACAGAAGATACTAGGCTCCCTAGTATCAATGAAAATAATAGGGTCCCAGAAGAACAGAGACCAGGTGGTAACTCTGAACGATCAGAAGCAAGGTGGCAGTAATCACTGCAGTGGCAGCAATACAGGAGTGGGAGGTCTGACCTGAAGCTCTCTCTGACGATGGCTCATAGGTCATGGTGTTCCTAGGGCCAAGATAGACTGTAGACGATAAGAATATTTGCTTAACATATAAAATCAAAAGAGATCAAGAATAGAAGAACAGAAGGCTGAGATCAGCCATCCTGATAGAAAATCAGGATTTCTTGTCCTGTTTCCAGACCTGAGTCAATTCTCAGATCCAGAATCTACTGACTGCGACAGGAATTGGGTCCCCATGTGAGAAGATACTGCAGCATCATAACAAGTATATATTGTAGTGATTCACCCAGTCCTTCTCCAAAGGGACCTATGGCTATTTATGCAGGTAATTACACACTGGTGAAACGGAAATATCCAGCTCTTTCAAGCACTGTTGGATACAAGATCAGATGTAAGAAACCCAAAGTGCCATCATGACCCCTTTTTAAGTAGGGGCATATACAAGTCGGCATAAAGTAAGTCCTGACCTGGGTCTGTCTCACAGTTGGTAAACCAAGTCCATGGATCCACCCAGTGGTCATTTCCCCAGCTCCTGAATGTATAAATGGAACAGACAGTCTTAGCAGTTTGCAGAACACTTCCATCGGTTCTTAGACCTGTTGAGTAAAGACAATTGTAGCAGGAAAGGCCATATGTAAGTCCCCAGAACCACGCCCTTTGGTCACGATAGTATATCAAAACACTCTGTGTGCTCGGGAGAATGTCAGATTGGTGCCACCCTCAAAGACATAAAGGATGTGGGTGGCAGTCCCCATCATGTGCTCATTTAACTGATTGCCCCTGAAAAACTGGACCATGGGGGAGAAGAGTGTACTGGTGCAAACTTAAGCAAGTAATACCCCCACCTGCAGCTGTTTTTCACTAGAGCAGATTAACACAGCCTCACATATGCGGTATTCAGCTATTACTTGGCAAATATGTGGTTTTAAATACCCATCAGAAAGGAGGATCAGAAGCAGTTGACATGCATGTACAATAACAATAATACACATTCACAGTTTTGCCTCCAGGCTATGTTCATTTTGCCCTCTCTGTCACAGTGTAGTCCAAAGGGATCTAGACAATCTGACTATTATGCAGACCATCACCTTGGCCCACTACACTGATGACATCATATTAATCAAACCTGATGAGAGGTGGAAAATTCTCTGGATCCCTTGGCAAGATACACATGCTTCAAGGAGTAGGAGATAAGCACTACAAAGATTCAGGGACTGGCCACATTGGAGAAGTTTTTAGGGGTTCAGTGACCCAGGGCATGCTGGGTTAGCCTATCTAAAGCAAAGGTCAAGGTTTTGTACTTTGTATCTTATACAACTAGAAAGAAGCATCATGCTTGATAGGTCTCTTTGGGTTTAGGAGGTAGCATATTCCATGCCTGAATACTTATCTGTTTATTGGGTGACACAGAAGAGTCCTAGATTGAGTGGGGTCTAGAACACTCCTCCAATAAGTCTCTTATACTAGAACTCTCATCTCCGGCTCCACTTCCAGGGAACCCAGCCTGAGATAAGTGCTTCAGAAGAGGCCAAGTTGTTCAGAGCCAGAAGATAGAACACCTGGGCCTTAGTTTTATTGAGTTTTCTTCTGGTTGAATAATCTAGGTAGGTTTTTTGGGGGCTCTCTAGGCCTCCATGTTCTCATCTGTAAAATGTAAGGTTTGTGTTAGTTCAGTATTTCTTAAGCTTCTTCCATCAGACAACAGACATGACAGATAAGATTTACATGCATGACACACTCCCAAGGGCGTGCCCCCCAGCACCCATAAGACAGGCTGTGGGTTATGTGCAATTCCCAGCAGACTGGCTGTAACTCCACCCCTCCCTTCTGCTCGAGAAAGATATTGGAGTGCAATGGGGCAAAAGTGGGATAATGTGGTAGGGATAACTTTGACTCTGTTCTAATTCATTTTTAAAACATCGTTAGCAATCTCTGGTACTTTAATGTGTTTTAAAAATTACTTTTAACAAATTTCACAATGTCTTGACAACGTGGTTCAGAACTGGTGGTTAAAAAATGCTCTTTAAGATTACTTTCCACCTCCAAAGTTTTAGACTCTGAAAATGAGTCCCCAAAAAAAAAGGAGTTCCAAAGTCTTTGTCTAATGTCAGCGCCACTGAGACACTTGAAGCCAGAGCGCTCCTTTGTGCATATAAATTTAGCAGAACGTATATTTGGTAGGAGCTTCACCCATCATGACTCTTATTTGGAGTCATTCTCCCCATATTTACCGATTGCCTGCTATTGTGCTATTTCTAGGATTGTAGAAGTCTAAGTTGTGATGAGTTGATTAAAATTTTGCGTCCTTACTTTATGTTAGTATTTCAAAAAGTGCAGGTTAATAAGAGAGAAAGGGATTCTGTGGTCAGAGAATTTGGGGTCAATTAAGGTTAATCAGATTTCTTAACCATAGAACTTCTCAAGTCCTTTAATCTAATCTGTTAATATGCCTTGTGAATCTCCAGAGGAGAAATTTAGTCTGCAGTGTTTCCCAAATATTTTGAACATGGAACCCCATACAGCAAATGTTTTCAGGAACACACGTTGGAAAAGTCTGGCTTACAGCAATGCCGGGTTTCAATGGTTGCTGAGTAATCTGATATGACAGTGCTGTGATGCCATCCACGGTGGCTGACCTACCACCAATGGAATCATGCTCCCGAGTGACATACAGTGGTGTCCACCAAATGTGCTTCACTCACATCCCCATCACTGTTTCCCATCTATGGCTCAGGTTCCACAAAAGCAAACAGTGGCTCCACTCTAGAAAGTGTACTGCTGCCCCTCTCAGGTGCTGACAGACCTCTTGTAAAGGACCAGCAGTCAAACACCCAGTTCTGCACCTTGCTCTGACACTCAGAAGAAAGGTGACCAGGGCTGGGAGACCAAGAATTAATGAGATACAACGATTACAATAAAAGTGGTTGTGTTTGCGAAATGAGATGATATTTTTAAAATATTGTTTAGAGATATCTTTTTTAAAATAAAATAAATTTTTACTTCCAGACATGTAGTCTGTAAGTATGAGAACCTGGAAAGTAAGATTATTAGTGGTCCCATTTATTGAACGCTCTGTGCCTGAATTATGCCAAATATTTTACCTTCAGATCTTTGCTCATAGCCCACCTCCTCAAAGAGGCCTTTCCTTACTATCTTATCTCAAATAGCCTCCTTGTCACTCTCGATACCCTAATCTGGCTTTATGTTTTATAAAACTTATCATGGCCCAACATTATATTATTTTTCTGCTTGCTTTTTTCCCCAACTGGAATTTAAGCCCCATGAGGACACAGAGTTTGTGCATTTTGTTCTATGCTGTATCCCTAACATCCAGAACAGTGCTTGGAACAGCACAGGCCCTCAGTAAAGTATTTATACCAGGAAGACATAAACAAACCATCTCGTGGAATTCTAACTACCACCCTATGAACTGAGTCTTATTATTACCTCCATTTGGCAATTAAGGAGACTGGGCCACCAAGACATTAAGTCACTTTCTTAAGGACGTAGTGAGTTGTAGAACCTGCATTCAGATCTGGGTGAGACTCACAGCTTTAGCCGCCAGGCTGTACAGCCTTTTACAACACTGAACACAGTATTGCTTCTCAGAAGGTGGTGTCTGGCCTCCATGGGGACTCATTAAAATATAGATTATTGGGATTCACACTGATGTACTGAAACAGAATGTGTGGAGGGAGGGCTGGGGGAGAATAAGGGCAGAGAAAGGGATGAGATGGAGAGGAAAGGATCACATCTGTCTCCAGTATCAGTTCCCAAATGGACGGGTCTGAGCTCTTGGGATGCCTGTTTGAGCCCTCCCAGAGAGGTGGGATGCAGGAGAAGCAGAAGAAGCTATTTCAGAGGGTCTCTGTGAGACCTGGGGTGCTTTGATGCCTGGGTGAAAAGATCGGACCAATCTGGCCCCTTTCAGGTTAGCAGCTCTGGCAGCACGGTGAGACAGCCTTAGCCCAGACACCAGGATGGTCATGGAGACCATGGGGGGAGTCTTGGGAACTGGACATCATCAACACAGAGGCTAGAATGGAAAACAATAGGGCTGTGTGCAAATGCCTGTGCAACACCACCCGGGGACTCCCAGAAAGCCTTGGAAGGTGGGCAGCACTTGCTAGGGTCTGAGGTCCCTGTTCAAGTGAGTGTGGGCAAGTGCTAGCTACTGACACTTGAGTTGCTGTTGTTGTAGTGATTCCATTAGTACCTACAGATATTATTTTTCTCCCCCAAGGTCCCTATTTTCCTTTGTCTGGTTGGGCCTATGTGGTTCTGCTCCCTCAAGACATGCTGGCCTATTGGGCTTTCACCCTGAGGTGAGTCAGAGGGCAAGATGAAAGTGCAGCATTGACCTTTTCCTCTCTGCGACCATCTGTAATTCTCTGGTGGTTTTCAACAGCAGGGGAAATAAGTCTAGAATACAAACTACATAGGAGGATCTGGAACCACCTCCGGAGTCCCACCTCCTGGCGTCCCATGTCTCTGGACATGGGTGAGCTCCAGAGAGAGAAAGGAGCCTTTTGTCCTCCCCTTGGTCCAGGCCCAACCACCTTGCTGTGCCTGAATTCCATAGTGTCACAGGACTTGAATGAAGCTGTCCTTGATTGCTAGTGGCTGAGCTCTCTTGAGAGGCCCCTCTAGTACTGAGCTGTTAACTCACCACTCCTTTATTTACATATTAGTTAGGTGAAGTACACCCACTCAGATTGTGAAACACCGTTCATTGTTTTTGGCAAGTTGCTCCGTAGGTGTAGTCAAGAAGTGTTATTCTGAGGGGTTCAAAAGTGTTTCACAGCAATGTCAACTCCATAGTTATGGCTCTAAGTAAAAACTTTGACCCGAGAAATGAGAAAAACTCCCAAAAGGTGAGGTAAGTAATTAAGCAAGGGACTGCATTTTATTGTGTAAATTATATTACATTTACTGTAAAGCTAAACTTTCAATAACCCTAATAAAGTCTTCACAGGTAATGACTTAACCATGAGTCGTGAGCTCTGGGGCTGCAGAACAGAACATGTTTGGCCTTTAAATGCTATTGGGAAAGAGAAACCAGATTAAAATTGAAAAAAGCAGTTTTCCCAGTCTCCAGTCATTGAAGGTTTGGCTTGGATTCAGGATTGGAATCCTGGTTTTTCCCCCAAACCTCCCCAGTACTGGGTTATGCAAATCTTAGGTGTAGCAAGAGCTGGGCATGAAATCAAATGCAGTTCTGGAATGTTTGTAGCACACACGCAACTTGGTAAAATATTCTCTCTCTCTTCTCCTAGGCCATTTTCTCCTCATCTCCCAGGAAATGAGAGGCGTGGGACCATTGCTTTGGAGCCCACAGGTTGCACAACTCCAGGGAGCACCATGAACTTATGTGAATGTAGCCCCCAGAGTTGTACAAAACATTGACCCCGATTCGTCTATAATAGGGCCATTCATACAACTGCCCGCAACAACAATGCTCACATCCAGTTGGATAGTCCATTCTAGTATTCTTTTCCTACCATCTGGTTCAGGTGAAATGATGTTTTTAGCCTCAGTCTATTTTACCTTTTCCTGTTCATCATTCAAAAATGGGACCTTTCATCCAGTACCGAGGGTCGTGTTGTGCAACATCTATCACAAGGGAGGTCGGGGGGTGAAAAAGAAAAGGTTCTAAGTTGCTCCAATGGAGCTGGAAAAGGTGTGAGAACTGGCTTTGTGGTAAAAAAAGAGTGTTTAGATCTCAGATCTTGTACCTGGGGTTGAGTGTTAATAGACTTTGAGATGAAATGAGGGCATGGTGTTCCTGGCGGATGGTGAGAAAACGGTGTGCCCCCCCCTCCCACCTCCCAATTGAAGCAGGTTTTTTGTTCCTTTTGCAACAGGCCTTTACTTACAAAAACAGCTGGTTCCCTTGGGAAGTATGTATCCAACTAATCCTGCAAATAGATACTTGGCCTCAACGGAGAAAATCAGCTCGCCATATTCAGCAGAGACTTGATGGTACTTGCCTCAGGCGCTCAAACAAGCAGGCCCCCCGCTGCCCATTAGGCACCTGAGGCAGAGTGCCTCGGCCAGGGCCAAGAACATTCCAGTAGCAGATTAAGATACCTGAAGCCTGGGAAAAGAAAAAACAAGAGAAAAAGAAAGAAAGAAAGAAATGTTTTGTTTCCAAAATACGGAAATTGTGAAATCAGAATTTTAAAATGATTAGTGACATTGCTGCAAATTATACTACACGTCAACTTCATCAGTTATTAAATTTGATATTCTTAACATCTCATTACAATTCAAAACCACTTGTGGATTAGATTTTCTTAGTGAAAATTTCCCATGGGTCCCCAACGATTGCTGAGAAATAATAACCAAGTGTGAATCAAAGGAGTCGATCATAGAAAATAATTTTGAAAGCCAAATTAAAAAAAGCCCTTTCAAGTATTTGGGGCCCAAGTTATGGTGGATGTGGGGATATTTGACAATGTTTGATAAGGTATGGGTGGGGCTGCCTGCGGCTTGAGAGGGTCCTTGCGCGGCCCCGCGGGTGGGCCATTTCTCCCCCCTGGGATCCTCTCTAACAGTCTCTATAATCCTGTTCTTTCTCTGACTTACCCCTGTGGAGGAAAGGCCCCAAGAACTCTTCCTTGTCCTGCTCCCCTGGGCTCCTGGACTCCTTCTTTAGCTATCACCCACAGAAGGACTTCACATTTGCTTGTGTCACAGACGACTTACATTCCCTTATTTTTATTTTGAGGGCTTTCTTCAACCTATTTTATATATTTAAGTTATATTCCTACTAAAGTGAGGGCCTCATTCATTTATTCATTCAATGAAGCTACCATGCGTTGGGTGCTTGGGATACAAAGCCGAGTGCAGCACAGTATCCAGCCCCTTCCTTCAAGACGTTCACAGTCAAGGAAGGAGGACAGACAGGAAAGCAAATAAATGATAGCACAGCTGCCTCCTGGAGGTTTACTCTCTGTTGGTTAGACTGGCACTGGGTTCAACAGGTTTTTATTTATTTAATAAGCATTTTGTGTGTGTCAGGTACTATTCTCAATACAGATGCTGTTTAACACTTTTGCAAGTATTAACACATTTAATCCTCAGACCAGTCCTATGAGGCATTATTATTATCCCCATTTTACAAATGAGGACATTGAAGCACAGATAAGTTAAGTAATTTGCTCAAGGTCTGTCACACAGCAAATAAGTAGCAGAGCCAGGATTTGAACCCAGACAGCCTGGCTCCAGAGCCCATACCACAGGCGTCTAGGGTATGAAATGAACTATATGATCAGTACCAGAGGGCTTCATAGAAAATGGTGCATAACTAATTATGCTCAGGTAAGATGAAGCAGGCAGGGGAGTCTTCACATAGGAGATGATATTTGAATTGCTTTGTATGAAACAGGAATTTTCCAACAGATACATTTGGAGTATAGAATTAAGAAATGCATTCCAAGTAGAAAGAATAGCCTGTACCATAGTCTATAAGTATAAAACAGACAGATATCATGATTTGTCTTGGGAGATGAAAATAGTTTACATGGCTGGAACTTAATGGGCTTGGAGAGGATTTCTAGAGATAGGACTTGAAAGGGAAGCAAGAAAATCAAACTTGCTGATCATTTTGAGGAATTTGGCTTTTGGTCAGTTTTGACTTCGGTCAGTTAAATGTTGATGATCTCCCCCCACTTCCACTCCTTCAAAACCACAAAAGAAAACCTCGATCAATTCAATTATGCAAAAGAAATGTTTTAAATATGCATGGAAGAAAATGACAGAAAGTCAAAAATCAAACAACAAACTAGGATAAAATATTGGTACTGCACAGCACAGTCCATTTTCCTTAATGTGCTGTTTACAAATTAATAAGGGAACTATGTGAGGTGACGGATGTTGACTAGACTTATTGTGGTGATCATTTTGCAATATACACAAACATCGAATCATTATGTTGTATGCCTGAAACTAATATAATGTTATATGTCAATTATACCTCAATAAAAAAAATAAGGGCAAAAAAAGACCAATAAATCAAGACACAAAGGACTTGTATAATTTAAAGAAAAGACATCTAAACGTTTGTAAAGGTGCTCTGCCTGCTCGTAAGAGAAATGCAAATGAAAACAAGAGTAGGATAGAATCCTCACTCTTGGTTTGGCAAAGGTCTAAATGTTTGGTAACACACTGGCCCAGCCAGGGTTTGGGGAAACAGCCACTCTCATAAATTGCTGGTAGGAAGCTAAATTAGCACCACCTCTGTGAGGGAAATTGCACAATATCTACGAAAATTACCATGTGCATATTTTTTAACCTAACAATTCCACACCTAGGAATTTGTTCTGCAGGTATATCTATACATGGATATGATATTGTACATACATATCCTTGCATGTACAACATTGTTTGTAACAGCAAAAGTTTGGGAGAAAAAAACCTAAATGTCCTTCTCTATGGAACTGGTTAAGTCCATTATGACACATCCATACCGTAAAATTCTTTGATGTCTTTAAAAAGAGCAAGTCTGTCCTATATGTATTGATGTGGCAGAATCTCCAACATACAGTGAAAAAAGCAAGGTACAGGACAGTGAGTGAGGTTTGTTACCATCTGTATGTATATGTGTGTCTAAGGAAATATCTATGTATATGCTTGAATATGCATAAAACACTTCTGGAAGAATGGTTAGAAGTTGATGAGACTGGTTGCCTCTAGGGAAGGAAGCTGGGTAGCTGAAGAGAGAGGGATTATGAAGATCTACTTTTCATTGTATAATTTAGGTGTCTTTTGAGATTTTTTGCTGTATGTTTTCTATTTTGATTTTTTTCCCGTGTATTATCTGATTTTTAATTTAGTTTTAAAATGTAGGTCGACTGCCTCCCCTTCACCATTGCATTGTTTTGCATTTGGTAGGAAGATCAATTGAGATATATTTCATGGGTTAATTTTCTGTAAAACTCCAAACTGAGTTATCTTCTTGCGGGGGGGAGAAGAGGGAAGAGCTTGGCCACGATAAACTGGAGCTGTGGGCTGGAGACGGCTTGAGGAGGTGGCTGCCTCTGTGCACCTGCCGGTGTGGGGCCAGACCATCGGCCTCCCTGCAGGACGGGCAGGTGGGAGAGAGGGATCGCGTGTCTAGGGGAATGTGTGCAGCAGAGCCCGTCGGAAGACTTTTGTTTAAACGCCTTTCCAGATGCTGGCTTTCTGGTTACCCAAACCCGGAGACCAAGGTGGTGAGACACCTGTCCAGCCTCAGTTCTGGTTACACCCCTGGGTATGTCCTCACCGACGCACTCCGGCGTGTGCGTGAGCCTCAGTGGCCCTTCTTGGATCAAAGCTCAGTTTTGCTGAAAGGGATGAATTTATGTGTCTATTTTTAGTGAAGTATCTGGAATCAATCTGCTTTGATTTAATGTGTTTATGTAACCTCACGGAAGGACTGATTTTCTCAGTTCATAAGGATGAGTGCAGAAGACCCAAGTGCCCATTTAAAAGACACTGTGTTTAGACCTCTCAAGGTATAATTAATCAAGAGAATAAAGGATCGAAGATTATTTCAACCGACGAGTCCAGGCCCTTCTAATTAGTGAACACTGCCCAGTTGCCTGCAATATTTTCTTTGCCAGGAGACAACTCCTCTCCTAAATGTTTAAGTGACTTCTTGTTGAGCTGGTTTCTGAGGATTAAGCTCAGTGTAATTTCATCTTCCCCAGGTGTGAGACACTTGTGTGTGCAGTAATATGATTCTGTACCGTCAGGGAAAACAGTGTGTCTTTGTCAGCACTGTGTGACAGAGTCAAACCCTGAATCATGACCTCACTCTTGGCAGGCCCGGATCCTGTGCGGTCACCACTTGCCCTTCTGCTGAGAGACGTGAGGGTTCGGCTGCTGGTGCCCGGTGGCACTGGGCAGCAGAGTGGAGGTGAGGTGTGCCAGCGGCCACCATGGACTTCAGAAAGCCTTTCCTTTCCCACTGCTTTGGAATCAGCTCCTAAGGGCTGAGCAATACTATCTCTGTTTTCATCAAGGGTGAAAAAACAAAATACTTAGTAATTAATTTGTATTTGCTTTAGCTAGTAGTTAGGTCAATTATTTTTCTGACTCTTTGGGTAATGTCCTCAATAATGGTTTCCTGCTGAATATTTGCATTTTTGGTGTATAATATGTACTCTAGTCTATAAAGTATTAGCTACCATTTATTACTAATAATAGCTAAATTTTATTGAGTTCTAACTACGAGTCATGGACTGTTCTATGTGCTTCCATGGCTTATTGCATCTGATGCACACCACTATAATTATCACGTCCGTTTTTCAGATTGGAAAGTGAAATGCAGGGGAAGTTAAGTTACCTGAACAAGGGAACAGGGCTGGTAAGTGGTGGATGTGGGATTTGAATCCAGGAGTCTGAGTCTGGCGTTTTAGCACATAATCACAAAGTCATCTACCTCCATTTATTATATAGCAGACACATGACAACCCCAAGAGGTTATGATTGCCATCTCCATTTTACAGATGGGCAAATAGAGTGCTGAGAGTTGAAATGAGTTACCCAGGTCACACAGGTAGTAAATGGTTAATGCTAGCTAGCTCAGATCCAACTCTGAGCTCTTAACTCACAAATCATCCAACCAAGAAAGGTGAATCTGTTTCTGTCTTGGTCCACGGAGAGCCTAGCACACGTGGTGGACAGAGATATGGGCTGTATTGCCATCTGTCGCCTTCTGGCCACACAGAGAGGAGAGAGGCAACAGAAAGGAGAGACAGCTGTGTTCTGAGCTGGGGATTATAAACATTTGTTACTCTGTCTTGCTGTCTTCCAGTAGCAAGGAGCAAGAAAAGAGTCTTGAAGGGATGGAACCTTAAATATCATAGGTCAAACCCTGTAATTTCACAAATGAGGAACTATTGCTTCAGAGAAAGAATGCAACTTACGCAAAGTCACAGAGGAAACATTCGTGGTCTTGCTGGCGTTAGAGCCAGAGTCTCCTGACACCCAGGCTGGTGGTAGTTCTCTTACACCTTCTTGGTTCTCCGAGTTTACTAAGCTGGGTGCTGCAGAAATACCGTTTGAGTGCGGTTCCTCGCTGTGTGGGTTAAAGTCAGGCCTGTTCTTCAATATTACACTTGAAAGTTCTTCATCTGAAGTCTCTACACAGTTAGCCCAAACCATATGAATTTGCTGCTTTTATGGTTCAAAAACATTGAATATTATCAACTTCTTATGATTCTACCTTAGAGGTTTTCATTTAAGAAGTACCAACTAGCAGAGACTGCCTTGAATTTAGTAAGTCAAGAAATCATGTTCTCTTATTGGATTACTTCTTAATCCCAACGCACCTTCTTAACCTATCTGTATACTTGCTACTCTTTCCTTTCCATCCAGAAGGAAACACTGAATGACGTGAGAAGAGTAGAGGAGGGACAACATAGCTAAGACTTTCCCAAACTCCCGGGTATGATGGCCTGTTAGTGTCCTCTGTGTTCTTGGCAATTAAACTTAAAGACATTCCTAAACTCCTCCATCATGCCCACTAAAACCAGGTCAGACTTCCTCATGCACTCTCATAGCGCCCATAGCTCTCATCATAGCACTTAGACTTTCCTGTTTACTTGTAAGAAGATTTGACTAACTTCTCCTGGCTCCATTAGAGCAGGAACCTGACTGGTTTTTGCTCATGCTGTGCCTCCAGCATTTAGCACAGAGTGCAGCACATAGTAGGTGCTCAAGAAACACCTGTTGAGTGACTGAATGAATAAAAATTAAAACTTAATGCTTTGTTTTATTCCTGTCCTCACCATCCAGCAACCTAATGTCAAAATGTTTTATTTAAATTTAAATCCATCAATGGAAATCTGTAGAAAGATCCCATTTGTCACTTTGAGAGGCTCACCTGCCCCATGCCAGCCAATGACCTTTACCAGGTATCAATGTACTCAGAAGGCAGACCTGGCAAGGACTCCCCTTGAAATTTCTTTGTATAGCCGTGAGGCTAGTATGTAGATTAATTTAAAATTTGGATCTCAAGTTTTAGGAGGCTTTAAAACCCATCAGCCAGACATCACCATAAACATTTGGTCATTATGACCATTGGGGTGAACATTCTGGCAATCCTCCTCACTGCCCTGATTGGCATATGCCAATCATATGCACACACAGTAGGTCAAAAGAAGGCCCTCTGGTACATCCAGCCAAGTGGACATGGGCTGGTAGAGCCACTCCTGCAAACAAAGGCAGGGGCTTGAAATGAGAGGAGCAGAAATGGAAGGTCCAGTCTCCCCCAGTTCATTAGGGTCAGAGTTAGGATGAACGGGGGCACAGTAAAAGATGCTCTGGAATAGATTTGAGGTGGGAGGGAGGTCTTAAGAAATTTGAGCCAAACCATAGTCTTCATCCCCCATCACTGACCAGTTCTTCTTTGAGAAAATGATCTGACCCTAGACTGAATCCATAGCCTGTCAGTGATTTGGAAGGCCAAATGCACACAGATGACGTAGATGCTGCTGTATCTGTGTCCCAGAGTGGGACTTGACATGAAACCTGGTGTCACTGCAGAGAATGAGACTTTTAATGATTGCTTTATTTGCCTAAGTTAAGGCCTAGAAAGAACGATCTTTCCCCAGTTGGAAGAAGGACAGTGTGACCTGGTATCTTAACTGCTCTTACCTGCTTTGCAATCTTCTAGTCAAGATCATTATCTGCAGGCTGGGCATACTAGAAAGTAGGATCATCTCCTCTGATATCTCAGCGGGGACTATGATCCTCTCTGCTTGAGGAACATGAGAAAGCCAGGCCCTGGGAAGTGACTGAGACAAATTGCTTGGTTGAGACACCAACTCATCAAAAAAGACTTAGCTTAAGTAATTGCTCTGAGCTTAGGTTGAAGTTGATGGCTGCACATCCAGAATTCCCTGTGTCTCTGTCATTTCACTACCAAACTTCTCCAATGAGTGGTCTACACAGGCTTCTCAAGGTCGTCTCCTTGACCCTCTGATATCTGGCTTCTGTTTTTCAGTTTTCCCCAAGCTCTGCCATCTCCCCTTTTGGACTTGGGTTTGTCAGTACTTTCTGTGGTTGCCCCTGCTGTTTCTCTTAACGGTTCCTTTCTACTATCCCTGCCTCCAAGGTTCAAGTAAGGGCAAGAGAAAAATATTTTGTAGGCTTCTAACTTGGGGTAAGCCTGATGCTTGATTTATTCACATGCTACACTGGCTGTGGGAGACAGTGTCCAATTCAGCCCCAAGTTCTGACTTGTGAGAGCCCGGATATATGCTTTGCTTAAATTTCCAGCTATGTGACTGACCACATCCTCTAAGCTAAAAGGTTGAGACATCTGGGCACCAAATGGTTATCACAAATGATTGTCACAAATTGTTATCACAAATGTCCCCTTTATTGCCCTTCTTCCTACATCTTATCAGAGGGGTGCGTAGTGGAAGACTGTCGGTCTGAGATGCATAGACACTGTATGGTTTTATGAGGAAGAGCATGTTGGATTTTAAAGTTTAAGAAATTTAGGCAATTTCCTAGAATGCACCAATTCTCCTTTTTGCCAAATTCAAGAAAGAAAACAAAATAAAAAATCAAACCACCATTTATTAAGCAGTATACTTGATACTTTGCATACATGATCTCATTTACACAACCATTAAAGGAGGTATTTTCATCCCCACTAAAAGAGAATTGTTCAAAGTCACATCATGGATAAACGGAGATAGGACTCAAAGCTATGTTTTTCTGAAACTAGAGTCCATGTTTTTAACAATACTATACTACACGTTTTTCCTCAGTCTTACTCTTGATATTTTAGCAGCAATAATGTTTTACCTTCTCCCTTTTGAAACTCTCACATCTTAAACTAAACGCTATGCTCTCTGGTTTTCCACCTACTTCCTCTTTCTATTTCTTTTGTTGGTTTCTCTTCTCTTTTACACTCTAGAATGTACTGCTAAGCTAGTGTTTCTTCACACCCGTGGAAAGATCTATACTCACGGCTTCAGTTAACACTTCCATGATCTCACCAGATTCTAAACACCAGGACAATAGAGACCGGATCTGTCTTATTCACTGGAAAATTGTGAGCATCTTGCAGAGTGCCTGACACATAGTTGGTGTTCAATAAGTATTGTTGAAAAAATGAATGGATGAATGGATGGGTTAATCGCTGATCTGCTGAGAATTCTTGGATACTCTTTTTCCCAAAGTCTAGACCCATATTTCCAGCTACCTACTGGATATTTCCACCTTAGTGTCTTGCCATTGCTATGAGATGATAGTAAGAGTTTCGTGGAATCACTGAGGGTTTCAACAATTTGCTGGGGCAACCACACCAGTTGGACTCTCTCATGTTTTTCCATTGGAGGCTGCTGTATTACCAAAGTGGGTTATGGAGCTTCTACAGGGGAGAATAGAATTTTGGTTTCTTCCAATGACACGGGTTTGAGTTTTTTTGGAAGGGTCCAGTATAGCAACTGGGTGGAGTCCTTGCTAAGTAGACATGGATGGAGAAGGATCACTGGATCTGAAGCTACTGGTAGCTCATGTGAGAGTGACAATATCATCACACTCATTGGGTAAACGCATCCTAGTGTTGAGTGCCCAGGGAGACTTAATTTCAAGTCAAGTCCAGGCGTGGAAGAATAATGAGCTCATAGACAGAGAAGAATCGTGATCCTATCAGGGCCTTCAGATCTGTTTCTTGGTTGACTCCTCCTGCTATGAGTCCTCAAATATTTCCATAAAACTTGACAGTAATGCCAAATCTGGTGGCTGTCCTTAGTTACTAGGGGTGTGGTCCACTGAGGATTTTTTCAGCCTGAAACAATCAATAAAATGACTTTTGGGAGGTATTATCAGCGAGAGACCTAGAGGCTGGATGAAAGCTACTGGCTGAGTCATTCTGCCCACTTAATTGTTTCATACCTATTCTATAGGTCTTCATACTTCATGCCACTGTCATATGTCTCTCTTCATATTTCTACCTCTAACCAATTTGATCCCAATTTTCCAATCTTTCTCCTTCCAGGCTCGTGAGGAACCTGCCAGGCCATTTTCCACTGCCAACGAGTGTGTATATATTTTAACCCTGGGCCATTTTTTATGTGCATACAAAGAGGGTGAGCAGATTCATCACCTGATACTCTATCCATTGGAAGAATTTTTGCCTCTCCACTATCTTTCAAGGCCACCCCTGGGTGGGGATATAGTGCAGCTGCTGGCCATTTTTGGTTTGCACCTACATACTAAGTTGACCCATCCACAAATCAAGCCCAGGATTTTTCCTCCTCTGTCAGCTAGTTGTAAGGAATCCACCACATGATCATAGGTGTGAGCTAAGGGAGAAGTGCTCATGCAATGATAATGAATGGTATGGAAGCCTGAGCTATCTGCTACTGCAATTGCTTGTGACTTCTGGCCCAGCTCATGCTTGAGCCCAGGGGTACTATCGCTCTCTGATAAATTGTGGCTGGGCCTGTCTGAACTATGATTGAGGGGGTGAGGGTCTGAGAAAACGCAACACATGATGACAATAAGTGTTCTGGATGCATGGTCACTTAGTGTATTCGTCAGGGTAATCCAGAGAAACAACCAATAGGAGATCTAGATTGAGATCTAGATGTACACACACACACACACACACACACACACACACACACACACACGTGGAGAGAGAGAGAGATTTATTTTAAGGAATTGGCTCATGTGAGGGCTGGTAAGTCCAAAATCCGCAGGGCAGGCCAGTAGGCTAAAGACACAAAGAAAAGTTGATATTGCAATCCTGAGACTGAGGACAGTCCGGAGGCGGAATTTCTTCCTCCTCAGCTCCCCTCCGTCTTTTCCCTTAAGGCCTTCAACTGATTGGATGAGGTTCACCCATATTATGGAGGGTAATCTGCTTTACTCAAAGTCTACTCATTTAAATGTTAATTACATCTAAACAATACCTTCAGAAAAATAGCTAGACTGGTATTTGATGAGACATCTGGGCACCCTAGTCTGATCAAGTTGATGCATAAAATTAACCCTCACCCTTGGTATCTCATAGGCAAGTTCTGTCTCTACCAGGGCTCAAGAGCACACTAGGAGTTTTCAGAAGGCAAATAATCTTCCATTGCAGAAGCCCAGGACCTGCATAGTGATTTTCCCACTGAAATTAGTCATAAACTACACATGACATCATTTCCCACTGCACATTCTCAAATACTAGAGGGTCTTCTGGGTCATATGGCCTCAGCAGCAGGGCTGCTTGCACCACGATCTGGAGCTGCTGCAGAATTCTTTCCTGCTCTGTGTCCCTCTCAAAGCTGGCAGTGTTCCAAGACATCCAGGGTATAGACACCCAGTGTATAGACTGGAGTAGTATTCCCAAGTGGAATATGCTGCCTCCAGAAGCCAAAGAGATCTACAAGGCATTGTGCTTCCTTCTTCCTGCTGGGAAGCATAAGATGTGAAAATTTGTCTTTCACTTTGGATGAGATATCCTACCATGCCCCTGACCATTGGATGGACGTTTAAAATTTTTCCTCATGTGTCAAGCCTCTGAATCTTCATAGGGTTTATTTCCCATTCATTGGAGCAGATACTGTTACTTCTTGCTCATTCAGCTCATTAGCATAATGTCATCAATGCAGTGGATCAATACCATGTTCTGTGAGACATACAGAAAGTCTGAATCTCTGGAGTATAGTATGAGAGTGAGAGCTAACACAGCCCTGAGGGGAAACTATAACTATTGCTTATTTCACATGAAGGCGAACCATTTCTGATCATCTTTTCTGATACAGAAATCGATGGCTCCATATCATGTGTCTGAGGCCATCTTAATCTCTAACAAAGATGCCATATCTGGCATGGCAACTACAGTTGAGTTTGTGATAGTCTATTGTTATTCTCTAGGGGATCTGTCTGATTTCTGAAGGGGCCCAAATTGGTGAATTAAGTGGAGATAAAATGGGGATCTCTACTCCTGCCTCCTTTAAATCTTTAAGGGTAGCATTAATTTCTGCCATCCCTCCAAGGATATGAATTTATGTTTTATTTAGTATCTTGGCTGGGGGCAGGGTGGGAGTAGGTGGCAGTTTCAAAGGCTTCTGCCTTTTCTACTATGATAGACAGCTTTCACCCCACAGGCCAAGGATCCAATGTGTGGGTTGCACCAGCTACCAACTATGTCTACTCCAATTACACATTTGGAAATGACCTGTAGGTGGGTCCATGGACCCAGTGGGCCCACTGTTAAGCCAGAACTTGGCCGAAAGACCATTTGTGACCTGGCCCTATATGACCGCACTCTAACAAGGGGCTGTGATGACACTTTGGGTCTCTAGCTATCAAGGTCACCTCAGACCTTGTGTCCAACAGCTGTTGAGTGGTTGGGAATTCCTGCTTTCCCCAAGGAAAACAAATCAACTCTTCCATAACCAGCCTTATGTCCCAGCTTTCTTGGTCAAGCACTCTTAGAATTATCCCCACAGAACACCCCTGGCTCCTGCCAGTACCTGTAGCTAGGTGTTGCAGCTCCTTGTGGGTCCCTTTCCTCTCTTACGGGCCCTAGCGCAACACTTGCTGGGGTTATTCTCTGACTTAACGCTAGTTATGCACCTCGTGGCCAAGAGGAGGTGGGAACAGATCCTGAGGGATGCTGCCTTGTGGGGGAGAGGCAAAGGAGGAGTGCTAGCTCCTAATAGGGAGGGGAATTCACTTCTGCAGGCTCAGGAAGTTCAGGGAATCTCGGAATGAAAGATTTTCAGGGACATCAATACTGATTTCTCCATCTGATGTGTCAAGGTCTCATTCTTTCCCAATAAGACTTGACCCTATTATGGCAGACGGACCTTAGTTGGGAGTTTAACATTCTTTGAATCTCAGATACTCTGATGATTAAAACCTGAGCTTGTTCTTCTGCTTTCTTAGCTCTCCAACTGCAGAGGATGAGATCTCTTGGCTACCAAGGAAACCCTCTGGCTTTCACTGTTCGCTCTCAACAGCCTATTAATCACCCTCAGCCTTTTGTTATCTTTTACCAGAGCAACAGTCACAGTAGCCTTCCAATCCCACTGTTGTCGCAATGACTATTTCTCCCATAATTTTCATGTTCTGATATACTGGCTGTGCTCGTGTTTTCCCTTCCTTGGTACACTATTCCACTTTACCATCAGTGAAAGTTTTAACAATGGGACCATCCTTTGGTGCCAGGGGCTATCTGCTCCACCTACTACAAGATGGGGTCCTCAATGCCAACTTGGTGGTAAGAGATTCAGCTCCAAACTCTATCTTATATCTACTTCTCAGACCACTCTTGCTACTGTCACAGGCTGAGAACCCCAAGAAGTGGACTCTGAGACCAAGTTTAGTGTACAGGATGTTTATTACGTGGTGTCCTTGGGACAACATATGTGAATAGAGTAGCCAATTCATTCTGGTTTTACTGGGACATTTTTGGTTTTAGCAATGAAAATCGAGCATCCTGGGAACCCCTTCAGACCTTGAAAAACTGGGACTGTTAGTAACTCCACCTGTGGAAGGGAGGGGACAGAAGCAGGATTGAATAGAGGGAGAAGTCAAGCTGCAATGGAGGTCTGATGGCCTCAGCTGACCCCATGGAGAAAGAATCCTGGAATTAAATTGGCCCATCAGACATGTCTAACATCAAGCCGAAATGGCCAGGCCTTCTTAACCAAATGAGTAAAAATATTTAAATTCTACCAAGTTTATCCTGTTATTTTTCAATCTAAACCAACACAGCCAACTGGGTAGCATGAAATGAATAGTAATATTAATAAACAGGTTTGTTATGAAATTGAACCTGATTTTATGCAAAATATGAGTAGTATATCCACCAACACAGGTCTTTACAACATTTATTTTGATTTAGCCTTAATTTTAGCCTTCAATGCCTATATTTCCATCTCTTCTTTTCTCTTCCTTCTCCCCCCACATCAACGCATTATGTAAATTTTTATATGGTCCTCAATCCTTTCAGAATGAGCGTGGGTATATATAAATGAAATATAAATGCGATAACACCATATATATGTTACTGAAGAATCCATGCTATGCTAAAAATAATAGGGTGTATGAGATTGGCAAGGCTGAGGCAGACCACTAAAAGTTTATGGGACCGTGTAACCAGAACACCAATAAAAACAACAGTATTACTAATAAAATGCTAGCAGTAGCTCTATCTTCTAGTATTTATACCAAGATCACTGTTAGTTAATCATTTACTTCCTTATAATTCCATGGGGTTGTGCTTACACCATTAAGGTGTAGGTCTTAGATTGGCATTTGTTTCTAAAAGACTGTATTTTCATGAAATTTAAGACCTGATCCAGTGCAAAGCCTTCTTCATTAATTCATTGTTTTAAATAGCGGGAAATGTCTTCTTAGTGTCTTCTTCCACACCTGCCCCAGAGAGTCTCACAGAGTGAAAATACAGGGGGCTTGTGAAGCTACCGAATCAGGCTTTTTTTCTTTGCAATAAAGAATGAGTTTCTGCAGATTTTCAGCTTTCCCCCAAGGTTTTCATATTTTCTAAAGCTTTCTCATTAATTGTGAGAGCTTTCCCTTATTGCTTTAAAATAATGTACTGAGAAAAATTGTGTATGAACCAACAAACTTCCACGTTATGCCAATAGACCAACATCATTTCTCCATTTACCAATTTGTATGAAGTAATGCACATGAAAGACTGTAGTCTCATCAACATTACTGTGAGTTAGCCTTTATTCCACACAATTGCCTAGCACTTGGTTTGACTTGCCATTAGTCAGGGGTTGTATCAGTTAAGACTCTGTTATGAAAGAACCATCTCAAAATAACTTGAGTTAAAAAAAAAAAAAACAAATTTGTTCACCCCTCTGACTCAAAACGCTAAGGGTGAATCCAAAGGCACTGCTGAGTCCAGGGACTGAGACTCACATTTCAGTAGATAGTTCTCTGTTAGAACTCTCTGTTCCTATATCTTGGCTCTGCTATCTCTGCTTCTCTTCATGTGCTGGCTTCATTCTCTCCAACGGGAGACAGAGTTCCTCTGTGTGGCAGGGAAGATGGGCCCTGGCTTCAGGAACAGCATCCTTGGGACAATCCCTATGGGCAGGGGAATGGTGTACCGTGATTGGCTAGGCCTGGGTCATGTGCTTACGCCTGCAGCCAGAGGGTGGGCAGGACACTGTGACTGACAATCATTCCAGAACTTCATGGAATGGGAGGGTGGGGTGGAAGTGGGTCCAATGAATGAAGGAACTGTGCAGACTCAACAACAGCTTACCACTACAGACATACCAATACCCGAGTACTGAGAAGTACTGAGGAAAAAAGAAGCTGAAATTAGGAGTTAAGAGACTCTTAGGAAATGTCAGCCAAAAAATGGAAGAAAGTTATGTGATTCTGCTCAAAGTCAATGAAAAAATATTAAAAATGCTAACACATATGCTGAGAATATAGGTGTCAGGAGAGAAAGCACAAGTCAGGACAGAAGATTAAAAGAAGGTATGCTGACTGAGGAAAAATTCACTCCAAGTCAAATAGCAGATATTTGTTTGGGCAATTAGAATTGCAATTTGGGAGACACAGATTCAGGTAGGAACCCAAAGCCTGTTCTGAGGAAGACAAACGAGACAACAGTTTATAAACACAAAAAGAGATCAATTACTCAGGTTGTTTGGCAAAATTTGTGACTGGTGCCGGCAACAACTGTTACTTCTTGGCTATCCGTGATGGGTTGCTAAGGCCGTCTCTAGGGCAGAAAGTTCTTATCTATGGGAGTAAGTATAGTTCTTGAGAGAAGGTCAAGATGACAGCAGTGAAGCACAGTTCAAAAGTTACCTTCCGTCTGGGTAGAGATGGGTGCGTACATGAGCCCCACTTCCTTCATGGCCTCCTGGCTCCATTGTAGAAGACTTGACACGTTGTCCACAGATATATGTTTAAAGAATAAAAAGAAAGAGAACTAAGGGGAGTGACGTCAGCATCATGGCGGAGTGAGCTTTCCCGTGAATTCTTCCCCCACAAAATACAACAAAAGTAACAGCGACAGACAAACAACGGAATCCCAGACAGTCAAAAGCTGGAGCGGAGGGATCCACACTGCCGCACATCTGAGAGCGGAACGTGCTGGGCCCCCGGAGGAAGTGGGGAGAGGTAAGGAGAACTCCGCTCCCTCCCCATCAGATCAGCGATCCGGTCCGCGCGGCTCCCAGAGAGGGGGGAGGGGCGGCCCTCGGCGGGAAACTGCAGCTCTTCGGGCGCTCTCAACCAGTGGGAAACTCCCGCACAGAGGGCTCAGAGGAGCCACAGGGCTACCATCAACATCTGAGCAACCCAGAGAGCGGATAAAGAGGGGCAAACGAGAAGCCTCCCACGTCAGGGACCCAGAGGGCAAAAGAGAGAGCTCCCCCCTCCCCACAACCCGGAGTCTGCAGCTCGACCAGATCTAGCGGTCCGAGGCAGACCTGAATAAATTGGACTGGACCCGTGGATCGCAGTGGGGAAAAGAAACAAAACAAAACAAAACAAAACTGCGGATCGCAGCAGAAAAACTGGGGCAGAGCGCAGGGGGCTTAGACTACACAGCCCTTCACCACCACACAGTGGCGGCAGGTGGAAAGTGCAACCAGAGACTTCCAGGATGAGGAAAACCAAAACCAACACAGGAACCACAATGCAAAAATATATGAAATCACCAGACCAGAAACAAAATGACAAGCAACCAGAAATCAACCCCGAAGACACAGAAATCCATAAACTAAATGACAGAGATTTCAAAATAGCTATCATAAAAACACTCAACGAAATACGAGACAACACAGACAAACAATTAAATGAGATTAGGAGTTTCTTCACAAAAGAGATTGAAATCATAAAGAAAAACCTATCAGGGCTGATGGAGATGAAGAACACAATGGAGGAGATAAAGGAGAATCTGGAATCTTTAAAGAAAGAGAACTAAGAAAAAGGCAAAAAAAGAAAAAAAAGTAATAAAGCAATGAATAAAATATCTCCAGTTAAGAATGGAGGGGCAGAAGGATTGACAAAAAGGAAAGCTAGGAGGAAATCCCAGGGTGTGAAAACATTCAGAAAATAGACACAAGTGAAATACATACTTTAGATTTGGTTGACAGCAAAGTTCTTATTTCATATTGAAACTATAGGTGGTAGTTAGTTTCTTAAGTAAATAGAAAAAATGCCTGAAGAATATGTGAATGGCATTGAATGATTGAAGATTAACAGCTAGAAGTAGTTAAGGCCTGGGTTAAAATCACACTTATTTGTAGGCTTGGTGAGTCAGAATTGCTGTAAATGCTAAATGGTAATTCTTAGGAAGTTACCTGGGGCAAAAGTAATATCCTTCACATGCCAGCTTTCACAACACAGCAAGGTTTTTAACAATGTCTTTCTTGGCTGGGAAGGGAAATCAGCAACTTGAAATGAGAGTTCAGTTTTGCTTTCTGGATAAAAAGACGCAAAGGAGAAAATTACAATAGGTCTGAAATTTAGAAAAATGGAGGAAAGAAGTCTTTTTTAGAGAATTTGTATAAAAAGCACACATTGCTGATAAGACATTGACGAATGTAGATCAAAATGAGTTAATTCATTCCATTGTGTGATATGATCACGAGTTAGAGATGTCATGCGATTAAATTAACTGCAATAATTGCTAAAAACAAAGGAATTTAAAGGGCAGAATTATACCTGACACCCTCTAAAAGGAATGGCTTTGAAAGTGCCATTGGAGAGTGTCACTTAGGTGCAAAGCCCTTAGAGGTTTGAATTTAAAACAGAATCAACACATTTCTAAGTTACATGAGATAGAGGTCATCAGGATCCTCATATATATGAAGAAATACTAGAACAAAGTGGAAAGGGCAGAAATGTGTAGGCTGATCAGTTTGTATAAATTCATTCTTAAGAATTGTAGAGGGAGATAAGGAAATAATTGCTTCTTTAATATCTTAGTATTCTATCATTCTTAGATGATAGATGTTAATCACCTCTATGAATATTGTTAAAATATATTGACTAAACATATTTTAGTTTTACTAAAATGTCAGGGAGAATATACCTGACATTTATATAAACAGTGAAAACAGATGTCAACCTGAAAATATCCCTATGTACGTTGTCTTGAACAATTTAAAAATTTGTAAATCAAATGCATAGATCTGCATTTGCTGAGAGGTTTGCTCATCCCAGTTGGGCAAATACCACAGAATTAAGAGCCAAAGGCCCAGGACAAGTTCCCACCTCTACTGCTCACAGGTCTTGGGCAGGGTAAGCTTTCTGTAACTGCACTTTCATTTGTAACTGGGGGTTTACTCAAAAAAACAAACATTTTTGATTGTCTGCTATGTGTTGGCACAGGGTTATGGAAATCGATAGGACATGCCCTGGTTCTCCAGAAGCTTATGTTCTTTGGCAGATGGTGATAACACCAAAAACACAGGATTGTTGAGAAGATGACTAGAAGGGTGAAAGTGCTTGCTAAACTATTAGGTGTTATGCAATTATTATTATTAAATATAGTTAATGAATAAAGTGGTTCAGAGCTTGCTAATATCTATTTATAATATTTTTATAATTTGCACGTTGGAAAAACCTAAACATGGCCCATCCCGTCCAGGAAGAGAAAAGACTTGAAAGGTGACTCCCTGCCCCAGACATTTCCCTTATGTTTTCCAGCTCTTGTGTCCTACTTATAAAAGTGGTCCCTATCCCAAGAAAATGGAGATAGTTAATAGTGGGGCTTCATTTTGATACATCATCTTGGCTCTCTCAGGGATTTTTCTTCTTAATAAAAAATGTTATTTTTATTTAAAAAAGTCATAAGTCACTCTCCTCAGACATTAGGTAGCCAGACACAAAAGGCCAGTTATTGTATGCTTCCAGTTACATGAAAAACCCAGAAGAGGTAAACCCATCGAGTCAGAAAGATCAGTGGTGACCAGGGCCCGGGGTTGGGAGGAAGGAGGACTGACTGATTAAGAGGTACAGGCTTTCTCTTTGTTGAAAATGTTCTTGAACTAGATCATGGGGACACTTGTGGAATGTTGTGAGTGTCCCTCTTGCCCCTTAAATGAACAATTTAAGAGGAACAAAGAATTAAATTTTATTTAGGTGATTATTATAGAGTAAAATATAGGAAACCACTAAGTATGTGTAAGATACAAAGAAACATTTTAAAAAGTGCAGTATTAGGGGACGGGAAGGAATTCTGTGGTGCTGGAGCTCAGGAGCTGAGGCCAGTTGCTGAGGGGATGCAAGTGGTTGTTCCAGGTCTTAAAGATGAAGGCGAGCTGTGGCTGGAGCCTGCTCCGTCTCTGAATCTGAATGTGTGGCTCTGAGCTGTAGTGGTCACCAGAGTTGGAGCTGGTGCTGTACATCCAAGAAGAGAAAATACCATCAACAGGACTGCCTTTCCATGTCATTCCAAGTAAAGGAAACCTCTCAGACCAATTGACGAGTCTCACTCCAAGAACCAACCCCCAGAAAGTCTTCCCAGACTGGAGTCCGGGGGAATAGTGATCTGAGCCCGCTGCTTGCTCCCAGCCCAACCCCAGCCTCTGGAGGTTCTGCTTTGTGCGGCCCAGCCCCATCCCCTCCACACACGCCCACGTCCCCCACCCCGAGTCCCCCTCACACTGAGTCTCTGCCTCGGTGGGCTGAAGGTGCTTCAGCTGTGAAAGAAGAAAGTGGGCACGCTGCTCCAGGGCTGAGCCTGGCATGTTGAGCCCAATGTATGCCAGTATCACCTCCCGGCAGGGACACTCGGGGGTCTGGAAAAAATCCTCAGGGTATAGTTCTAGCCAGGTGCCCAGAATGAAGGAGATGGCCCTGAGGATAGACAGGTGGGCAGCAGCGTCAGAGAACTGGCCTTCCCTTCCGCACGGCCCTCCCAGGGCACCCCTGTGTGGGCCTGGGCTCCTCTCCTGTGCCTCCTGCTCCTGGCTGTCCGGGGGACAGTCCCCCTTTTCGTCCACCTGCACTCTGGCAGTCCAGACAGAGACAGGCCTGGTCACCAAGGAGGACCTGGCAAAAAGCCTCTGTAAGTGAGAGCTCTTGGGCAATGGTGTGATTACCTCTCCTTTTCCTCAGGGAAGCCTGACACACTCCTCTGTGCATCTCCCGGCCCACTGCCCACTGGAATGTCAACTCCCTGAGGGCAGGGAGCAGTGGAGTCTGCTCTGTTCATTGCACTCACTGGCACCCACTAGGTGCCCCATGATGATCTGACGAGTGAGGGAACAGACGAACTTTGTCTCCTGCCCAGTCTTCCCAGGGCCTGCCTCATACCCCAACTTCAGCTCCCGTGCCTGCGTGCTGTCTAGTTCACTAGGTGTCCCACATGGGTCACCCTCCCCTGACACTAATCTCTAACAGGGAGGTGGTCATTTGGCCCCTGAGCACTCACTGAGTCCCCCGCCCCGAGCACCAGCTGAGCACCCACTGTTGAGGTTCTGCCAGATTAGTGAGCAAAATGCTTCCCACACCTCCTCTTCTGAGTCCCAGGATGGGGAGTGGAGGCAGGGCTGGGATGGACAGGGGACGGCTACGGATTCTCTTACGGGCTGACTCTGTCCTCCAGCCCCCCTCTGCTCTCCCACAGCCCCCACAGCCCCATCCGCAGCTCTCGAGGAGTGCTTTCTTCTCTTCTAGGAGAAGCCCTCAGACCTCTGCCCTCCCGTAGCCATCAAAAGATGAGTGGGATGCCGGGTTCTGCCCACATCCCCGATTCACAGACCCCACACTCCCCTCACAGCATGGAGAGAGGAGCCTCTCCGACTCGATCCAAAGCCCACTCACCTTTTGACTTGGTCCAGGGGCCCGCTGTCCTCACTGGAGTAAGGGAGGATGCACCCGTATCTAGAGGAGACAGGAGGGCATCACGTTGACTGTACTGTGGACAGTCCCTGCCTGAGAAGTCTAGTGTGACTGTCTGGCTCTGGACTAGAATGGAGCCCGGGAGGGCAGGGGTGTCGTCTGCTCTGTGCCCTGGATTATGGTCGGTGCCTAGCCAAGTGCCTGTACCTAGCGGGGCCTCTTCTCTATGTGATGAATGAGTGAGCTCCAGCCAGCCGCATCACAGATGTTTGAGTGGGCCCCCAGCTCGCCTGGGGGATCCCTGGTGTGGCCTTTACCCAGGCCAGAGACCTAGATGAAATCTCCAGTCTCCTTTTCCAATGGGATCACTGCTCAGCCCAAGGCCACGGGGACAGCGAGGGCTGAGGCAGAGGCTTCGTCACGGGGAAGAGGAAAACGATGGATTAGCACAGCCACGGCCCCTCCAGCAGACCCTTCCACAGGGCCAGGCTTCTAGAACGTGCTTTCCGTGCAGGACCTCGTTGAGTCCCTACCATATCCCTCTGAGGTTGATCCTCCTTGCACCCCACTGCTCAGAGGAGCAAACTGAGGCTCGGAGTGGTGCAGTGATGTTCCCAGGCCTCACAGCTAGGAGGTGGCTGGGTCAGCACAGTGCCATGGAGGGGCAGGGCGCTCACCTTTGACACAGTGAGTCCAGCACCTGTAGGGTGGTGGCAAAAGCCCTGTGTGACCAGATAAAGCTGTGGATGTAGGTGGTGTCGCCTTCCAGGAAGGCGGGCACCAGGTGCTCCACCAGCTTGTCTACAGAGCCACCCTGCGTGCTCCACACCTTGCGGGTCTCCTCCCTCTTGGCTGTTGAAGGATTCTCACCCTGGGGTGGGACAGATGAGAGAGGCTCAGTCAGAGGCAGCACCATGGGCAGCAGGAGGGTTGGGGACTGGAGCTCAGACGGAAGCCCCAAGGCCTCCGTGACTTCCGGCAAGAGGGGGGACGTGAGTGTCCACAGCGGGAGAAAGTTCTCGGCCTTCAAGTTAGAGTCTGAGGTGGGGAATGAGTAAAGACATGAGTGTCTGAGGTCAGTTTGTTAGCAGAGTATTGCCAGCGTCTCCGTGTCTGAACAGCGTCATCCCTGTGATTTCTGAAACATATCCCATTCCAGAGATGAGAACACAGAGGCCTCTCCTGGGGTGGGAGGGCTCGGGAGAGTGGGGCATGCGGGATGGTCAGCGCAGCACTGTGGAAATGGCCGCCGAAGGTGCCACGTCAGGGAGGGGCTGAATCACTGCGGTAACCGGTCTCCCTTCGGGAATGTTGTGCAGCCCAGTGAGATCCCAGCACCTGCCGTCGGGACGTGGTCCTTGGGACAGCAAATTACAGAGCGACAGGCATAATGCCAGGAGCCCCATGTTCTTTTGGGGAAAAATATCCCTAGCCATTGTGATGATGTGTAAGACATGGAGAAGTTGCGGGAGGATTGTCAGGACAACGTGGACACTTGGGGATGGGAGTTAACACAGGAAAATGTGTAGACAAACGCAAAACTACTCTCGCCTGAACAGGAGGTGAAATGGTGTAAATACTCTTGACCGAACGTGAGGTGAAATGCTATCAAAGTCTCTTTGCTGGTGTGCCCACAAATACGTGGACAGGGACTTTGCGTGTGGCCAAGGCAGGGGCCGGGCGGTGGAGGCGGGTGGGAGGAGAGGGCCATGCAGATGCCTCTGGGAGCAGGGCTCTGGGAGGGAGCCCTGGGGAGTGTCTGTGTGTTCTGGGCTCCTCTTTGGCTGTTCTGGGCTCCAGGGTCTTGGGTCTTCTCAGCACCTGCACTCACCCTGAGCCGGTGCTGGACTCTGTTAGTGGTGTGGGGCACCCTCCTTTGCTGCGGGGCAGTCGAGTAGAGGACCCCATGGATCAGCTCCTGTCCAGTCTCCTGCGTAGAGCTCTGTGAAGACAGTGCCCGGCAACCAGGCGGAAAGCCTCAGAGCCCTGCCTGGCTGTCTCTGCGGGCTCTCACACCTCTGTGACTCTCTCCACTCCAGACACACAGGCGCCACAGTCTGCACAGACCTCCACCAAGGAGGGACACAGAAGACAGCCTGAGGGCCTTGGATTAACACAGATAAGAGGCGCCTGGGGAATCCCCTTCCCGTCCTGCCAGCCCGTCCTGGGATGTGACCCGGACAGCAGCCTCGGGTTATCAACTGCCCACCAACCTGTTCCTGCCTAGGGCGGATCCTCCCCACATGTCCCTCTTCCCCCCAACACTGAAGAGGAGGGCATGGGGTCTGCCCAGGGAGAGCTCACAGAGGTGGCCTGACCTCGACTGGCCTGACCTAGGCCACCTCGTGTTACCTTAGAGGACCTCCTGGCAAAGGGCCAGAGGCAGCCAGCCTGAGATTTCAGCCAACGTCTAGAACGTGTCAAAAGGTTCTCCCTCCGGGGTTTCTGGAAACCAGAGCCCTGGTGAGTCGCGGTATGGCGGGAGAACATCTTTCAACACCAGATGTCTCCAGCCAAGTGAGCTGGGTATGAGGATGTGGATGCCTGGTCACGGGGTTTCCAAGTTCTGTTGGGGTCTGTTGTCAAGGAAGTGACTTCATTTCCTGGAGTCCCCTTACTTGTGTCCCCTCCTGCGATAACACCCATCCAAACAGTCCTCTGGGCTGCTGACTTCTCACCCCCCTTCTCCAGGCAACATCATATCTGTACCCGGTACACCAACACACCTGTCTCCACTGGCCCCTGAGAAGGTCTGGGTGCAGCCAGGGTCCCAGCTTTGAGAGAGACGCAGACACAGCTCCTCATTCTCACCTGTTCTTGATCCTGGATAAGCCATTGTGCCTCTCAGGGCCTGTCTGCCTCCTGTCTGCACAATGGGGATTATTCTAGCATGGACTTCCTCGAGACGTCCTCAGTCACGTGTGGGATAATACTTTTAAAATTGGAGGAGTGGTGTCACATGTAGGGAATGCCTCCAACCTCTTTTTTCTTCCTCTTGTCACCTCCCCTGTGTCTGCTTCTCTTCTGATCCCACCCCGTAGTCCATCCTTACATCTAACGTCACCGTGTTTGTGTGTGTGAGTGAGTGTGTGTGTGAGTGAGTGAGTGTGTGTGTCTGTGTGTGTGTGTGTTAGTGCTCACGTTCTGGATACCCAGGAGAAAACAGCCCCCGCAAAGGGAGGGATGGGCAAGAGCTTCCCAAGGTCTTAGGGTTTCTAATTTCCAAAGCAAAGCTTGTGGGAGGGGTTCTAGTCTTGGCCTAGAAGGTCAGAACACACCCTTACCTCTGGACTCTGCCTGTCACGTGCGGTGGGGCAGTCCCTGCCTCTGTGGGCCTCAGTTTCCCAATTATCTGATGAGGGACTAAATTCAGAACTGCATAAGCATGAGCTCAGCCTAAAGGTGGGCCCCTGCTCCCTCCGCCCTGGGTGTGATGTGGACTGGGGAGCACTCAGGGGTTCCCCTGACCTGGGCTCATCCTCAGAGAAGAACTTGCCAGATGCCCGTCTAGGCTACCGAAGGCTCACCCTCACCCCCGTGCCATCTGCATATCTGTATGCAGTTACACACCTTTCCCAGAGTCCCCTGAGAGAGCCTGTGTGCGGCCAGGGCCCCATCTTTGAGGACACAGAGCTGGGTTTACGCCTGGCTCCAGCGTCTCCCCAGTCTGTGATTCTGGGCAAGGCACTGAAGCTCTTGGGTCTTCCGCTTCTCCCCTCAGGGGCTCCCTGTGATCCCCAGCTCCCGGTCTACACATCCCTGTGTAATCCGCTCCCCTTCAGTGTGGACTGAACTTAGTGAGCCCTGTCTTTTCCACAGAAGACGGCAAAGTGATCCAATGTCACTTCCAAGGTTTGGTTGTAAACAGCTGGTGCCCGCCCTTGTGTCCACTCTGACCTGTGCGCTCTCTCTCCTCCTCTCCCTCAGATCCCTCACTCTGGGGAACGAGCCTCTGTGCTGTGACTTCCAACAGAGAGAGGCCCGCGTGGCCTCGCCTGAGGGAGCCCAACAGACGAGAGGCACACGGGCGTCAGTCTGGAGGGAGTCCTGCCGGTGCCCCCGCGTGCGCTCCCATCGGGAGGCCAGCGGGTCCTGCCTCAGTGGAGGCCGCAGCCCGCCCTCCTGAGAGACCCCGGCAGAAGCAGCCCGCGGAGCGCTGCTGGCTCCCGGGCCACCGACACCGTGAGCTCCTCCGTGTCTTTCAGCTCAGCCGCTAAGTTTGGGGAGTTGTTGTCACAGGGCAGTAGCAGCTGATCACTCAAGCTGTCCTGCTCCCGCGGCCCTGGCCCTGCTCTCCTCCCGCCCCTCCGGCCCCGACTCTCCCCCCGAGCCGCCTGCAGCCGCCCTGGCTTCCCGTCTCAGCTCCTCTCTGGCCACACGCCCTCGTGCCTCCAAGTGTCTGCACCGTTGCGCCCTCTGCCAGGCTCCCTGTCCCCGGGTTTGTGCAGGGCTGGCCCCTTCTTGTGCTGCTGGCAATCAGAGGTCACCTCGGCGCAGCCTTGAGGGCGCCCCGGCCTGGTGGACCCAGCGCTCCGTTGTAGCACCTGCTGCTTTTCCCTGTGGCGTGCGCTCTTGCCCTTCACATGGGTTCTTTCCCTGCTGGTGTCCATCCTGTCCTCCTGACTGTGAGCTCCCGGAGGGCAGCACCTTGTGGGGACTTTTCCAGCACTGGCAGCATTTGAGCGCTCGGGCACAGTCGCTGAAGGACTAGATAAGAAGATCCATCCCACCACCGGCCCGCTCAATTATTAGAGCCCAGTTGACTTGCGTCGTTTTAAACAGACTAGGTCGGTAACTATTTAAGTTAATCCTGTGATTTAGGCCCTTTGTGGGTATATCGGTTTATGGTGAATTACCAGATAACTCCCCACATTTCAGTAGCATATCACTATATATTTTCCCACGAGTGCTGGGTGGGTGTTCAGGTTGGAGAGACCACACTCTTTCGTGGTCCTTCAGGAACCCACAGTTCTTCCATCACGCGCCTGCTCCATCCCTAGGACATCATCCACCTCTGCGTCCATCAGCGTCAGGGGAAAGGACATAAAGAAATGCACGTGGGAGGATTTTATCAGGCAGGTTTCGAATGGCACGCATCAGTTCCTTTCCTCTTCCACTGGCAAATAGGTGGTCCGGGGCCACCAGGGAGGCTGGATAGTGGAGTCCAGCTGTGTGCCCCAAGAAGCGCAGAGGGGATTTTTGTGGACAACTAACGTTCTCTGCAACAGTGAGTAACTCATTTAGATTTACTGTGTTTTGCAAATTGTTCTTGAGTTTCTACCATGTGCCAAGCACTGCGCTGTGAGCTGGATGGAGAAGTGATTGAGCAGTACCTTGCCCCGGGAGGCGCTCCCAGTCTAGAGAGGGAGACTAGATGTGGTATGACATGCCTGCCATCCTAAGAGGAAAGGATAAAGTGAAAGTGCTCTGGAATTTCAGTGAATGATTCTAGATTTAAAAGCTACCTGGTGCTTATATCCAGTGAACTCCACTTGGAGACATAATCAAAATATGGTTGGTGGAGGAAGATGACATCAGGAACTATAGAAGCAGTTCATTATGTACAAATATGATAAGGAATAGTATGTACCCAGTAAAATCATATACTCAAAAATATTAAAATAAGAAAATTAATAAAGTTTGGAATATCTAAATTTAGATGAAATTTGAGTGATAGTTTTTCAATTTTGTAAAATGTTTTATTGTTAATATAATAAAAGGATTGCATAAATATGTTTTATTATGATATACTACCCATTGAAACACAGCTCACTGTTTCCCCCTCCCCCAGTCCCTGGCAATCACCATTCTACTCTCTGCTTCTATGAGTTTGATTATTATAGATCCCCCATATAAGTGGAATCCTGCACTATTTGTCCTTCTGTGACTGGCTTATTTCCATTAACATAATGTCCTCCAGACTCATCCACGTTGGCAGAATTTCCTTCTTTATTAGGGCTGAATAATATTCCATTATAAGAATATACAACAGTTTCTTTATCCATTCTTCTGACAGACACTTACGTTGTTTCCATATCTTGGCTATCGTGAATAACTCTGCGAAGAATGTGGGAGTGCAGATATCTCTTCAAGATCCTGTTTTGAATTCTTGTGGATATATACCTAGAAATGGAATTGCTGGATTGTATGTTAGTTCTATTCTCAACTTTTTGAGGAATCTCCTTACTGTTTTCCACAGAAGCTGCACAATATTACCCTCCCAACAATAGTGTGCAAGTGTTCCAATTTCTTCACATCTTCACCGACATTTAACTTTTTTTTTCATAATAGCCATCCTAACAGGTGTGAAGTGATATCTCATTGTCATTTGGATTTGCACTTCCCTTGTGGTTAGTGATGTTCAGCATCTTTCTATATACTTGTTGGCCATTTCTGTCTTCTTTGGATAAATGTCCATTCAAGTCCTTTGCCCATTTTTTAATCAGGTAATTTTTTTGCTATTGAGTTGTATGAGTTCCCTATATATTTTAGATGTTAACCCCGTATCAGATGCATGGTTTGCAAATATTTTCCCTCATTCTGTAGGCTGCCTTTTCAATCATTCCAAAAAAATTTTCCAGCTTTATTGAGATTTAATTAATATAAACCATTGTATAAGTTTAAGTACAACATGATTTGATATATGTAAATACTGTGAACTATTACTATGAGTTTAGTTAACACATTCATTACCTTATGTAGTTACAATTTTTGTGTATGTGTAGTAAGAAATTTTCAGATCTATTCTGTTAGCAACTTTCAAATGTACAGTACACTATTATGTTAACTATATATTATGTTATCTGTAATCACCATACTGACATTAGATCTCCAGAACTTATTCATCCTATAACCGGAAGTTTGTACTCTTTGACCACCTTTACCCATTTCCCCTGTCCCCCCGCCCTTGGGAACCACCAATTTACTCTCGGTTTTTATGAGATTTTATTTATTTATTTTTTTTCAGATTCTACATGTGAGATCGTACAGTATGTGTCTTTCTCTATCTGACTGATTTCACTTAGTATAATGCCTTCAAGGTCCATCCATGTTGTCGCAAACGATAGAATTTCTTTCTTTTTGACTGAATATTCCTGTGTGTGTGCGCGTGCGTGAGTGCTATTTATCTATATATGCATGTATCTATCTATCTACACATCTATCTTATCTTTCTGTCTCTATCTATCTAATCTATCTATCTATCATCTCTCCATCACAATTGCTTTTCCATTCATCCGTCAATGGAAACTTAAGTTGTTTCCATGTCTTGAATATTATAAATAATGTAGCAAGCCACATGGGGGTGTAGATGTCTCTTCAAGATAGTGATTTCATTTCCTTCAGATGTAACCAAGAAGTGGAATTGATGAATCATATGGTATTTCTATTTTTAATTTTTTGAGAAATCTCCATACTGTTTTCCATAGTGGCCGCACCAGTTTGCATTCCCACCAGCAGTGCATGAGGGTTTCCTTTTCTCCACATCCTCTCCAACACTTGTTAATTATAGCCATTGTAACCAGTGTGAGGTGATATCTCACTGTAGTTTTGATTTGCATTCCCTGATAATTAGTGATGTTGAACATCTTTTCATGTGCTGTTGGCCATCTGTATATCTTGTTTGGAAAAATGTCTGTTCAGATTCTCTGCCTATTTTTTGATTGGGTTGTTTTTGGTTGTTGTTGTTGAGTTGTATGAGATCTTTCAATATTTTAGAAATTAACTCATCAGATATATGATTTGCAAATATTTTCTCCATGTTGGTGGGTTGTCTTTTTATTTTCACAGTTTCTTTCGCCTTGCAGAAGCTTTTTAGTCTGACGTAGTCCCATTTGTTTATTTTTTATTTCCTTTGCCTGACTAGACATGGTATTTGAAAAGATACTGCTAAGACTGATATCAGAGAGTACTGCCTATATTTTCTTCTAAGAGTTTTATGGTTTCAGATCTTACATTCTAGTCTTTAACCCATATTGAGTTCATTTTTGTGTATGGTGTAAGACAATAGTCTACTTTCATTGTTTTGCTTGTGGCTGTCCAGTTTTCCCAACACCATTTATTAAAGAGACTTTCGTTTCTCCATTGTATGTTCTTGGCTCCTTTGTCAAAGATTAGATGTCCTTAGATGTGTGGGTTTATTTCTGGGCTTTCAATTCTGTTCCATTGATCTATGTGTCTGTTTTTTGCCAGTACCATGCTGTTTTGATTACTATAGTTTTTAGTATAATTTGAATTCAAGGAGTGTGATACCTCCAACTTCGTTCTTTTTTCTCAGAATTGTTTTGGCTATTTGGGGTCTTTTAAAGGATTTTTAAAGGTAATTTTGATTCTTGGAGATTTTCACTTTACTCATTAACTTTCAAACCTAAGACGCAGCTCTACTGTATATCAAAATATAAACAAAACAAAAAATGATTCATCTGTTTCATTTGCAGAGAGGTGGCCCTTATTTCAATAATAAATAATATTATGTAGGAAAGTAAAAGGTACTTAGTAAGATTATAAGTAAAATAATAGAAGAGAATACTATCTTTATATTTAAAAGGATGAAAATTGATTATACAGTTGAATAATAAATGGAAACCCAACGCATCATTAATAAATGGTCCCCAAAGAAATTTTGGGAAATGTTAGGTCAGTAGAGCCAAAGATGCTTCTTTGTGAACATATTAAAAACTCTGTGAGATTCCTAAGTCCCTAATGCCTATCTCAGAAGCCACATACGCTTTAAGAGGAAAATGCTCTTTTACACACCTAAGAGCAATTTGCATTACATTGATCAATAAAGTTGAGTTAATGTGGGAAAGCACAGAGGGCTTACTGGGTGATCTTGGTAAATTTTTTACTCTGAATTTCATTTTCTTCATCTGTAAAATGGGGGTAGTAATACCATCAGGAGTAATTATCAGAATTGGATATAATGTATTTAAAGGTCCTTACCATAGTTCTTGGGCTCCTACAAACCAGAGGCTGCTGGGATGACTTCAATTACACCTGGCCTGTGCTGGGGGTCATTCTGAGGACATGAATAAATTCATTTCATCCTCACAACATTTACACCTAAATCAGAAACTTTCAAGAACAATGACAGAGGAGATTAAAACTGCATTTGTGAAAAGAATTGCCTTGCTTATTCTCTGGCTTCTAAAAGTCCAATAATTGAAAACTTGTAGAATTTTAAACAAGGAGAGGAAAACTATATCTATTTTTTCTTGTGTTAGGTTTAATTTTCAGAAAATATACTTTCAAACAATAAAAATTACATAATTAGAGAGAACTGTGACAGAGAAAGAGATGCAGACTTATAACTTGTAACCTCAAAAGAATAATACTTAATTCGGTGATTATCAACCAAAACTTGATTCAGTGATTATAGATTAGATTACAGGTTAACGAAATGCAAACCAAATTCTTTTTCTCTTGCAGTCCTGTTTTAAAGAATCTTGATGGGAGAATTCTAATCGCTTCTTGAAAAGTGATATCAATAGTATTAGTCCCATATCTGACCACCTTGACTAGAATTGCTGCTGAGACATGGCAGTTTTCGTCATGGAAAGGGAAGTATTTGAACAAATTGAAATTCATATAAGATGAAACTCTCCTTAGTCTACGACTTTAGCTTTCTGATTGTTTGGGACATTCTCTGGGGAACTCTATTGTTTTGAGGTACCTCTCACAAGAGAGAGCTGGGTGGGACCAAACGGCTCTAAAGTCATTTGAGAAACAAATGACATACTCAACTAAAACATGTTAGTCCCTTTTTCAATGAAAGTGAATGGAATGTTCTACACTGAAAGAAATAAAAAAATGTTTGACCTAGATCTCTTACCAGTTTAATCCTTCCTTTATAGCCAAGCTTTCCCCTCCTTATTTAAAGGAGGAGGAATAACTGAAGAACAACAAGGGCATGGGAAGACGCCTGTTGCCCCCTCCACAAATAGTCACTGAACGTGCAGGACCCTGAGAAGCAGCCTTCCCAGAGCTGTTTGCCTTCACCTTTGGTCCTCAGCTCCTAGCAATCACACAGTAGGGATCATATTCTCCTTAAAAAAATTAACTAGGAGATATAGACTTCCACCAGCTGTTCGCCCAGCTGTTCCCCCACCTCTAACTCGGGTTTTGCAAATCTTTTTCCATTTCCAGTGGTAAAGAACCACACAACTCGAGATGCGCTGTGCTGCAGCATAGCCTACATGACTCACCTGCATTACAAGTACCTTGAGGACCACTAAGTGCGGTGTTTAGGAAACGAAGTTGATAGTCAGAGTGCATTCCTAGTAGGACAGGCACTGTAGTAAGAAGTCTACATACTTTCTCTTAATTAAATAAGAGAAATTAATTAATCTCAATTAAATTTATTATTCCTGAGCTTCAATCTCCTCATCTAAAAAAAATGGCATAATACAGGACCTACCTCAAAACAGCCTTCTGAGGATTAAATGGGGCTTATAGAAAGGAGAGTAATATTTATTGAATAGCTATGACGGACCAAGAACTGTGGTTTGTTCTTTCACATACCCTACCTCATTCACTAGCTCCATTTTGAAAATGAGGAAAATGATGTTAAGCGGAGGTGACCAAAACTATTTTTTCCCAGTGGAAGAACTTCCACCAAGAACCTAGAACACAAATATTTGTTGAGGGCTTACAACGTGTCAGGCATTTTTCTTGGTTGTAGTGAACAAGACAGAGGTCTGTCTCAAAGAGATTTCTAGTATAAGAAACCAGAAAATGTTTGGGGGTGAGGGGAGGGTAATGGCTTATAGGGAAGAAAAATCAATAGCACTGTTTTGGGCCATGGTAGGTTTAAGATGCCTATGAGACATCCAAAGGGTGAGGAGTAGGAGGCAGAGGGATAAGTCTGGAATGTAAAGGAGAGGTCTGGGCTGGAGATAAAACACGGTGGGTCAGCACATCGTCCATATTTAAAGCCATGGCACTGAATGCGGCTTCCTAGGAAAAAGGCATAGATGGAGAGCATGGTTAGCCCTCTAACATGTGATAGAGAAGAAACAGTCAAGAAAAGAACACAGAAGTGACCAACGAGTAAGCTGAAAAGTGCAGTCTGGTGTCATGGAAGCTAGAGAAAAATGTTTCAAAGAGGAGTAATCAGTAGTAAAGCTACTGAGAAGTCAAGTAAAATACAGAGAATTGACCACTAATTTTGGCAAAATGTGGTCTTTCATTCGACAAATATTTATTGAGTCCAACGATATACTAGATGCTGCTCAAGGGACTAGAGATATACCAGTGAACAAGGCAGATGAAAATCCCCACCTTCACGGGATTTGCATTCTAGTGAGAAGAGAAAGATAATTAAATCACAGTATGCTAGTTGGTTATTAGCACTTTAAAGAAAACTAAAGCAGGAAGGAGAGAGCTCTGGCTGTGGGGGTGAGGCTGCAATTTAAAATAGTGTCGAGGGATGACCCCACGGAGGTGCCTGCCGTTTGAAGACCTGAATGAGCAGAGGGAATGAGCTATGCGGGAGTCTGGAGAAGGTTGTTTAAAGAGGAAAGGACACGTGCAGAAGTGCCTGGTGAGTTTAAAGACCCATGGCTACAGTGGCTGGAACAGAGTAAGTGAGGAGGATCCCTGAATGAGGCAACGGGGCGACTGGTGAATACCTTTTAGAGCTTTCATTGTGAGACGGCAAGCCAGGGCTCTGAGCAAAGGAGTGACACTGGCTCATTCCCATGTTAACAGGATCGTGCAGACTGCTGTGTTGAGAATAGACTCTTGGGACCAGGCGTGGGGGTGGCGGGAGCAAAGACCGAAGCAGGAAAATTGGTTAGGAGGCAACCGAAATAATTTAGGGGAGAAACAGTGGGTGGGTCTTGGGCCAGGTGGTAATGGTGAATGCGGTGAGAAGTTTAGAGACTCTAGATACATTCTGAGTGTAAAGCTGACAGGATTTGCTGATTAGCTGGATGTACCATGTACAGGAAACCACCAAGCATGACACCAAGATCATCAGGCTGAGCTACGGGAAGGATGGAGTTAGCATTAACTGAGTTGAAGAAGACTTCAGGAATTGCGAATTGCATTCTGGACATTGTCCTTGAATATGAGAGGCGGGAGCTCTACTGCTTGAGTGAAGAGGCTGGCCCTGCTGGGAAGCATGCACAGTTCATTTGGACTGCAGAGTGCACACAGGCAGGGGGGAAGCTTGTAAAGGTGCCTTTTGATGGCTTCTAGTTTTTCAGTGAAATGGTGATCAAGGCATCAGCCAAGAGTATGCAGGGAGGAGGTGTTTGAAGTTTGAGAACAGTTGTTGAGGAGACGGGAGGAATGAGTGGACGAGGGTAATAAAGCAAAATTCCCGGGCAGCACTAAAGGCCCACTTGACCTGAGCCTGGTTGTTTTCCTTCAGTCACATAAAGGCACGCAGATGGAGGTGCGGAGTCCGAGGAGAGCTGGACTGCACTGTGAAGGTCTGCTGAGTACAACGGAATAAGAGAAGGGGAAGACGTTCAGTGCTCAAGTTCACTCACCCAGAGGAAGAGCGGAAGGGAAAACCACCACCACTTGAGAGCTTCAGGGGACACTGTATCTTCAGGGGAGAGGCAAGCTGCACTGAGAGCAGAGAAGCAAAGCAGCATTCAAACAGGCTGAGAACACAGGGGCTTTGGTTACTCCGTAAAGCTGTTCAGTGGAGCGGTGCGGCCTGACTGGAGTGCGTCAGGGAACAAGTCGGAGAACAGAAGTTGACAGAAACGTGGACAACCCTTTCAAAAACTTTTGCTGGATTACCTGAAGGTTGAAGGCAAAGTCTGGGTGTGTGTGTGTGTTTTAAGATGGAAGATATTACAGCACGTTTTTATACCAATGGAAAGATCCAGTTAAGAGGTTAAAAAATCGACGAGAGAGATGGGATAAATATGGGGATCCTTGCCGAAGCAAAGCCCCTGAGAAGGTCAGAGGACACTGTATCCAACACAAAAGTAGAGGAAATGGCCTTAGAGCCAACTCTGTAGAAGCCAAGGCACAGAAGGCTGCAGGCAGGAAGGTTGTGGAAACGTGAAGAGGCAAGACTGCTTAGTTCTCTTTAGAATGAATCTACTTTCTCTCTTCAAGTATGAGAGGAAGTTAGATCATCTGGAGGGGGGAGAATGTTGGAGATTGGATGAAAAATAAGGGTGAGAGAAAGTCATGTTTGGGAAAATAAATTTACTAGGGAATTACAGTAGGTCTGTTTGGCAGTAGTATCAAGTGCCCACCTGAGATCTGTGGTCATAATTCTGAAGTGAGATCAGTCAACACAGTTGTGCAATTTTTCCCCATCAGGCCTTGCTGCTTGGGTGCAGGCGCCGAGTAAGTGGCTTAACAAGGACTGAGGGCTGTGCCAGGTGAGTATGACAGAGGGAGCAAGATACAAGGGGGTTAGGATGTTTGCAGTGAAGTGGTGCAAACACTGGGCCGCAGTCTATGCTTCATAGGGAAGGAAGCAAGGACATGAAAGGAGTCTTGGACGATGACAAATGATGTGATCAAGAGACTGCAAGTCTGGATGAGGTTAGAGAGCTGCTGGAGGGAAAGAACTGCGGTACACAACTCCAAGGGTCGAAGACAATAAACCAAGAGGGGGGTATGTAAGATTTTGGAGATGGTGCATTATTTTCTCCATCACCTAAAAAAGAGTATTAACTAAACAAAACTTTTATGATCAAGTTAATGCTGTTTGTGGCTACATTAAAAAGAGTACTTTCTGATTACATCACTGGTTTGGTCAGGGTTTGTTTGGCTGGAAGAGTTAATATCACCTGATTTGAATTTCACAATCAATCCCAATATAAAATGAATGCCCGATGATTTATTATAGGGAAGCACTACAGCATACAGGGGAAATCTATAAAATTGTTTTGACATCAACATTGAAAGATATATTTGGCCTTAGCTTTTCACATAAATTTTATGATGCCAATATTAAAACAAGGAAATGCTCATTCCATAATTAAGTTGAAATTTTCCAATGAATTCTATTATCACCAGCAACTTTAAAGATAAGAGGAATTCTCTGGGAGTGTATATAAAACAGGAATTAATTTAAAGGAAAACATTTTGTTGCTAAGGACTTAAAAATAAACAGAAAAAACACTCATTACAAAATTTTTATTCCACTGCATTGTCATTTAAAACTACAAGAATATAAGCAAATATCATCCAATGTGAGAAGAGATTCAGGGTGATCATCTGCAGTATTTAGTGACAAATTAACAGCATCGTGGAAATTGTCAATTCATTTAAAAAAATAGTCGTTTCATTAAATAATAATTAAAATAAGCTTTGTCTCTGTGTCTAATTAAACTTCCATTCGGCTTATACAATTCCATTTTCTCCCACTGGAAGCTGTGCGGGATCCAGCCCGACTGTCTTCATTGACACAGCAACATCAAACAAATAGTCATAGCACTCACACCTGCGAAAGAAACAGTGACAAGAACTGAAGGTCTCCAGTGAAATCGAGTTCTCCAGTCCTAACAATCACACTTCTCCTCTCCGTCAAGTTAACCTTGTTCCTAGGACATTTTTTTCTCAATTCCCAAGCCAAATTTTTCTTATTTTGCCCCCATTATTAAAACATGGAAAGGAATTATATCGAATCATGCAATCATATTATATATTTCTCAGGAAATAAAAGGGAGTTTGGAATATACTACTTAATACATAAATTTCAATTTTTTACAATGTGCTACTTTTTGAAGTGAATGTAGCAGATCATTACATAACTTGGGTTAGCTTTATTCTCCCTCCCAGCATTAAACTCTGAGAACAAGATCTGTGTCTCTGTCTTTGTATCAAAGTGCATAGTGCCTTGCCAAATAATAGCTTATCCAACAAATATTTCTTAATAAGTCAATACATAATACAAATCAAATATCTAGAAATAATAAGCTATTTAAATTTAAACCAATTTGACAGGTAACACACAAAAAATCATACTTCATTTTAAATAATAAAACATATTTTGTTCTCTTTCACCTTTAGTGTGAACTTTTTCCAAAAGTAATCTCATTTATACTCACATGGTCTTAGCCTTCTCCCATGTTTCTCCCCAGACATACACTCCATGACGTCTGACTAGCACCGCACAGGAGTCTGGGTACTCATTCATTGCACGAGCCATTCGTTCTTTGAGGTCTTTCTCCTCAGGTGTATTCTCAATAATGGGTACCACTAACATATCATCATATCTGTAAGACAAAATAAGCCATTTCTTTTCCATTAGAACAAATAAAGGAGGCCGGCCCGGTGGCACAGCGGTTAAGTTTGTGCACTCTGCTTCGGTGGCTGGGGGTTTGCAGGTTTGGATCCTGGGCATGGACCGACGCACTGCTTATCAAGCCATGCTGGGGTGGTGTCCCATATAAAGTAAAGGAAGATGGGCACAGATGTTGGCCCAGGGCCAATCTTCCTCAGCAAAAAAAGAGGAGGACTGGCATTGGAAGTTAGCTTAGGGCTAATCTCCCTCACAAAAAAAAAAAAAAAGATATTCATATGAAAAATTTATAATTTTTTAAGTAACTAGTTAGATATTCTCTTTATATCTGGAAAGCCACACCAAATTATGAACAAGATGTTGCATGTTATTTTGTGTATCTTGAATAAACATCTATATCAAAAGATGCCTTGGGAATTTGGCAGGCATTGTTCTAATCCTAAGTAGAAGTGGCAGAAATTTGTATAGGATACCCAAACCTAACAAAGACATTATCAAGATCATACAAGTATTTCCTTGAAGCAGAGATAATCACAATATTCTTAACAGGAGATGGGAAATGACAGGTCTCAGAATCAGAAGCGTAAGAAGGATTAACACTTGAACTACTTAGTAAGCAGGAATTTTCCAAAGATGCAAAATCATTTTATTTTATCTCTGCAGGATGCCCAAGTGTCTCAGATAGGCAAATACACCAGGTGTGGCTTGTGGCACTGGGACAGCAAGAACCTTCTGGAGACAACTATCGAAGGCACGATAATATGTGCATCAGAACATTCTCCAATCTGTAGCATTAGAACTTGCTTTACTTCCTCCTTGTTCTCAGTAAATACATGTAAGGAAATCAGAATACGCTTTCTCCTTTTTGTTCAGGTAATAATATTTAAGCAAATAACTTAGTTATTGGTAAAATTAAGTCTATCCTCGAGGTCATTTATAACTAGTCAAAACTCAGACATGTTTTCCTTTTCACATGAATTTCTCTTGCCTTTTTAATCTAACATCCGCTTTTTCACAACCTCTGTAATGGCTAAACTTAAAACAAATGTTCTAGGTAAAGTTATTATCAGAAATGGCTAGTTTAGGGCAGGTATAGTCTAAGTAGCTGTCATGTGTTAAACACCTCGGCCAACCATTGATAGTATGGAGTTGCTCATTATTTCACTTAAGCAAAATACAGGTAATTATAAAATATTCTTAATTAGGGAAGGAATGAATTGCTAGTCCAAAATCTTTCCTAATATTGGCTAGGAGAACCACAAACTTATATTTTCCTCTAGCATATACTGAATAGTCAGACATATTTTCAGGGGCAAAATAATTCCATAGCAAAATAAGACCAGAAAGCTACTTTAACCCCAGCCGCTCCTTTCACAGACAGAACTCTCATCTGCACCAGTTAAATGAAGAACAGCGCCAGGATGGTCCTCTGACCATCAAACAGTGTTCTTTTCACTCCACCATAGGCATGTTGCTTCCAAAAGGGAGGACAATTATATTTAAATATGGTAACCTCCCCCGGTAAGAATTAGGTATTTCAAAGTTAAAAAAAAAAAAAAAAAAAAAAAATTAAGAGTAGAGAATATCAAAACCCTCCTTTCTTACTTCATCCAGACTTCACTGCTCCTTCTTTTGAAAACTGGACTCTTAGGATTCTCCCCAAATTCTGATAAAGTACCACTGCCCCCCAAGCTGTGATAATGACCCTGTTAGACTTCCCAGCCAGGCTTAACCAGAACTGCAAAGGACATCTCAAAAGCCCGCATTCTTTCAATTCTGAAACATTAGATATAACATACAGAATGTGTACGTTATGATGCATAAGAAACGGCAATTTTCCATTCATGTCACTCTTGTTCCCACAAAATCCCAAAGGCTATGTGCTCTGTTCCTCTACCCACCTTTTACACGTTCTTCTCTCCTATTTTATTTCTTCACCAAGGCAATCAAATGCCAATAACATGGATGGCACACGGAACGCCTCTCCTTCAAGACCCAGATATGGAAAAGGCAATAGGGGGTACTCTCTTCAGTACGTATACTTTCAGAATTTAAATACTGAACTTTTGTAAACAGGTATTTCACAGTGCTGAGGAATGCTTTAGGCACGCAATAAACATTAATTAAAATCAAATCAATTTCTCAGCACACTAGTTTAAACACGTACATTCGATTACTTAAGTGCCGTAACAATAAGATGTTGCTGTGAGAACACTTTAGAGAAAGTGGCACTCTTTTCTCTAAACGAGGCAGAATCAGGCCCTTTAGGAAATTACAAAGGGTGAGGGCTCAGGAGGAAGAATGCCAACACATTCAGATGAAACGCTGAGCCCGAGGACAGGTTTCTCCATGTCACTATATTCCGGATTTACGAATAATTACTACACTTTTGTGGACTGGTGGATTTATCTGATATCTAGAAGGCCTCTGTTCTACACTATCTATGCCACTTTCCACAGTGAAAAATTATAAAAATAGAGAGATCTATTTAATTAAGATTATTAGAAAACTTTTATAAATATGAAAATGTTCTAGAAATACTAAATTAAATCAAAAAGAAAGTATAAACTTTAGTCAGGGCTGAAACTTCCTGAGACAAAGTGAAGGTGAGGAGACCCCGCTCCTTGGGTTCTTCAACATGAGAACATCATCTCCCCACCTCTTCAGACGTCTCAGCCGAGGTTTTCTCATTTTACTCTGACACACGTTTCATTACTCATGTTCTAAGACTTTATCAAGGCCGAGTGAGGGTGGGGCAGGAGGAGAGGAGCCATCTGATCTGTGTCGCTGAGAACAGATCTGGATGTATATTAAGTGGGGTATTATTTAACATAGATCCCGCCACATCTCATTAAATGCATAAAAAGATTAGTATCCTATTTATCAAAAGAAGGAAAAATACTTTTCAAATTATTTAAGCAAAAACAGAAAAAAAAATACCTATAATACCCTCCTGAGGTCCATTTCTTTATTCCTTTGATCATCTCTTGATGTGTAATTTTAAACTCCCGTCCTGGGAAGAGCAGGGTGGCCAAGACGGCAGCTTTCGAGTGCGTGTGGATCACGGCACCTGCTCCTGGCAGGGAAGAAGACAGCGCACACTCAGTGAAAACTAAACTACACCTTTCAGAAAGAAAAAAACCACACACGCACACACACACAAATATATGCATATAGGTTAGGGACTTGTTTTTCTCGGGGTGGAATAATAAGTTGGCGGTGGGGAGGCGGGTAAGGAGGGAGGTAGGGAGACAGGAATACTAATAGAGGAGTTGGAAAGCAAAAAAGAACTCAACTTCACCCAGCACAAGGATAATACACAATACTTCACACACGCTCAGGAAATCCCTGTACTCGGAAGCACAGCGATAATAATTAGGGAGCTCCTTATCACACCACTACCCTGACTCAGTGAGGGGCTCCTGTGTGCCAGGCACTGGGCAAACCTTCTTCACATACGTTATCCCCTCGCATCGTCACACCACCACAGAGGTAACTTCTATCTCCTCCCTCTAACGTCAGGAAATGGGGGCTCAGCGACGTTACATAACTTGTCCATGTTCACAGACAGTGGGGCACGGCTCGGATCTGAACCCAGGTCAGTCTGACTTTTCATCACCAAGTTAGGCTTCACAGCACAGGCCACGTCTTGGTAACTTAAGGGATGGTAAGAATTTTTAGGTATAGATGTAATAGATTTATCTAGAAACGATTTACATGCTATAAAATTCAGTAATTGCTGTTTTTGCAATTGGAAGTTTATTTAGCTTCCTGCTGTTAGGATCTGTTGCTGAAGTTACATCCTGCCAGAAGCAGCTGACAGCGTCCCGGCACAGAGCACAGCACAGTTCCCTCTCGGTGCTGACCTCCCTCAGCGGCTGTAACGCCTGGTTCTGATGACGGCACTGTCAGGGTGGAGCCTGCACTTTAGTTATAATCTTCTATTTGCACACTGTCCTCTAGGCTCAACCTTTCTAGGCTGGTTTTCTACCACAATTTCTGGGAATTAAAATAAGACTCCTACTTTCATCATACAGTAAATGTTTCAAAAAGAGAGGACCACTCCAGCTGAAATGAAGGCCATAATTCTCCCTCATTTGTGATTTACTTTTACTACAAGCTCCCACAGGTATAACTCTAAACTAAGAGTGGGAATCTGATTGTAAATATAATATTTAGTCAGTCAATCTGACAATGCAGTGGAGTCAGACTGACCTGGGTCAGAATTCTGGCCCTAATACTTGAGCTGTTTAATTTGGGAAGATTTCCCAGAGCCTCTGTTCTCTCACACACAAAATAATAACAGACCTTCCCTGTGGGCTGATGGGAGGACTGAACAAGTTAACACATTTCAAGTTCTTGCACATAGTAGGTATTCAAGAAATGTTAACTACAATAATAATTACCATTATTTAGGAGAGCCTACTCTGCAAATAGCCAGCCCTGGTGGTCTAGTGGTTAAGATTCGGCGCTCTCACCACCGAAGCCCTGGTGAGGGAACCATACCGCCCCTCTGTCGGTTGTCATACTGTGGTGGCTGTGTGTCGCTGTGATGCTGAAAGCTATGCTACCAGGATTTCACGTACCAGCAGGGTCACCCACGGTGGACAGGTTTCAGCGGTGCTTCCAGACTAAGACAGAGTAGGAAGAAGGACCTGGCCACCCACTTCCGAAAAACTGGCCATGAAAACCCTGTGAATAGCAGCGGAGCATTGTCTGATACAGCACCAGGAGGTGAGAGGACGGTGCAAAATGACCAGGCAGGGTTCCGCTCTGCTGTCCAGAGGGTCACCTATTGGAATCGACTCCACGGCATTAACACCAACAAACTCGGCAAATATTCTGTATGTCAAACACGTTTTCTGCCCACCTCTGATTGTGTAAGCATTCATGAAAAGAGGAGTGCACTGGCTTTTTTTTAGATTCTTATATGGTGGAGGTCCACTTATATCCTGTTCATTTATGTCACAAACGAACATGTCTTCAGGCTATTTATAGAGGGAGAAAAAGAAAAAAAGGCGGGTCATACAGTATCAATTAGAAATGTCCCCTTTCTTTACATACATTTCTATACATATATTATACACACACACAGAGTGCTAATATATATGTATACACATTTAACTCATATTTTAAATATTCATATAATTATAGTTTCTCAAAGTTTTTTAGCCATTTTGAGAAATAAAAAATGTTTTCTACTAATAAAAATATTCTTGAGTTAAAAAAGTTTCCTTCAGAATTTAAAGAAAAAAGTGATATGTAAAATTTATTATGTGTAATGATGTTGCTGTCATTTTATCAATTTAGCTTCCCAACTTTACCCTATAATTTCATAACTATATTCCAGAGAGACTATATAAAGAAACCATCATTCTAAGATGAGTGTTACAATTTTTTTTCACATAATATAAGAGGAAAAACAGAGTAAAATCTTATATTCTGAGAAACTTACAGTACTCAGCAATGTTAATCTCAATAAGGTATATTATTCTTCAAGTTCTAAGAAATTATGCACATCTACAGATTTTTCCTAGTAATACATGCATATTTCTGACTTGTAACTTTTATTTGTCAGAGTTTATTATAAACTATAATATAAATGTTTTATTAATGAAGTAAAATGCCTTAGATAGAAGTATATGTTTGTTTTAACAAGATTTTGGGTATTATTCTAGCATTAACACAAAATAAGTCTTCTCAAAATTTTGAAATGAAGTTTTATAACTTTAAATTGGAATAGCTTTGCTATTATTAAACATGAATCAGTTTGGTCCATTTGAGACTATCAATCTTTTTACCCTACTAGCCTGATAAAGGTGGTATCACAATGCTACAAAGTTATAATCACTTTTTATTATGACTTAAGATTGTGCTATTCACTTTGCCCTCTAGAGGCTGAAAGAGATTTCAAAACATACTGGTTACATGGAGGATATTTACCACCTCAAAAATAATTTAAGAGTTACTCAACAAATGATTGTTCAGTAGTTATGTAAATTATCACAATATAACCACCCTTCAAAACCAACACTTCTTTTAAAATTAATTCCATTTCACCACACAGTAATCAAGTAGAGAAGAAAAGACATGTGAGTTTCAGAAAGACCCCTTTACCATACCTGAATCCGTTCCTTTTGCACTCCTGAAGGAGCAATGTAGATTTCATTGCTGGGAAAACAAAATACAGAAATGGTATTTATTTAACTCTAATGTTCTGCTTTTGCACAAAGAAAAGTGTATCCTTCCAATACAATCGTTACATTCTTTATAAATCAAGTCATACAAACAGTTGCTTGATTTAATTAATGGTATAGGCTGTATAGAAAGAATACCAATTACTGTAATGCTGGTGACACAGTAAAATGTTGACAGTTGCTTTTGTCTTCTACGTTTTCATATATATATTTCTTTATTTCTTCTTATAGTGCAAAATCAATGGTAACCATGATTTTTCTGGTTAGGGAAATAAAATTCTGAAAACACAAGTCTTTACCATCTTTAAGCATGAATAAGCAGAGTTTATCCTACTATACGCGAGATACAGTCATTCCAAAATCCAATCGGGGGAAAATATGCTCCTTAGGAGTGGACTTTTGTGTTGCAAGGAATCAGGTTTAAGTTTCTCATCTGAAATGCTCTTATGATAAAAATATGAAGTTCAGAGACCTCTGCTGGACAGTTTACTAAATTACAGCATTAACACTGGGCGGCTTTTCGGGTGGGACAGTATGCTTCCTATTGGAAAAGCACATGTATCTTGTGAAAATATTTGGTAATAAAGCTAGCACAATTGCAAAAGTTAGAAATATAAAAGGAATGGCTTCATCTGGAGATCTCTGTTACAGAATGCTGTGCTAAGGGAGACGCTACACCATATCATTTACCACAAGGTGCTCTCAAATTTGATTTGGAAACTAATTTCAAAAGCTTCTTTAAATTCTCTCCACTCTCAATAGAGCTCCTTTGGCTCATTTATCAATTTCAGTTCCTGCCAGAGGGTATTAAACAGCTGCCACATACACGCAAATGAAGGAAATGCCAGCCCCTGCACACCCCAGCTTCTGCCACTGAGGCATGGACACAGGGACATGGAATGAAGATTAACTGTTTCGTAGTGAAAATGAGGATGACGGCCTATACTGAATCGAGCTGTCAAACTGAGGTTACTAATAAACCTACAGACTTGGAACTGACCAAGACGTAAGGTCCAGTGGTGAATTAATCTAGAACAGGAAAGCCTGGCCACGGGAGCGAGCCCAGAGCACAAGGCTGCATCCCAGCATTTGTCTCCACGAGGCAGCTGCTGTGTCAGAGCTTTGTCGCACAAGAACACTAGAGCGACACTGCTCTGGAACCAGTGGGAATGCGCAGGGATCATATGTTAAAAAGGGCCTTGTACAAATACCAGGGATCCAAAGCTTTTGTCCTTGTGTAACATGGAAGAAACTTTAGAATCCTGTGTGGTAGGCATCCAATCACCTCCCCTGGTGAGTGGACTCATTGGTCATCTCGTGTGGGGAGAAATTTATGCAGTCCTGGAAACATACGCAAGTAAAACACAGAACAGTTTGCTGGTAAATAAAACCCATCTGCAAAGTAGGAAAATCCAGGGTATTTATTCTGTTTATTCAAGTGATCTGGTATGCTAAATCTGTTTATTACTGCCTTTGTAAAATGGAAATCAGTTTAGACTTTAATCAACTTTGGGTAATTAAAAGATCAGCTAAATAGGTTTTAGAAAAAATATATTTTATTTAGAAAAAATTTTATTTAGAAAAAATATATATCACAGGTTCGGATCCCAGACACGGACCTACAGCACTCATCAAGCCATGCTGTGGTGGCGTCCCACACTCAAAACAGAGGAAGAATGGCACACGTGTTAGCTCAGCGCCACTCTTTCTCAAGCAAAAAGACGAAGATTGGCAACAGGTGTTAGCTCAGGGCCACTCTCCCTCACCAAAAAAAAAAAAAAAAAAAAAAATCATCTAAGTCTTACTATGCTTCAACTATTTTGTCTACGATAAGGGTTTACTAATTTTAAATCTAATAGCATGCAACAGGATTAGAGTCTCTGACACATATCAATATTACGCTGTGAAAACACGAAATGTCAAATTTGAGTGGTAGGGACCCAAGCTAAACACAAAGGCTGCTGAGTATCCTGGAATTGCCTTGTTTACTGTTATTTTCTTGGTCCTCCATTTCCTCCTCCCATTTAATTCTTATAAATAGTGTCTTAAGCTGTCTTTTGTATACATCTTTTGGTACCACACACCAGAAGCATAAGCTGGAATGGTATCAGCAAACCTTGGAATCAGCAAATAATTTTAAACTTCCACAGATCTTATTGTCAGTATTATTCTGGAAACATAATTTATTGGGTTTACACTTCATTCCAAATTTATTTGTTCTAAGTATCAAAGAAAACCAAACTTTCACTAACAACATGAGAATAATATTGCTGATAAAGTTATTGATGTGGGCTTATGAACTCATTTAAATATTAGGGAAAAGTTAATCATTTTACTATAAAATACCCATTTTACTCTGTAATGTACAAATTTAACAGGATTCCAAATATAGTGCCATAAAATTGTTGCTGTTTCCACACATGACCTCAGGGAGGCGCTCCTCACCCAATGAGAACTTAAGGAAAAAGCATTTTATACATAAGATGCAACTTTCCTATAAATTGATGCTAGTGCTATAAAAACTATTTAATTTTAAAAGATGCCAGTGAGTATTTTATGGTGGCCACACACAATTTCAGTGCATGGACTAGTAAAATTCTGCTAGAAAGAATATAGTCCTTTTATGATAAAAAAAAAATTGCTCTTGTGATTTTCAATGGTCCCTTATGTGCATTCTATTTTTAACTTTGCTGTTTTTTTTAAAGAGCCAGTTAAAAATGGTTCTTTTAACTCAGTTTGGTAGAAAGCTCTATTTTGTACCTACACAAACTATTTAACTACACGCAAATAAAAAGTAGTTAATTAAAGGCAACATTTAGAATATGATTTATTATAAGTACAGCTGAGAAACCAAATTACTGGGACTCAACTCCTAACTGAAACAACAACAAATTTTGTTATCGAAAGGACTTTGCTGTAAACAGGTCAACTTGAAAATTTTGGCAAACTAATGTGAAAGTCTGCAAAATGCTGAATCGACACATGAGCACGGGGTGGATGATGCAAGAGGAGGCGCAGACGGATGCTCGATGTGAACTGAGCACATCCCTACATCCGCAACGTTGACAGCTGTGACTAAGGCCCCTCCTGCCGTCTCCCACAGGTCAATTAACAGTTCTGAGTTACCTGGTGATTTGAAACATGAAATTACAATGGCATCATCTTGGGGTATGTCATAAAACCCTGTGGGAGATCAAAATTGGCCACCCTGAAATATATCTGTTTACCTTGATTATTTTCTCTGATGGACATTTGACCTCCCCCACTAACTGCCTAAAGGAATTTAACTCTGGGTATGGACAGACTGGCAGGGTCCTCGCTAAGCCCATTCTTAACAAAGTTCTGTTTACCAAATATTTACATTTGTAAACATATCTTCCTCTGTGTAGTGGGAAGGGGGGGGATGACCTTATCTGTGAAAACTCTTATCAGGACAGAAGAAGATGACTTAAATGTACATACTCTTGATTACTCTAATTCCTGTCTCTCCGGCCACATTCTCTATAGGCGGCCCTGCAAAGCATTGTCTGACAAACATTTACATTTCCCTCTTCATGTAAATTGTCTTCTTCCCCCTCTGAAATCCCAAAACACCACCCACCCCCAATATCCTCTTTTGTCTTTAGCTGAAGATCGTATTTAAGACAAGAATCTCTGGATTGTGTTGAGAAACTCAGTGTCCCCGGTTTCTCCCATGTACACGTTATTAAACTTGGTATTATTTTCTCCTGCTAACCTGTCTTGTTAATTATTTGGCCAGCCAGAAGACCCTTAAGGGAAAGGGTGGAGGGGAATTCTCCCTCTTCCCCGACAACCCCTTTTGTTCAAAATGCATTTATTATATTTACTACAAAATGCAGCCTCCTTGGGGGCATTACTATATACATTCAATAGAATATAAATATTGAAGTAATTCAATTTTGTTAAAGTGAGTTAGGATAAAGATATAAATCAAGTTACTCAGTTTAACACTCAGTTCCAGACAATAATATTCCTAAAACATTTCAGGAGGAAAAATATTAATCCTACTCCAGAAGCACTTCAGAGAATGAGATCCCACAACCTCTATTTTCACTGTTAGTAAGTTCCTTATTTCTTCATCCTCTTGGAGGAAAGAAACTGAATCAATCTAATGAACAATTAAATACTATTCATTTCTCTGTTTGATTTGAGTCCAGTACCTCTTGTTTTGTCCTCTGAGGAACACAGACCAGCAGGTGCCATGTCCACTAATAATGATATATGCACTTAGAAAGGAATATTGCCTTTCTTCTGACTCAAGAAAATGTAGTTTTTAAGATTTTCAGTAGTTAGTAATCTGTATATAAGTGACTTTAAAATATGTATCTAAACCTTTGAAACAAATCCTGTCTACCTAGAGGGGATCCTTTCTAATTCCAGACATAGGAACAGACAGTAGTCCCCCCTTATCCACGAGGAACATGTTCCAAGACCCCCAGTGGATGTCTGCAATCACGGATAACACTGAACCCTATATATACTGTGTTTTTCCTGTACATACGTACCTACGATAAGGTTAAATTTATAAATTAGGCACAATAAGAGATTAACAACCATAACTAATAATAAAGTTGGCTTTGGGGCCATTAGTAAGTAAAATAAGGGTTACTTGAACACCAGCACCATGATACCACGATGGTGGATCTGATAACCCAGACAGTTACTGAGTGACTAACGGGCAGGCAGCGAATACAGCGTGGATACCCTGGACAAAGGGATAATTCTTGGAGAGGGATGGTGTGAGAGTTCATCATGCTACTCAGAATGGTATGCAATTTAAAACTACGAACTGTTCACCTCCATTTAATATTTTCAGACTGAGGTTGACCAAGGGTAACTGAAACTTCAGAAAGTGAAACCCCAGGTAAGGTGGGACTACTGTACTTGGCAGCATGTTATTTAGCTTTGGTACTCCAAAGGCTGAGGACCAAATTATCCTGATCAGAAATTGTGGTTCTTAAATCCTGAGGTATTTGTTATAACTGCAACATCTGCACCCTTGTTCCATTCAGTTATGCAGATAACCATTTCTCCATTTAGATACAAAATATCTTCAGTATCATCTAGAACTGCTCCTCAGTTGTTCTCTGGACATAAGACATGTTCGGCTCTCCATGGTTGACTTAAACGGAGAATTCCCAGAAATGAAATCAGCCAGAAACTTACCCATGCTTCAAGCTAATTCCTCCTCCAGTCCCAGTGACCCAGCCCAAACGGTAAAACTGTTTGCAAAGTTCTGGGATCAGGTATCTTGGATGTTCCTTGTCCTTAAAAAGAAGATAACGATTTTTAAAATAGACAATATTTTATCGAGTGATTATCCTAGCTGACATCTCTATCAAGAAGCCAATTTACGGAAGTTTAAGAAAACCTGCCATAGAGAGGGTACAGTGAGGGAGAAAACTATTATGAAATACTTGACGTTTTTAATGTTTAGAAGGTGGATTTACTATATTATTTGGCAGCCTGGAACTATTCAGTATAGGGCCATACAGTCCAGCACTGCGGAACAGGCTGTGAGAACAATCACAGAGTGTCTACTGAAATGGCTGGAGTCACACAGAATCTAGCGCTGAAAGAACATGCTTCAGTTTGTCCAGAAAATTTCTTTACATAAAGCACCTTATTCAATTAAGGCACGACATACATGAGATACTATGATAGTTCCTTGTTCATAGCCTGTGTTGGCTCAATTTTATTTTTATTCTAAAATGTCCCATCTTTTTTCCATAGTGATATTATTTTCTCTTATTACAAAAGAATATATACTCATTATGGTATATAAAGTCAAGAAAATAACATCAAAAGCACACACTCAGTAACAACCACAATTAATACATTCTGGGCCCATTTCTATGAAGATACATGTATACAGAAGCATACGTATACATGTTGGGATAAACATCCAGCTTATTTTTATGTAAGTCTAAAGATTACTTCTTTAGGAAAAAAACACACCCACATTTCCCTCTCTTTTTTAAAGTTAAAATTAATGAAAACAAAAATAAAGAAGAAATACAATGCACTCCATTTTTGGCAGTATGATATACAACCCTTACCTTGAAAACTAAAAATGCTAAATAAATTCCAAAATAAAGCGCTGAGATGTCAAGAAAGCAAGTTTTCATAGGGGCCATAAAAGAAATGAGAGCAAGACTACCTGGGAGGGAACTGAGCTCCAAAGCCATAATTTCCCTGGAGGTATTTGCAAAATTCTCGTGATTTGCAGCTTCAATTCTGATAGCTATACAGGCCCCTAGAAACCGAGACACAACCCAGGGCGTGCTCACAAGGGGGCGTCTAATAGAACCCCCACAACAGCCTGAGAACCCCACGACAAGGGCGAACAAGAAACAGACCCACCGTGCAGGAAAGCACAGCAAAGACACTTAGCTATATCATTCTTCTTGTCACTGGGTAAAGGGGAAAAATATCTTTGGGTCCAAAGAAGGGTTATTATTGAACAGACTGAATTTTCAGCTACAGTCATACACCATGTAACGACGTTTCAGTCAACAACGGACCACATATACGATGTTGGCCCCATAATATTAGTCCCATAGAGCCTAGGTGTGCAGTAGGCTACACCATCTAGGTTTGTGTAAGTATACTCATGATGTTCCCACAACAACGAAGTCACCTAATGGCATATTTCTCAGAATGTGTCCCCATCGTTAAGTGACAGGTGACTGTACTTAACTAGATACCTGAAATTATGGTGTTTTTCCAAACTTATGGTTAATATTTTACATATATATTTGGTTTTTGGTAAGTATTAAGAACGATAATTTGATGGAGTAGCCTTCAAAATACAAAATTAAGAACAAGGAACTTGAAACTTTTTTGAAGTTCTGATTCAACACAGGCTTAGGAGTTAACAGACACAAAGTCAAATCCACATTACCATTTACTGCTTACATGATTTTGGATCTCAGTTTACTCATCCATTAAATGGAAACACTGCGAGGATTAAAAGGAGATATAATGGATATAAAGCACTCAGCAAATGTGTGACACAGTGTTAGTTTCCTTCCCATTTTAATGAGTTAAAAATTCTTGAATTAAAATTAACAATAAAGGTATGTTGGTTTTTCTTATATCTGTCCTTATGCAATCTAGCCAAAATTATTCATGGCTTGTATAATTTGTTATTTTCTTTTTTAGGGATATAAATGATATTTTAATTATATACGAAGATGATGAGAAGACTCCTGCAGTTTTTCAATCCATAACACTATCAATTTGCATAGCAAGGTGCAAACATTACACAAAATGGTCTGTTACTACGGGCCTCCCCTTTCCCTCTGTCTTTCCAGTACTTAGGTATTATAGCAATCAGCCAGCTTCATGCTACAGGAATAGCAATAATAAGGCAGCTGTTGTTAATCAAGTTTCAGTGAATTGTTAAAATGCACAAAATTATAATTTCAATGAAAATAATCACTTGGCAACAGGAACCAACAGAGATATATTTGGTAAAAATGCAGTCATTTAAATTGTCCAGAATGATTAGAAAGTGAAAATCAGAATATATATTTTAACAAAAATTGACAAGAAGGTTTAGTTTTTAGTTCTCCCCTGAATGTCAACATTTTAACTCCTCTGTTATCGTTGCATCTGGTTTTCAATTAGAATAAGAATTGCATTGAAAGATGTATCTAGAGATAGGTTACAATCAACTGCTTACAGTAGAAGTTCTACTCTAAGTACGAGGGAGAAACATTTAACGGTATTTTGTATATATTAAAAATATTAAAGTCTAAAAAGTTTTTGAATCAATACTCTATTTTTCCACTTTTTCGATCGAGTTATTTTAAGGAAATCAGCCTTGACCATCACTGAGATAGCTGCTCACAGCTGACAACAGCTCTAATCCCCACCCCACCTTTTTTTTTCCATGTAAGCGTAACAGAGGCACGTACTGCTCAGACAGAGGTTTTCCTGGGGGGCTCTCACACATACAGAAACAAAACACGGGTCAAAGATATGATTTAACCCATCAGTTACTCAGGGAAGCACAAAGATGTTACAACTGGTTCTAAAGAGAATTCAAAACAGAGGTACGCACGCACATATAAGCAATCAGGAATCTGGGTCTACAAAAGCACCACTGGACAACATCCCTGGCAGCACTAAGCTGAGTCTCCACAACACAGCTAGCATTTCCATGAGCAGTGGCCATCTGCATCACTGTCAGGAGCTTAGGATTTACAGAGCTGTAAAACCAAGACACCTAGTAACCTTGGCTCATTTCATTCCTGCACAATTCCTCCCGACACTGGCCTCAGGCAGGGACTGGAGACAGGCACAGCAAAGCTGTCAGCCTCTCTCTGTCTTTGTTTCTTTCTGCACATCTGTTTCACTCTCCTCTCTGTGCAGACTGGTTGTTTTTGCTTCACCTCCACTTGAAGTCCTAACACTCCCTTCCCTCTTCCCCACACTTACAAACTCTTCTTCGTATCAGTTAAGCACCGACCAGAAGAAACCGGAAGACCTGGAGCCCCGCTTGAGCTTTGACCCCCGCTAGCTGAGGGGGGCAGTGCCCCAAGGCAAGTCAGTGACTCTTTCTGGGTATCAGTCTCCTTATATTAATAATCTGGATCAGCGATTCCTATCCTTGTGAATTTCAAGACCAGTAGTTTTTGTTATTGTTTTTTAAATTTTAGGGACTGACATAAGGTTGCCAAGTTATGACATTATATTTAATCATCTACAATCACCTTCTTCAAAAAAGTGCATTTTTAACAGAAAAAGAGTAAGAAAGATGATCTCAGAATAAAAAGTAGTCCTTTAAATTGAATACAATTAATTTTGCGAAATTAATTTTTTCATTCTCCTTATTTTTCTTATTTTGTACCTGTCGAGTAAAAACTCTTTCAGGGACTCACACTTGGGGAGGATTAAGGTTATCTTCTCCTATTAGGTCTCCTTGCCCACAATTCTTCTTCTCCAGCGTAGCCTCACTCTACTATTAGGACTAAGATAACACCCTACTTCAATCACTGAACTCCAGTCCTCAGATCCTTCAATGCTCAAATACCACCTCCTCGGTCTGTTATTTAAGTCCTTCTGCTTCCTTGCCCCAATTGAACTTTTCAAATACTTTCTTCCACTTTTTTACATAAATCTCTCAGTTCTTTTCAGCCTAGCTGTGGCAGTCAACCTCCAGGATGGCTCTTAATGACCCCTGCCTCCTGGCAGTCACACCTGGGTGTATGGTCCCTTCTCACATTGTGCCAGGGCTCGTCTGCGTGACCACAGACTAGGGCAGAAGTGACAGTATGGCCCTTCCGAGATTAGGTTATGAGACCCTGTAGCTTCTGCCTTGGTTGCTCTCTTGGATCACTTGCTCCGGGGGAAGCCAGCTGCCATACTGTAAGGGTACTCAGGCAGCCTATGCAGAAGGCCACGTGGCAAAGAACTGAGGTCTACGGCCAATAATCGGTGAGGAACAGAGTGAGCCACCGTGAGTGAGTGAGCTTGGAAGCAGATCCTCAAGTCACAGTCAAGCCTTGACTGCCACCTCATGTGAGGCCCTGAGCCAGAACCTTGAGCTAAGCTCTCCTGGATTCCTAACCCTCAGAACCTCTGTGAGACAATAAATGTTTGTGTTTTAAGCCTAAGTTTTGGGGTACCTGTTATGCAGCAATAGATAACTAAAACTTATTTTCTTGCCAGCCAAGAATACATCTTTTTTTCTCTGCACCGATACTGCTCATGCTGAATCTCCAATCACCCCAACTCCAGCTGTCAAACCCCTGCTTGTCAGCCCTACACCAGGCTCCTACCCACTTCACCTAGGACTCCCTCTCTCGTCACCTCAGCAGGAAGTACTCACTCCTCCACGCAACTCCGGGCCATGGCACCTGCTCTGTGTACCTTTCCTCTGGTATGTATCACAGCCCTCTCAGTCACTCATTCAGCAAACTTGCACTGAAGGCCCTGAAGAAATAAACACAAGTAAGATAAAATCCTTACCCTCGAGGAGCTCACAGTCTAGTGAAGGAGTTAACAGTTATGAAATGACAAAGTGATACATAATCTAAGACCGTCTAGGGCATTATGGGAGCAGAAGCTACTGGGAAAAGATTCCCAGAGAAGGGGATGGCAGAGCTAATCTTAATGCAGGATGGTGGGAGCATGCGGGTAGGTGAAGAGGAGAAAGGGCATCTCAGTCAGAGGGAACTCTCAGTAGTTGGAACTGGTTATAAATTAGGTTCTCTGGGATGTTGGGGAGGGGAGGGAGAGTATAAAGGGTCTTTCGTGCCATGCACAGGAGTTTGGACTTTATATTATAGATGGTTGAAAACCACTGAGCAGTTTTAGTTGGAAGATGACATGATCAGATTTCGTTTTGGAAACATTTCAACAGTGGCGGTAGACAGAAGAGGCTGAAGGGTGGTGACCAAGGAGGCAAAAGACCAGACCGGTAAGGAGGCTGTGGAAATATTTCAAAATGAAGTTGTAAGGGAGCGATGGTGGAGATGGATTTGGAAGATATTTAAGAAGTTAAAAAGAGAGGATGAACTTTGGGTGAGAAAACTGAAGAAAAGGAAGTCTTCAAGAATTCCAAGTTTTTGGTTGGCTGAGTAGCTCAGTGGAGAGTGATGCCATTCACTGGGATGCCACAGTTGTCAATTTTTACTGAGTGCTTACTATGTGCCAAGCCCTTCCTGGGAATTCAGCGACGAACAAGACAAAGTCCCTGCGCTAAAGGTTACACTCTAGGGGGTAGTTTTAAAAAATCAAACAGAAGAGATAAATAAATAAATTGCAATAAGTGGAAAGAGGGAAATAAATAAGGGACTTAGAGAGAAATTGCAGAGATTACCTTTTTCCCCCTGTTTTATTGAGCTATAACTGACATACGAGATCAACTTTGATAAGGTGGTTATGGAAGGCCTCTCCAAGCAGGTGACATTTAATTTAAGGCCTAAAGGATGTGAAATAGCCAGTGTGTGATGAACGAGTGTGTGTGCATGTGCAAGGTTTTGTGCTGGGGAGAGGCGAGCAGTCCAGGCAGGGGAAGCAGCAAGTGTGAAGACCCTGGGGGGAGCAAGTGCTCGACACGTTTAATGACAGAAAGAAGAGCAGCTGGCTCGAGCAGAGTGATGAAGTGCTGAGAGCAGAGTGGTGAAGTGCTGAGAGCAGAGTGATGAAGTGCTGAGAGCAGAGTGGTGAGGTGCTGAGAGCAGAATGATGAAGTGCTGAGAGCCGAGTGATGAAGTGCTGAGAGCGACAGGAGATGAGGCTGTAGGCGCCAGGTCGTGAAGGGGCTTGAAAGCCATGCTGATGAGAACAGACCTTCCAGAAGGGAACTGATTCACAGTGGGAGACAGGGAGAGCAAGAGAAACAACTTTAGAAGGTGGGAGAGGATGGACACCCTGACAAGTGGGAGGACTTGGCTGCTTCTATTTTATGAAATGAAAGAAGATGGGGTTATGTTTAGGCAGATGTGTAGGTGTTGTGGAAAGAAGGTGAGGAAGTTCATATCTAATGACTTCTATTTTCTTAAGAATAAACAAAGTCATCAGCTGAGTGAGAGTGTGGGGACAGAGTATGAAAGCCTTGAAAGGAGAATGAAAGGTAGACACTACTCATCTCCGGAAGTGGGACCGTGAACTACCAAGAAAACGCAGGAGGGGTGTTGGGCGGTGTGAAGTGCCAATTTGAGGCTGAAATCTTGAGTATGAAGTGAAGACAGCCAGCATAGTTGTGGAATTTTCTGCAGCAATGTTCAGCTGCTCAGTGTAATCACCAAGAGGATGGGTGGCAGTGTTCATCTTGGGCTGGGGTCTTGCTAGGCCAACTACATTTGTAAATTAGGTCATATACGGCCTTAAGTAACAACTGTTCCAACAGACTGGGTGTAGAAGCCAGATGGCAGTGGTTGAGAAGTGAATGAAACTCAGAGGCAGAGAATTCTAACAACTCTTGCAACAGCGTTGCTATGAAGAGCTAGACAGTGAAACAGAGGGGAAAACTTGTTAGAGTTTTCTTTTACATGCTAAGAGGTAAAACTAGGGAACAGGGGGAGAGTAAAGGTATAGGAGAGCAAAGGCCTAGCTAACAGGTCAGTCTTTGTGGAGACAGAAGCAGCTGGAATTAGGAGACCCGTGAAGTATTTGCCTTCAGCAGGGGAAAGAGTAAAGATGCAGGTAATATGTGATGAGACAACTGATAAAAAGACTAGCTAACATTTATTGAGCGCTTATTTTGTGCCAGGCACTATTCTAAAGGCTTTATATGGACAACTTTACTTAATCCTTATAATAACTATATTATACTAAGAAAGATTAATTTGTCCAGATAGTAACTGGCAGAACCAAGATTTGAATGCAGGCAGTCTGATTTTAGATGCTTAGTTCTTAACCTTTATATTATAATGTGGGTGGCAAGAGGAAGAAACTGAAGTTAAGAAGTTCAACCTAATAGCGTCCCTTTTCTTACTATTTTGGAGGCAAGGTCATCTATGAAATAGGCTTGGGGTAAAGCATGAAGTGAGATGGTGAGGTTTTGGGATGGCTCCTTAGGGGAATGTGAAAGGAAGCTCCCCAGAGGACGGCCATGAGGTACTCGGGGCCAGCTGCAGCAAGACACCCTAATATTTGTAGAGACACAAATTTATACAGGGAGTGACCCCCCCATCCCTTGGGGGTCTGGGTGGGAGGCATTCAAGTAAAGGCAATTATTTGTAATATAATATGGAGGATCCTATGATAGAGGCTACTCACCGAGAACTATAGCAGCAAGAAAGAAAAGTCTTTCACCCAAAAAAGTGTGGGGTGAAGGGATAGTGGTTGGGCAGGGAAAGATATGGCCATGGGAATGGGCACGAGACTGAGGGGAGGGGTAAAGATGAACGGAACTGATTAGATCAAGGAAAATAGAGCCAAGGGTATTGGATGGCCTTGTGCTGTAGTAGTATCAACGAACAAATATTTTTCAGGGTTAACGTATATATATCACACTGTGATAGGTAAGGTAAAAGTCAAAAATAGAAGTAATTCTTGGTTCATCTCCCCAACTACACATAGCTCCCTTTAGGTGGGGTGGGGAACATGCTCTTCATATACAGATACACCTAACCAAGTGTTTTTCTCAATATACATTGGCTGAATTAAGATCACATCTCTTACATTAAGAAAAGTCCTGGGCCGGCCCCATGGCTTAGCGGTTAAGTGCGCGCGCTCTACTACTGGCGGCCCGGGTTCGGATCCCGGGCGAGCACCGACGCACCGCTTCTCCAGCCACGCTGAGGCCACGTCCCACATACAGCAACTAGAAGGATGTGCAACTATGACATACAACTATCTACTGGGGCTTTGGGGGAAAAAAAGGAGGAGGATTGGCAATAGATGTTAGCTCAGAGCGGGTCTTCCTCAGCAAAAAAAGGAGGATTAGCATGGATGTTAGCTCAGGGCTGATCTTCCTCACAAAAATAAATAAATAAAAAGATCAACCTGTTAAAAAAAAAAAGTCCTATATTGGAGGTTACAAACTGGTGTCTCATGGATGGAATCAGGCTCACGGGAAGTGGTGTATTTGGCCTATACAGTGCTTAAATAGAATCTGAGCCAACATTTAAAAATCAGATTTCACAGAAATTCTGCATTTCTAGCTTCCCTTAAAAAAGGAGAACTTAGACAAGGGGCCCATACTCCCATATAGCAAAAAAGGCTGGAGTTTTGTAGCGCGACCTCTTAAGACAGAGCACACGCTGGGCCTAGTATCTTCTTTTCGGTCTCCAACTCAAAATAAGGGCCAAACTAAAATGCCAAATCCTCCATAAAGCCTCCTGTGACTCATCATTTGAAATTACTTTCCCCTGCTTTTGCACTCGCAAAATACTTTGTCCTTCTCCTAAGGAACTTATTTAGTCCTCTTTCCACCACCCCGCCAACAGCTCACTGCTGGTGTGTGGTACGTGTCACTGGCATGCATTTGGAACTGCTTCAGTTTCCCAAGGGCAGGGACAGTGGCTCATTCACGTCTGCATCTTTCAGAGTCCGGACTTCGCTAATACACAAAATTTTTAGGGAAATACCTCTTGACTTCTGTTGATGTTAGAAAAATTCAGCTTAAGAGCCTTAAGTACGTCATTGGGAATTTAATTTCAGAACTGTAAAACCACTTCAGAGATTACTGTTACAAGCTGAGTGTGACCTGAAAATAATATAGTCAGTGCCTGGACAATCTTTAGAATATTAGAAGAAAGTCCATGAAACATAAATCAACTGGGAAAGTTTAGAACAAAGGATGACAAAATAACAGGATTGAAAGGGCTATAGAGGAAGGCAAGTAATATTATATGGGTTTAGAATAGGGTATCTATCAATAAATACATGGGCCTTCAGCGGAAAAGTTTTGGTGAGCAAGTATCCCAAACCTATCTCCAATCCCGCTCTCGCTCCCAAGCTTGAGAGCCATAAATACAACAATGTAGTTTACAGTGCCCCACTTAGCATGTACCTCAAACTAACATGCCCACAACAGGCTCATCATTGAACTGCTTCTTCTTCCTGTGTGCTCTTTCTGATGGACTACCAGGCCCCATTCCATCAGAAAGCTAGAAGTCCTTCTTGGTTCCTTCTCTCACCACACACATCCAATCAATAACCAAATCCTCCTGATTTTATTGCCTAAATCCCTCACTCAGGCTACCGTCATCTTTGCCTAGATTACCACCACAGCTTCTCCAAGCCTCTAGTCTCCAACTCCAGCCAGCACCCCCCAGGCTTTCTTCAGTCATCTTTTTGATTGTCTCATTGCCCTTAGTATACAATTTGTATTTGTAAGATTGGCTTATCAAGCCCTGAAGGTTCTGATCTTGCTCTCCTCTTTAGCCTCATCTCTTCCCAAGTTCCTGCCCCCTACTTCATATTCCAATAACACCAAACTTCTCTTGATATGAGAAGCCACCATGCCCTCGTCTCTAAGACTCTGTGCATGCTTTTCATCTACCTGGGAAACCCTTACTTCCATTTCAATGGTTACATCTTCCTGGTCCTTTAGGCCTCAGCTGATCCCTTAATATCCTCCTGAGGCATTCTCTAACCCATTCAAGTCTGTGCTCCTACAGTACCTTGAACTTTCCATCCTAGTACAATGTCACATTGCCATACTGTCCTATGTCTTGTGAAAATTAACAAAGGGAAACCTCACTTAAAACGGAATCAGCAGTACCACTGGAGGTCAATTACAGGAAGGACTGTCAATTACAGACCCCAACAAGAAGAATCCTCAACAGGAAAGAATTGTCAATTACAGGTTCAACAGCAAAGATAAGATGTACATGCATCTCCTGGAGGAAACTGACTACCTCAACAACTAAGCCAATGAGAACCTGTCACCACTCTAAACTCTTGCTCTCCTCCAATGGACTTTTGCTCAAAACAACCCTCCCAATTTCCTTCTTTTTTTCTATAAAACAACTTTCCTCTCCTTTTCTTATTGAACTTGCCTATGGCCTTTGCTATAGCTTGCTTGTCTCAAATGGCAATTTCTCTGCTATTCCTGCAAGAACCCAGTTCACTGGTAAAATAAGGACTCTTATTTTTTAGGTTAACACTCTTTACTTATTTTTATCTCCCACTATGCAAGTATGCTCTACTGGGGAAGGAACCATTTGTGGCTCGCTCTCTGCTCAATCCACAAAGCCTGGCACATAGTGCGCACTCACTAAATATTTGTTGAATTAATCACTTACAGTTGAACATTTCCCTTCCTTAAGGCTGAAGAGACTGTCTCCCTCAATTGTCCACAAACCTTCTAAAGCTACACAGAAATTTTATGACTTCTTGAAACTTTTCCTATTGCTTTATGTTTGTTTAAAACCAGGTATACACAAACATCTAGATGGGCTATGCAAATCTGGTGTGAGTAGTGGAGCTGTGGTAACCTGGCAAGCACATGCCCCATTGAAAGTGGTGCTCACTAGTCAGCTCAATCCAGATCCCACGGAGGAATAAGGGCCCAGAGCCACCAGATGTTCTGAAGTTTTAAGAGAAGCCGGAAATGTTCTGCATTTTGAAATGTTCGCTCAAATTTTTTATGAAAAATGAGTGGAGCGAACACTCCTATTCACCAAATTGTCTGTGGGCCATGGTTGGTTTGAGAATTCTAGTTTATTCTCAGACCCTTTGATTAAGGCTCTGACGTTCATTTAGATTCCATTTCACCAAGATTTACTTATTGGGGGCATTAACATGTATGCTACCGAAACATCTTAGAAATGATTCTACTAACAGGTTGCTTCTACTTTCTATGTCCTCCACACACACCTGCCTAGGAACCATCCAGAGCTATCTGTCTTGTATCCAACATCTTCTCCCTTTCCATTCAATGCTCCCTGTCCAGTCTTCTATCCTCAGAGGGTCATCTTTGCATTCTGGGGAAAGTCACTTATTCACACGAGATAGTGGTTGATGTGGACAGCAATAACAAAATTGACAAAACGGAGTAACATATGTCAAAACTTCTAAAATGGAGCTGGGAGGCCATTAAGGAAATGGGGCTTACGCATACACACCACATCTCTACCCAGACAGAATGTAACTTTTGAACTGCTTCACTGTTGTCATCTTGACCTTCTTTCAATAAATATGCTGACTCCCATAGATAAGAACTTTCTGCCTTAAAGATGGCTTTAGCAACCAATCATTTATAGCCAAGAAGTAACAGTTGTTGCCGGCACCAATCACAAATTCTGCAGAACAACCTGTTGTGATTTATGTCTTATAAACTCTTGCCTCCTTGTCGTCCTTGGAACACATTTTGGGTTTCCACCTGAATCTAGGTCTCCCAAATTGCAATTTCAATTGCCTAAATAAATATTTGCTATTTGAATTTTAGTGAATTTTTCCTTGGTCAACATTTCTTGGCATAGTCAGCAGGATCCAAAGCAACTGACAGTGGACCCTGGTCCCTCCGCAGACACACGGAAGGTAACTCTAAGAGGCCCTTGTTCTCTAGCATTTCCACCAGCGAGCCTCAAAGTTCTGGTGGTAAAAAAAGTTCTCCTGGATCCAAACTTCCTATTTTTAGTTGAGATTCAGACCAGATTTCATTTGGGCAGATTAACGGCTTTTGTCCTCTCTCTTTTGGAGGGGAGGATTCTGTCTTCCCCTTAACGAGGCAGAGGATTTGGGTTCATGGACTTCTCTGTCCTCTCTCCTTTGGAGGGGAGGATTCCATCCTCATCTTAACCACGTGGAGGATTCAGGTTTAAGGACATTTCCTGGTGAATGCTATTGCAGCTTTAGTAGTTTTTCACTTTAAGTGGCCACATTCTCGTACAATTTGAAATTCAGCTGTTCTTGATAACCAATGCAGACCTCTCAATTTCTTCTGTTATCCAAATGAGGGTTCTCTGACTCGGAAGATAAGAGATATTGCTCCTTCCAACCCTTTTTGGGTTGTTTCTAGGTGACCAGAAACCTAGCAAAGTGCTGGGACTCTGTCTATGACATGCAGCAGTCTTACACGGCCTCCCAACAGAACACACCCCGGTCCTGGGTCAGAAGGAACTTCATAAGCTCATCCTGAAGGTACACATAAAGGACTGGGTCATCCTAGTACCTTGAGCAACCTGACACTAATTGGTGCTCAGGAATCTCCGAGACACGTAAAAGAGAGACCAACAGCCCACTGGTGACACTCTGGAAAGCGGTCCTCACAAGCAGCACACACTGGACCCAGAACATATGTCCTCCTGCCTTGGTTATCTGAGAACAGCCCTCGCTAAGTTATGGGAAACAATTGTTGTAGAACAACCATAAATGTATCAGTCTCCTTTGGGAACGCCACCTGGATCTATATTTAAAGAACATGGTCCCTCTTCTTGTAAATTTTTATCTCAATGGACCCATATTATCAAAGGATGATTTAAAACTTTCTTGGCCCCAATGGGGCTCATCTGAAACACCTAAATTAGTTTATTTGTGTGCACAGTCAGAAAACAAGAAATCTAAAGCTAAACAAGTGGAAATGGGTGAACTTTTGAAATAATTTGGAACTCTAATGGCCATTCTGGGGAAATTCTGTTTCAGATAAGTCTACCTTAAGGGTCACCCTTAGAAGATTCCCAACCTTTCAGAGACAAGGGAATGCATTCTCTGATTGGTATGCAGAAGCTTCTAAAAGGCAAAAGGACTTCAAAACAACTCTAAAAAGGATCCTTATAGCATGCAGGGAAAAAAAAAAAATCCCCAGCCATCTGAGCAGGTAACTTTAACTTAGTTCATCTGCCAGAAACACAATTTGGATCCAAGTATTCTTTTGAGTTTTGTACCTGAGACACGGCTAAAATTTTTAAAGATCTCTGTTTTTGTTGGTCTGTATGTCTACGTAGGTATGTCTCTCTCTCTATATATATGATACTTCTCTACCATTGGATTATATTGCCAAAATTAAACATTTATATAAATTAAGTATTCCTAAAACTCTCAGAAATATAGAAACTAATTCAAATGTTTTTCAAGTTCAAGTGATCTGAGATAATCTTTGATAAAAGGTAGTTTAAGTTTGTTGGTTTAATAAAAACAGACACGTCTTCAGAGTTATCAAAATTGAATGTAATGCAAACATACAACTTTTTCTCCCTGGGTTTATGGCTGGGTAGGCTCCTGCTGTTTCTCTCGTGGAATCTGTCCACAAGGGAAATGACTTGAGATGATGGTTAACTATTTACTGTCTAATCCAAATATGACTGTTAAAAACAAGTGTTTAAATAAGTGTAAAGAAGATAAAAGTTTATACCAAGTTAAACTAATTGATAGGTATTCCTTGAATATCTAAATCATTTCCTATGGATAGGATGGTATACTGAGACACTGACTGCTGAACAAGTTTGTCTAGTTTTGGCTTTCTAATTTTTTTCAAAGACAAACAATATTTGGATTATCAATAGACATGTTTTGCACCACACTGAAAAGATGGCTGTGAAGAGATATATGCAATTAAATCTAGGAATTATAAAATGTGTTTATGGGTTTGCTAATCTTCTATAGGATGCTACTATAGGATAGTTCACAATTACCTGCTTCCTAGTTTTCACTGGAAAGCAAAGATCACAAATAGTTAAAAAAAACAAAGTTGGGAGAAGAGCTGAGAATACAAAATGAACCAAAGAGAAAATGTCAGAACACTTACAGAGTAATAAACATAAATTAACTCTACACACACTGCACTGGCGCGAGAGAATGCAGGCAGGGCGGCAGGCGCCCCTCTGAAAGATGAGAAGCCACGGAGCTCTCACCAGAGCTTTCTCCCACTACGGAGGGTTTACCGCAACTTCTTCCTTTTTTAAATTATGGTCACAGACCATAGATAAATTATCATTAACATTAATTTACACAGAAAATGTACAGGGTATCTATATTTACCAAAATAGATAAATGGATAATATATATCTTCAATTTTATTTATAATACATAAATTTATTATAAATGTACTTATATACATATAAATAAAATAATTTCATAAAATGCAATATAGTATACATGTATGGCATATATTAAAAATAGGACGTATGTGTCAGTTTATTAAATTTTTATTTCCGTTACTTATATGGTTTTATATATTTAAGTATATGCTGGACCATAATATACACTCTATTTCTTGCTATGGAATGATCCAACATGTTTGAAAGCCACTGTTCTTATACCACAGTAAACTGAGCAACAGAAGGGTCTATGCTGCCAGATGGACAGGCCAATATAAGAACCGCCACCCTTTCTGGCCTGTACACACACCATGATAACTCCTCAAGGCCAGACTGTAATCACTCTCTGATAGGCTCATACCTTGTTGCCTTCTCTTTTCAGATTTACAGCCAGGAAACAATCTTTATTTAAAAGAACTTCCCCCATCTCTTATTACTACTTACAAGGCTGAGAATTCTGGTGGTGGCTTCCCAGATATTTGTAGCTCTGCCATCGGTTTAGAAGGTTTAGAAGTTGTTGTTTCATCTTTCCACTCTTTATTCCACCTACTCAACCTAGAGCAACCCTCTTCAGCAATAATGTGGGAATCGTGCTGCCTCTGCCTGTTCTGTCATGCCCAGTTTGGCAGAGCAATGTCAGGATGAACCTACAAACAAGTATATCTCATACTGTAATTTCCAGAGTGTATAGTTTACTTCAACTGTGTTATATATGAGTTTATATCCATTTAATGTAATGTATAGGCAATTATGATATCCACTAAGAGTAAATCTGTAATCATCCTGCAACAACTGCCTTGCATCATTTCTTTTTTTTAGATAAACTTTGTTAGGTTTTTGAAATAAGAAAACGACTATATATGAAAGTACACAAGGAAAGAAGGATATGTTTTCAGTAAGAGAAGGTAGGAAGAATGAAGATGAATTTTTGATAAAGGAAAACAAGAAAGTAATTTTGTCCTAAAACAAAATAATTGTTCTAAAATAAGAAAGAAAAAGATAGGAGAAAACCTAAACAGATATAGAAAGTTGTAGAAGGTTTGTGAAAAAGGAGTCTTTAAAAAGAAATTTTGATGTGTAGCCAAGTTGGCTAAGATTAAAATAAATTTATTTTTAAAAATGAATTTTAATATCAAAACTACACTGGTACAAAATTAGAATTTGGTTTTTCTCTCTATTAAAGGACAAAGCCTTCTCAGATCTCTGATCTGCTCTTAATAAGAAACTAAACAAAGTTTCTTTACCTTTAATGTAATCTGCCTAGGAAACAAAGATTCTGTGTTTTGTCTTTATCAAGTCTTCAATTAGTTAGGGAAGCTGGGTTTTGCTCAGCACTATGTAACTTTCTGTTTGCCTTTAAAATCACTTGGTCACTGTGGTTAAAGAGACAATTAAGTACTATTTCATAAAAATTTGTGATCCTTTTTGATCAAATGTTTTAAAACCTTTTTGATATCTTTTGACAAACTTCCCAAAAATCAAATTCTACATAAAGTCTTTTTTTTTTGTCCTGAGAGATATTAAACTAATTAGGCTTATTCAATATGTTAAACCACATGCAAAGCATTGTCAAATAAGAAATAACATTAAGCCTTCTTTATGTTATGTCTTTATAGGTTATAAGAGTTCCAGAAACGATGTGAAATTCCTGGGAGTCTAATGCGTCCTGACATAAAATGTTGTCTGTCATCAAAACTGAGGCTCACACTAAATATCAGAAAAGCACCTTAGCTGACTGTCATGCAAAGGTAGCAACAACAGAATCTTAAAGGTTATGACACATGTGGATGAAGTCCATTCTGCTTCTCTTGCAAAAAAAAAAAACTGACCTCTCATTGCCATACTTTTGCCATTCTGATGTCCTTGTAACAGGGCAACAGTCTGCTCCTGAATCAGAGAAATTAAGGTGGGTAAACAATGTCTGTAAATTCAACAAACAGCTGGGGCTATGGAAAACCCAAGATGGCCACTTGGTTCTTCCTGCCTCCCTGGGAAACCCCACTTTCTCATTTTTACATTCCGTCCCCGCCACAGTGCATTATGAAAAAGTATTCGGCCCCCAGAGGCCTCAGACCTCCTCCCTCTGGGGCCTTTGAGCACACGCAGCTGGACTGCATTCACATGCTACTTAGTATTGGTTATCATCATGTTCTTGTTATTGTATGTATGTTTTCCGGATGGGTTAAAGCCCTCCCTTGCTACAAAGCTGACGCCCTCATGATGGCACAGAAACTGCTAGAAAATGTATTTCCCACTTGGGAAGGTATAGACTTTCTAGCATCCAGTGATCGAGGCACCCACTTCACTGGGAAAATCATATAAACCTTAAGGAAACCTTTTCAAACTTCTTGGAATTATTACTATTCCTATCACCCTCAATCATCAGGCAAAGTTGAGAAAACTAATGGAAAAACTGGATTCAAGCAGAAAAAACATTAAATTACATGGGACTACGTGAGCTAAGAAAGATGCTCTAATGTTTTGTTTTTCCAGATTTAAAGAAATGTTTTCGGGCCAGCCCCGTGGCTTGGTGGTTAAGTGCGCGTGCTCCGATGCTGGTGGCCCGGGTTCGGATCCCAGGCGTGCACCAAGGCACCACTTCTCCGTCCATCCTGAGGCCGAGTCCCACATACAGCAACTAGAAGGATGTGCAGCTATGACATACAACTATCTACTGGGGATTTGGGGGGAAAAAATAAATAAAATCTAAAAAAAAAAGAAATGTTTTCTTTTAAGCTATCAACAATTTGGTAAGACATACCTTTGTGAACATAGATGAAACATTTACTTTTCCTCCCTACCTGATCCGCCAGAATTCAGAAACTCTGAGAGTAGTTTTATTTCCACTTGTATAAAAAATCAGGCCAAGTTTTTAATATAAACAAATTAGTCTTGCTGTGATTATTTTGGTAAAAAATGAGGATAACTGTAGAGATAAAAATTACGTGTGCACCCTTATAAATATTAGATTCTAGTCCTGTTAATTGTCTTCAGGTTTTGTTATATATCTATAGACTAGACTCCCCTGGCCTAAGGTATTGCCTTTGGCCTCGCCAACTGTTTGAAGTACCCTCTTTGGAAAATACAAACTAATGTTACATGAGACAGTTACCAGCAGATCAGTGTCTACGGGTACATAACTTTCTGCTGATCCCCTGTTGTCTTATGCTAATATGGCCAGCCAGCGTAAGTCTCTACTGTTTTATGCTCAAGCCTATCAGCAACAGATTCCAATTTAAAGGGTCCTGTTGGTCAGAGTGCAGAGCCTGGTGACCGGGGATTCTGGAAGCATCATGAGAGGAAGACAGCCCTCAAGCCCCATTGGAAAGGGCCTTGCCAAGTGCTCCTGACTGCTGACACTGCTGCAGAACTAGAAAGCATTGCATGCTGCATGCCCCTCTTTGGGTACAACTTTGTGTCTGGTTACTACGAGGAAGCATGAGCTTATGAACATCCAGACAGCTGGCACACGAAAGGATAATGCCTTTTACGACACCATAATATTCCATTTCAAGTTCTTGTTAAAGGAAAAAAATCCAACCACAATCTCATAGGTTTAGGCGAGGCTTGGCAACCCCTTTTTACACCTCATCTACTCTCTACTGGTTACCAGTGCTGAAGGGTTTGTCCCTTGGATTGATGTTATCCATAATGACCTGTTGACAAAATTTTATCCCTAACCACAGCTACACTGGCAAATTCTACTGCTCAAGCCTTGGCTCAACAACGATCCCTGGACTCCCTAAGGGGGACTGTATTAACTCCCTAAGGGGGATTATATCAGATAACCCAAGGGCTCTTGATATCCTAACTGCTCAACAAGGGAGTACTTGCGCACTCCTGGGAGAAGAATGTTGCTTCTACGTAAATGAGTCTGTGGGAGTGGAGAAGAATGTTGCTTCTACGTAAATGAGTCTGGTCACATAAACCAAGAGTTAAAGGTCATAAAAGATAATATAAATGTCCTCAGCGATACAGGTCATACTACTGGCTACCTGGACCACTTTAACCTGTTTGGTTGGTTACCCTCTGGCCTCGAGCTCTTTTGAGATCAGGGTTCCAGGCCCTAGTAATGATTATTGTTCTGGTTTGTTCAATTTTTCCTGCTTGAAACTTCTAATGATTTGCATTTCATGATACTGCATATTTGTGTCCACTGCCAGAGTAATGATTGCTCAGCGACTTGAGATGACTGACCAATCCTGCAACTCTGAACAAAGGACTTGACACTTTTTCCAGGTAGAAACTAGACCTAGGACTCAATTCGTGACTGCCTCCTCATTGCTCACATATGGCCAAAGCCCCTGACTGCATTACTCCTACTAATGATCGAGCACCGGCTACCAGGGACATGACTCCCCAGGAATGAGCCTTCCTGGCAACGAGGGAAACATCAATATATCAAAGGGTTGATCCGTGATGCTTTCTGCTACAAGATCTTGACCAAAAGGGGGAAATGTGGATAGCAATAACAAAATGGAATACCACATGTCAAGGCTTCTACAATGGAGCGGGGAGGCCACGAAGGAAATGGGGCTCATGTACGCACACATGTCTACCCAGACCGAAGGTAACTTTTGAACTGTGCTTCATTGCTGTCATCTTGACCTCTCAAGAGCTATGCTTACTCCTACAGATATGAACTTTCTGCCCTAGAGATGACCTTACCAATCACGGATAGCTAAGAAATAGCAGTTGTTGCCGGAACCAATCACAAATTTTGCAAACAACCCGTGTGATTTCTCTCTTTCTGCCTTTATAATCCCCTCCCTCCTTTGTCTTCCTTGGAGCACATTTTGGGTTTTAGCCTGAACCTGTGTCTCCTGAATTGCAATTCTATTGCCCAAATAAATATCTGCCGCTCTTGGAATTGTCATTCCTTCCCAATGTAGTCGGCATTGACAAGTATTTCACAATAAAATCTCCCGCATGTTATTACTTTTTAATTGAGACCTTCAACCCTAAGAACACCAGGAGCAATGAGGGGGCTAATTTTAGGAGGCTTTCCCGGCTCTTTAGCAGGGCTTCTCACGCTGCCTTGTAACTGTTCACTGCTCTAGTTTTCCTCTACACCCCAGGCCACTTGCCTTAATCACTACTGTATCCTTGAGCCCCTAGAAGGGTCCCATAAAACCGTTAGTGTGTATAAGTGAGTGAAAAGTATACACAGCCCGAGGCTGGATTTCCCTTTAACGTCTGCTTAAGGAAGAAGCGCTTCTGCGATCACCCCATAATCAACCTAAACTGAGGCAGGCAGAGAGCAATGCCCAGAGGAAACGTGCGGGTACCGAGGCCCGCGCTTCCGAGTGCCCCTGCGGCCCACCGTCGGGCTGGGCGCCAGGGCAGGGGGCGAGCTCGAGGCCAGGCCCAGCTCCAGCGCACCGGCGCGCTTCACCTCGCCGTGCGGCCCGTCCTCCCGACAAGTCTTTAGGACACGCGGGAGACGCCCAGCGGCCTCCTCGCTCCGCTACTTCACCCCCTCCGGCCTTCGGTGCCCCCGCCCGCCGTCGGAGAGCCGGACCGCCCGGCGCCCTGCCCCACGCCGGCACGCGGAGCGCCCCGCAGCCCCCACCTCCTCGGAGCCCAGGGCACCGGCGGCCCCGCCCTACCTGCGCGCCGCCTCGCCGAGAGCAGCAGTCTCCCTCCGGAGCGCGACAGCCAGACATGGCCGGACCAGTGGACCCCGGCCTCCAGCCCTACCTGAGTCGCTCCCGGCGCTGCAAGCGGGCTCGCGTGCGGCGCCGCAACGCCACCAGGCGGCGCCGGGGGCAGCCCCGGGGGCGGCGCGGACGAGGCGGGAGGCGGGAGGCGGGAGGCGGGAGGCGGGCCCGGGGGCCTCGCAAACCGCAGATCCCGCGGCGCTGCCGCCTGTGGAGGCGGGGGCCACCGCGGCGGGAGGAATCGGCCGGCGCCCAGGGGGCGTGGCCACTGGCCGGGAGGCGGTCCCGGGCGGGCCTGATGACTGGGCCTTCAGGCGGTGCTTCGGGCAGCCCGCGAGAAGGCCGGGAAGATGGCGGCCACCTGGAGGCTGGGCTGTGACCCCCGGGTTCTGCGCTGCGTCTTGGGCTTTAGCGGCCGCCGAGGCACGGGAGTGCTTACGGGGGCTGCCGGGTGGTCTGTCGGCCGCGGAGCTGGTTGGAGATGGCTTCACAGCACGCAGTGGCTGCAGGGTGAGTGGCTGGGGCTTTCTCTGCTCCTCTGTGTAGCTGAGCGGGGGGCCTCGGCAGGGGCTTTTTGATTGAGGGCCTGCGTCTGGGTGTGGAGGTACCGGGACTTCCTGACCCCCGGCCTTTTCTCGGGGACGGCTCCGCTAACTTGGTTTGGTGCATGCCGCGAAGGGCTTTCTTGGGAGCTGGGGGAACTTGACTCTGTCCCTGGTCCCCTGGTTGGGATGGCTTCTCTGTGACCTTGCCTTGGAATTTGGGTTATTTGTGAGGCGCGCAGAGAGGTCCTCAATGCTCTTCTCGCAGGCCCCTTCCCAGTCGCGTCTCAGGTTGCTTTAGGGTTGTCAAGCATTTCGGATAGGGAAAAGCTGCTTCAGGTTGCTGAGATTCAAAAGCCGCTCACTTTTAGCTGTCCTTCTTCATCCTCTTGGGCCATCTCTATTTGAGATTTTCGAGGCCACTCAGGTTGCCCCACGCTGCGACTAGTGGAGGACTTAGTTTGTAAATTTGCCCATGGCATCACAGATATAGGTCTGGGAGAATGTTTTAAGCAAAACATGCATTTGGAATAGTGAAAGTTTGGAAGGGGAATCGTCTCAAGAAATTTATCATAGAAAGTTGACATTTACTAATGATATCGACACAACACAAGGCTTCAAGTATTTAACGGTATGTAGTATATAGTATGCCGGGCATTATTTTTCTTTACATGGGAGTCGGTCGGGGAGCTAGGACCCACAATTTTTGTGTGTTACATATGACCTGCTAATCATCATTCTGGAGCTCTACAGAATGAATTTTAATCTAAAAAATTAGGTGCAGTCGGCATTGTCTACATATTCTAAGCTGCCTGAGGCTCAGGAAAAAAAAAAAGTTGCAGCCACACGGTAGGATGAGTGCACTGAGATTTTTAAAGATTCGGCAATGGGAACAATTTATTTCAGTTTCTTCAGCTTAATGTTTCATAAAATACTCCTTGGAGCAGTGGTTTTTTATCTGTGTAGGGAATTCCCTGTCCTTTCTCCCCCAAGTTTGTTAAATATTGCACTTTCCTACAGTTCTCAGAGATTCTGTCTGGGGTGGAGCTCAGCAATCTGCATTTTACAAACTACCTTAGGTGAGTTTTGATATTTTATGTTGGTGTTTGGTGGGCTACCCTTTGAGACTCACTGTCTTAGAAAATCACGGAATAGTAAAAGCTCAGTGTTGCGAATAATCTAGGAAAAGTGTTCTTAACCTTGATTGTAAAACAGATCCTTTTGAGAATCTTTGAATGCTCTAGAACTTCTCTGGGATTTTCCTTACACGTAATGTAAGGACTTTTGCCTTTAGAAACTCACTTAGGCAATCTTTATCTGATGCATCATGACATTTTACCCACCCCCACACACACCATGAACAACTTTTCTAACTCTGCTCGAACGTCATTTGTAAGGGAGAGGACACTACATCCCAAGGAAGCTGTCATAGTTTCCCAGTGCCTCCCTCTTTCAGTTAGAAGGACCCTTGTGATTACATTGGGCCCACCTGGATAATTCAGGATGCTCGCCCCATCTCAAGATCAGCTGTTTAGTAACCTTAATTCCTTCTTCAGCCTGGATTCCCCTTTGCCGTGTAGCATAACGTATTCACAGCTTCTGGATGTTAGGACTAGATGTCTTAGAAGGGCAGGGGGCATTATTCTGCCTACCACAGAAGCTGACTATGTTGTTGGCTAGCTCTAAGTTATTTGGAAATTTTGGATTTTTTTCCTAATACTGAGTCAAAATTTGCCTGACTTTTCACCGACAGGTTTTTGTTTTGCCATGCCAAATACACATGGCAATCCTTGAACTGTTTGTTTTACAAAGCATAGATTTATACCGTGTTTGTTTGTTTTTCTCTGAGCTTGGTAGAAAGTGTAGTTTCATAAAACTAAGCAATTATTTGGTAATCTACAGACTATATGAATTAAGTACAATTATTGAACTATTTCCTCTTTCACATGTCTATCCAGGATTTAAAAATCTGTCCGTTGGGAGTACACTTGGAGTTTTGGTTTCCTTAGGAGGTGTTTGTTGGCAGCATTTTAATGAGCTATGACATATGCCATGTGCTTAGCGCTTCCTGGAACACCTTACTCCTCACAACAACCTAGTAAAGTTGGCATTATCTGCATTTTACTGTACAAAAGTACTAAGGCCCAGAGAAATTAAGTAGATCTCCCAAAGCCACACAGCATAATATTAATGCAATGAAAAGAAGAAAAAAAAAAAAATATATATATATAATTTGTGTCTATGTTTAACAAGTCCCTAACTTGTTTCATTCTTTCCACTGAAGCGTTTATTGCGAGGGCAGAGACTGTTGTTCACCATTCTACTGATACTGAGTGAAAAAAGGAGCATTCATTGTTAGGCATACGGTGGCCTGCTTGGGAGGTAGTTGACCTACTGAACAGAACATATGCTCTGTATTCTGGCCCAGGACCCATTTAGTCACATTTACCTTCTGGAGCCACAATACTGAATCCTGTATAGGCCTTATCCTTAAGGTATTAATAGTCTGCCTGGGGAGATCAACATTAAGGGCTGATTTCTGTGCTGTGTGCAGTGAGCTCTGTGGGGTAAACTTAGGATGATAAGGGACTACATAAGAAGGCTTCCTAGGGGTGACAGCCCTTCCAGGCTGAAAGAATAGCAGATTTAAAGGCCCAGAGGCCAGATGGGATATTTACATAAGTGACATAGCATTTGTAAACAGTTTATCAGCCTACCCGAGGCAGTTAACTTGGAAGAGTTTCCGTTGCTACTCTCTCAGAGTAAATGGCATGGTTTGGAATTTAATTAATAATAAGATGTTAATTGATAATATGATTTTAAGTTGTCTCTGAGAAATAACATCTTGAATTTAAAATGACATTTAGGTGGAAAAATAGTTGAGGTTCAATCTTTGTAGTGCTTTGCCTGTTATATAACCACAGACCTTGTGCATGTAGATGTTAAATAAACATATCTAGGGAAGCGAAAAATCGAGGAATTTATAAAAGGACACAGAGGTCTATAATCGAGGAATTTATAAAAGGACACAGAGGTCTATAGTAGGATTGCAAGTTGACAGCCAGTGAACTGACTCTACATCATGTTAGAAGAAAATTACATTTATTGACAACATTTAAAACTAGGAACTGCACATAAAAATCTAGATTTTTGTCTTCTCTTGAAAATTTAAAGTTAGGGCCTATATGGTGACAGTTGGTTGAGACTGAGGAATGATTATTATCTTTAGGTAGGAAATTCTTCTAATTTACTACTGTCCCCTCTACTCTCTGTTACCTCTCAGTCAACAAGGCTGAATGTCCCTTGGTATTTGTCATCACCTCTAGTTGTCATTCTTTTCTTATACCCTTGTCTTTATGGAAAGCAGAAAACAAGAGATAGACCAGGAAAAATGGGAGAGAGCAGATATTGTGGGTATGTATGTAAAGGAAGAAAATTCCTGTAGATTTAATATGAAAATAAAGCATGTCTGGATCTAAAGAGAAACTTTAAGATGCTGCTAGCCCACTTCTCTCTCCTCCTATTCCCTGTAGGCATCTACATTTTTGACAGCAGTTCTATAACAAGGAGGCAACTTCTTTGATAGGAGTTGATGGTATGGTATTTCTGCCAAAACGTGGATACCATTTTAGGCCTGGTGCTTATCAAATCCTTCTACACCGATACTGATGAGACTGATCCCGTTCTTTGAATTCTCCGTTAACTTTGGAGACAGGAATACGTAGACCAGCTGAAGCAAAAATAGGAATTATTAGAGGAGTACACCACCACGTAGATGAAGGGCTGGCTACTTGGGCCATGGGGGAACCATGACGATTCCATCCATTTCTTCTAGGGCTCCCATTGTCTGTCTTCTCTCTTTCTCTGATTTGCTTTTCTCCGCAGACTTGCCAGTCTGCCTACTCATGGCTTTTCTCTCTCTGTAATGTCAGCTTGCCTTGCCTTCATGCTGATTCAGGCCCTTATGCTCCATGCTCTTTCAGTTTAGTTCGAGTGTGCACCGTCATTTCTGTGACCTAGTTCCAGGTTCCCTGGATAGGGAAGCTGATGACCCAGTGTGGGTCAGTTGTGGTTTAGGGCACACAGGGCTGATTCCTTCAAAGCCTGCAGTTTGGACGTCTTCTTTGAAAAGGAAGTATCAGTTGGGAATCAGTGATTGGCATGTCTGTTACTACGACAGTCTGATTAAACTAAGACAGTGGTGAAGTGCTTCTTCATTTTAATTGTTTCTAGGATAAGTAATGACTAAGCAAAATGTATGATCACCTAAGCAAAACAGATCTAGGCTCCTCAGTAGTTGAGATGTGTGGCCATGGAAGGAGATAAATGAGATCTTAGTAGAAGCAGCTGCGTGAGAAACTAGTACGATTTGGATTATCAGGAAGTACTTAGTACATATTTGCATTGCTTTAAAACATTTCGTTCTGTGTATGAAAGTGGGACATTCCAAGTAGCCATCACATTTTGAGCACTGAGTATTTGTCAGGCTTCGTTTTGGATTCTTTACTTGCATTACTTCTGATCATCATAAGAAGCCTGCAAGGGTTAGTTGTGTTTTACAGGTGAAGAAATAGAGACTCAGTGAAGATTACTGTGTGGCCAAGGTTAGTGAGTAAGTGGATGACTGCTTTGGAACTATGCACATACTATACTAGTATCCAGAGGAAGAAAAGAGGTCCTTTCTTGTTGGATATTTTAGAATGAATTGACTTGGACTAATCAAGGGGCTTGGTACTATAGACTGAATATTTGTGTGCCCCCCCCCCCAATTCATATGTTGCAACCTAATGCCCACTGTTTTGCTATTAGGAAGTGGGGGCCTTTGGGAGGTGCTTAGGTCATGATGGGAGCCCTCATGAATGGGATTAGTGCCCTTATAAAAGAGACCCTGCAAAGCTCCCTAGCCCCTTCCACCATGGGAGGACACAGCGAGAAGGCATTGTCTATGAACTGGGGAGTGGGCCCTCATCAGCCACCACACCAAACCTGCCAGCATCATGATCTTGGACTTCCTAGCCTCCAGACTGGGAGAAGTCAGTGTTGTTTATAAGCCACCAGTCTCAGGCATTTGTTATAGCAGTCTGAACAGACTGAGACACGAGGTAATGAGGTCACTCACTCAGAGCATGTATTCACAAGAAAGGTATACAGCTAACAAAATTAGGGCTCTGCCAGCAAGAAAGAAGTTGGAGGAGTGGGTTTGGGAATAATGAGTAGCATTTATTGAGACCTTACTGTGTACTATGCACCCTTCTCAGCACTTGACGTGAATTAACTCATTTAGCATTCGCAGCAGCTAATGCTGTGCTCGAGATAGAACTCCAATTTCAGCCCAGGTCTGCCTGACAACCAAAGCCTGTTTCCTTAACCTTAACCGCCATCTACCTCAGTGTGATAGCTTGGCTATAGACGTCAGCATAGCAGTGTCAGCTTGCTGAAGTTTTGTTCGCCATGTGTATATTCTGTTTTACCCCTCTGCTTTTTTTTGTTTCATGAAGTGAGACATGGTTTACTAATGTTTACATTGTGAAATAGTATTTCAGTGACAGTGACAGTAATGTTATTACATCATTTTAGAACAATTTAAGATACTAAAAATCTAGACTGTGTATAAAGGGTGGCAGGACCATTTAAGAGAGTTATAACATGTTAATATCCCCCATCTGTAAGTTTCTAAGATGATGTACTCTTAAATATGCCTTATTGTTGTCTTGAACTTCATTTGCTTTTTACAGCAAAATGTGTAAATCCCCAAACTATTATGCACGTGTTCATTCTTTTGCTAGACTCTTAAGTGGAGTAGTGATTTCTTTTTGCCGTTGTTCCAAGATTGCAAAATAAACTGAGATTCATGTAGAGTCTTAATTTTATACTTTAATACTTAGAAGACCAGTGTTGTAAGCTGAAACCTCTTCTGAAGTGTTTGGTTTGTCTCACTCAGAGGAAATAGTTCTGCAGCCATAGACTACCTAGCACTTCAGCCAGCCCTTACAAATGTACCATTGGACACTAAGTGTGTGAAAGGATCAACAGATTCCGTAAACCAATGATCTACTCAGTACCTTTCTGCAATCAAGGACTTACATGAATTTCAATTACATGAAACTTTTCTAGGGAAGAATTAAGGTTGGCTGATTTATAATTCAGGGGAGCTTCCTTGGGAATCTACTAGCACTGGTTTTTAGAGGGGCACTTATCTATTTGAAAACTGGTAAAAGCTATACCACTTCTTCAGAAAAATGCATATATCCTCAATTTTGTATGTGATTCCAGGGAACTTGTAGATCTCCCTGTAATTTATCTATAAATACTACATAGTCTCCAGCCTATTTCTATACACATTTTGATCATTTCCTACATAAAATAGTTGTGCTACTTTGCAAGGATACTTACCATATCTGAGAACAAGAAAGATATGTTTTAATGTAGGGGTTCCAACTGTAAGCAAATGACTAGTGGCTACATTGACATAAGTGACTACAACAAAGCCAGTAATTTGGAAATCTTGATTCAGATCTGGGTTTGGGTTAATTTACTTGTGCATTTAGGCTTATCAGACCACTCATCTTTCCCTCAACATCTGTACTTTCCTTTCTTTTGCTCATATTGTTCCTTCAAATGGAATAACTTTCCTTGTGGTTTGAAATCTTTCTCATTACTGAAGTGCCACCCTCCGGAGTCTTTCTATAGGGTCCTGGCAGGGAAGAGATGACACTCTTAAAAAGAGTAATTTGAGGAGAGGTTAATAAGTGACCATTTTTGTGAATTCAGGGTGCTGTATTAAGGGGCTGTTTAGAGCAAGGTGCTGTCACCACCCCTAGGCCTGACGAGGCGTGGGAAGGAAGCAATTACCAGAACTGGAAAGGAGGGAGCCTGTGGGAGGACATCTGATGAAGCTGTGCCCCTCGGTTAAAGGATCCAGCCAGCCCCAGGTGACTTCATGGGGAGGCAGCTGAGGAAATAAATACCCTGACCTCACTCTCTTCTCTCTCTTCAGTCTCCTGCTTATGTGGCCCATTGGCTGAACCCTACTGGAGACCAGCGCACAAGGAAGCCTGTGATGTAGCCCATACAGTAGTGTGGGGGCAGATTGACAGTAGATCTGGAAGGGCAAATGGGAGATACCGCCCCTGTCCTCCTGACTCACACCCATCAGTCATTGCACTTTATACTGTCAAGTACTGGATTGTGTATATATGGTAGTTATCATGCTAAGGGAGGGGAAGAGAGCAAATATAATTTCTACACTTGGAAGACTCACGTGTAGTTTCCCTGGATTGCATCCCTAGGTCAGTGCCTTACACAAGAGTAAGCACAGATTATAACTGACCTGATTTTCAGTGGAATTTTTCTGTCTACGTTTGAATAGGTGAATAGGAATCAAATCTATGTAGTTTATAAGGCTCTTGGGGCACTTTTCTGGGAAGAATGATTTTCTTTTTGGACCTATGGCATCTAATTTTGAGTTTTGTTTTTTCACGTGTACTCCTAACTCGAGTCATCCTTGACTCTGACTTTCATATGCCACATCCAGTCTATCAGAAATTCTTGTTGGCTCTACCTTATAAATGTAATCTGACCTCTCCTTACCGCTTCTACTGCTACCAACTAGACTGGTCCAAGCTACCACCACCTTTAATCTAGATTATTGCAGCAGTGTCCCAATAGATGCCCCTCCCACCACCCTTGGCCCAGTACAGACTGTCTCCATGCAACTTGCAGAGTGCTTCTTTTAAATGATAAATCAGATCATGCCACTCCTCTGCTGAAAACCCTCGAAGAGCTTCGCATTAAACTCAGAATAAAATCTGAAGTGGTTACTCTGGTTACAAGGCCCAATATGATAGGAATCCTCCACCTCTCTGACCTCAGCTCTTACTATGCCACTCCTCACTCACTCACTTGCTCACTCCACTCCAGCATGCTGGCTCCCTTGGTGTGTTTTGAACATAGGAAGCACATGCTCATTCTTTGTGCTTGCTCTTTCCCCTATTTAGAAGGCTGTCCTGTCAGAGATTTGTGTTGCTTCCCCCATTCAGCTCTGTTCGCTTTATCAGAGGAGGTCTCTTCTGATCAACTGATAAAATAGCTCCTCTACTGCAGAGTGGTCCCCTACCTTCCTTTCTTTTCTTAGTCCGCATCACCCCTAGACGTCGCGTATTGTTTATTTTCTGTCTCCCCTCTTTAGAATGTAAGCTCCATGAAAGTCAGGATTTTTATGTTTTTCTTTACTTTTGATATCTCCAACCCCTAGAAGAACACCTAGCTAGCACCTCGTAGGCACTGAATAAATACTTGTTGAATAAATGAACAAACAGGTCTTCTTGTCTCTTTCCTTCTCCACTCCACACCTGTGCTGTGAAAAGATCTTCCAGAAGTGCCTACTCCCTGGCTTAAAACCCTTCCATTTCTCACTACCACTGTTGGGATGAAGCCCAGACATTTAGAAGGATCTGGTTCCTAGATGCCTTTTCAGTCTCTCAGGTCACACGGTCTAAGTGAGGAAAGGAGAACAGTTAACACATTCATGGGTATCTTCACTTTGTACTTAAAATGCCGTTATTTTAGCTTTGTAGTTGTGACCATCTCAAAGCATGTGCAGTTTTTTTTCCGTAAATTGTAGACTTGTGAACATAGCCGTATATGTGGAACTACAAACAAGTTCAGTTTTTTATTGTAGTTATTTCTTTTACTTGCTCAAAAATTTCTTCGTGGCTTTGCATGCTGTTTAAATAACGTCAGACCCATTAGCTAGGTATTAAAGTGTATTATAAAGTATTGTAGCTACTATAAGGTATTAGTCCCAACATACTTTAATTTACGTGGTGCACTTTTCATTTTCATTATATTCTGCTTGTCAGCTAAACTAAGCTATGATTCCCACCTCTGTTTATTTGCATGTGATGTGCCCCTCACCTTATTTTATTTGCCTAGCACAGATTTTTTTAAATAAAATTTTTTTATTATAAAATTTATCATTTTAACTATTTTTGGGTGTACAGTTCTGTGGCATTAAGAACATTCACTTTTGTGCAACCATCACCATCCATCTCCAGAACCTTTTCATCTTCCCAAACTGAAACTCTGTACTCGTTAAACAATAACTTTCCCTTCTCCTCCTCCCAGCCCCTGGGAAGCACTGTTCTACTTTCTGTCTCTATGAATTTGCCTATTCTAGGTACCTCATAAAAGCGGAATCATAAAATATTTGTCTTTTTGCGTCTTGCTTATTTCACTTAGCATAACGTCTTCAGGTTTCATTCATGTTGTTGCAGGTATCTGGATTTCATTCCTTGCTAAGGCTGAATCGTATTTTATTATGTGTATGTACCACATTTTGTTTATCCATTCATCTGCCAATGGACATTTGGGTTGTTTCCACCCTTTGGCTGTTGTGAACAGTGCTGCTATCTCTGAACACGGTGTGCAAATACCTGTTCGAGTTCCTGCTTTCGGTTCTTTCGGGTGTATATCCACAGGTGGGATTGCTTGATCAAGTGGTAATTCTGTGTTTAACGTTTTGAGGAACTGTCATGTTGTTTTTCACAGTGGCTGCACCATGTTGCTTTCCCACCAACAGCACACAAGGGTTCCAGTTTCTCCACCTCTTGCTAATACTTGCTTTCTGGTTTTTGATGCTAGCCATTCTAGTGATTATGAAGTGGTACTGGCACAGATTTTTTTTTTTTTTTTCGTTTCTGATCTAGAATCTCAGCTCTCATAGCTCTTTGGTGTTCTCAGGGCACTTTTATCTACTCCCCTCTAGTACCTGTTTATTTATCTTGGCTTCCTGTTTAAACTGTACCCCTTTTGAGGTCAGGATGCTGGTCTTGTGTTGCGCTAGGGCTAGGATAGCAGGAGCTCAGTAGGCGTTTGTTGAATGCCTGATGTACCCTTTGGCTTTGGTGGTGAACATTATGACAGCACCACTGAGGGCAAAATGTTGGCCAGTGATTTTAGTGCGAGTTTGGGTTTCAGTTGTGCCATACCTTTACCACAGCAATCAAGAGTTACTGTACTTGAGCTGTGGGAACGAGGCTGCGTTAGGTAAAGGAGAGGGTAAAAAGGAACCCTGCAGGTTTAGTCTGGGAAGGTGAAAGGAACCTGTGAATCCATCCCTCTTCTTGAGGAAGGAATTGTGAAGTGGGATATTGTGACACATCGAGCCAACTGTCCGGATACCTTCAGACTCCACCCTCTTTTGTCTGTACTGCCTATCGATAATAAATAGTTAGCATTTTTGAGACAGACTTACTCTTTGCCAGGCCCCGTTGTAATGACTTTGCAGGTGTTACCTTATTTAATTCTTACAAAACTCTGTATGTTACGCAACAGGCAACCGAGGTGCAGAATGACTAGGTAACGTGTCAGTGAGGCATCTGTAATTTGAACAGAGGCGGTTTGGCTCCAGTGTCTGTTATCTAAATCACGATGGTATACTGCTGCTTCTTAACTTTTTTAAAAAGAAATCATTTTATTAAATAATAAAATATATGTTTTAACACAGTAATACACGCATATAGTTTAAATACTCAAATAACACTAAAAGGCTTATAAATACAGGGGTCTCGGACCCCTCTCTCCCGCCTTCCCCAGTGGTCTTCCTCCTTAGAAACAGCACGTTTTGTCTCTTAGCTTTCTTCTGGTGTTTGCCCGCTCCCTATTTCTATTTTATGTATTATCTGTGGATGACTTCCGATGAGTGTCACCCCCATGTGTTCCCTCCCCCCCTCTCCCAGTGTAGTTAAATTGCAATGCCTGGTTAAATCTATATTCAGTGTTTACACTAAACCAATACTATGCACAAGTGAGGACTGTCATATATTGTCCCATATTATGATTGTTCTCTTTCTTACTTTTTGCTTTTCCTGAAGTTGTTGCCTTTTAAATTTTTTCTTTAGTTTTCTCTGTAGCTATTGCGAAATCATCCCACGCCATCTGATAGGGTCTGAGCACAATATTCTGTATTGTCAGTCACATCAGATAATCTCTCAGTAAACTTATTTTTGCAGTGGTCTGTCTATCCCCAGGTATGTAGGCTGAACGTCCATTCCAAAGGTCCCCTCTCTTCCTTCTCCAGAGTCCAGTCTTCAGTCTGCCGTTGAATGAGGGTGGGGCTGTTACCAGCACTGGACTGACGAAGAGGATCCAGGTATCTAACTGCATCTCTAAAGGCATTCACCCAAATGTGCCCCCCATTTCCTCAGTACTGCCAGTTCCTGGGCTTTTGGGGGATTCTGTGTATCAACCAGGTTGATCATCTCAGCTTTCCCCACTGCTGGCTTAGGATTTGGCTCTCTAGAGTCTCTTTAGTCAATTATTACTCATCTCTTTACTTCTCTGCTTCCAATATTGTGTGCTCTTGTTCCTTTTCTCCCTGTCTTTTTTGGTTTTTGTCTAAAAATAGGAAAAACAAAGGCACATTTTTTACTTGGTGTTAGATAAGTTTTGGGGAGGGAGTGAAATTGGATAAATTTATTGTAGAAAATTGTTAAAATGTAGCTTATAAGAAACAAAAGAAATAAAAAGCACTTATAATAATATCACCAACTGGAGATAACACTATTGTCATTTTAGAGGCTATATTTTCAGTCTTTGTGTACAGGCTAATCAGGTGGAAATTGGGTTATGTCATATACTGTTTGTGGGACATCTTTTATATGTTTGTTACCATGCCAAGACCTGTAAATGCTATTTTCAAACAAACTACTGTGCATACATTTTCTGTTGTTATCCATTGACATTTTCAATCTATTCTTACACCAGTACCACACCAAAATAACTATTTAAACAAAGAAGACTCATATGACAAGCACTGATTTAAAAAAAAAAAAAAAAACTTTAGGTGCCTGTATGTAAAACTGTAGTGTGAGTATTATTGTGCCCTGGTGTTGACTTTTAAATTACCTGTACTTCATTTGGCTTTATTTCATCCAGCCTGCAGATGGCAGAATTGTTTTATTTGAATGGAAATTTTAAAGATTCAATTTTATTTAATGAATTCTTGCATTGGAAAGAGAGGTGATTAAATGAGCAGCATCTCTCCCTAATAGAGAAAAAGCAGATTAATGTTAGAAACAGGGAGCCACACTAAGTAAGTGCTGGGTAATTTACTGCTTCATTTGGTCTGTCTTCATTTCATGGTTTTTGTGTGTTTGGATTATAGTTGTATAAATGGACTGGAGCATGACACTTAAGCAGTACCATGTGTAAATTGCTGAATTTCCTTAGTTACTTTAGTCAGAGTAATAGAGCTTAGATCTGCTTCGTATTAGCCACAAAGCAATTCATTCTGCATTTGTATTTTAAGAGTTTGCTTATATTAATCTTTTTATTTTTTTTAATCTGGAGACCTTTTACAATTGGTGTATAGATCATCAATTTAAAACTTTGATATAATTCATTTTGCTGAAGTATCAGTGTTTTACTCTTGGATAAAAGAAATACTTTAGGAAACAAGAAATCAGAATTAGATTAGTGTACCATATTTGAAGTTGAAGACAGCATTATGCTATAGAAAGAGGGGAAGAGTGAATCTGAAGAAATGTAGCAATTACTTAGAGAAACTGCTGTAAAATTCACTGATAGATTGCTTATGTGCTCAGTATGGAAGGCAAAGCAGCAATATACTAAGCAAAAAGTTTTATTTATTGTATCGTTCTATTGAGGCACGAAAAAAGATTAAGACAGTTGTAATGATTTGTGAGACTCTACTTTTAAAATCAGTATGTTTAAATATAAGCTGGAATTTCACATTACTGTAGTTATCTTAAAAAATTTTAAATATGATTTTTAACTCCTGTGGGAGGGCAGATTTTATAAGCCATTAGATATAATTTATTAGCTTGATAAAAAGGAATAGAACACTAAAATGACTACAAAAGGGTTAAATTCTAACTAAATTTTGGGTATTTTTTTTTTGAGCACTAATTGAAATAACTCATACGATCAGTGGAGGAAAAAAGCACATTTCCTTTATTTTCACCTGTGGTTGTGCCCAGTCGTTAGTAGGAAATATAATTGGTGCACGTTTCAAGGCCTCCTCAATTTGACAGGAGAGAGGTAGAATGTACTGCTTACTGGAGTGAAAAGGGAAGCTGTATTTAATTGCTAATGAAATTAAACAATATTGGGTATAGGTTAAAATTACAAGGAGTCTAGAAAAGCCCATAATATCTTAATAGAATTGACCATAAAGTGTAAATGTTAATTATTTGCAGCCCTGTCACTCAGAACTGGTATTATGATTGTATAATTACTTTCCCACTGGAAAAGTACATTTGGAAAAGATGTGTATAATGTTCCAGTGGAAAGAGCATACACTAGAATGAATACGTACCAGTATTAATAAATTAATGCTTACATTTTGAAATGATTTTCTAGCATGAGAGTCTGCAGATAGATTGGTTAGATTAATCAGAAAATACATTGCATGTTTTGCTCTGCCTAGTAAGCCAGTACGATCAATCAAGGGGTAGAAGTGAGTAATGGAGATATCCAAAACGTCTGTCTGGTTTTTGTGACCTTCGTTCCAGAGTAAGGACACTGATCTATTACAGGATTTTTATACTTTATTGCCATTATTCAGAAAAGCAATTTCAATTCATCCATGAAGGGTGATTGTATGAGGAATGATTGTTCTTTTGACTTTTAAAATATGAAAATTTTTGAGGTTTTTGATGTGGTAATTTGGAAAATAATACTCAATAAATGTAAAAGTTTCATAATATAGTCCTTAATGTCAGGAGTAATGGAAATGTGAAGGTCTTGTAGGTGAGAGATTATAGTAGGAGATAGACTCATAAAATAAATGTGAATTGTATCATGGCAACCAGAACCAAGTGTAAAAATACTGAAGAGAGCCTTTGTGTTGAGAGAATCAATTTAGTGTTTGTCATAAATTGGAATCTGGTCATAGACTTGGTGAAGTCCATTTCTTTTGCTTCTTTGTAGTGGAACTCTATTTGATGTATAAATTTAATATGTATGTGATTATGAAATAGTCCATCTCATAATGCCAGGCTTGAACGTTTTAAAAGAAGCATCATATTGGGACTTGTTTTAAGCTATGCTTTTCAAGAAGAGGCTGGCCTCTTGTTAGGATGCTATTAGAAGGTAGTTTTTGTTTGTTTGTCTGTTTTCTTTTTTTTTTTAATCCCATTTGTCATTATGACCCTTAAAAAGATTAAATGCTGAGGCTTGAGCTGGCTATACATTCTTTAGGCAAATGTTTTTGTTTTCTTCATCAAACCGTGTAAAAAGTGGAAAAGATAATAGACACAACATAATGTAGGGGATTAGACAGCTCATTTTATCATTTCCAAATGTGTCGAGTATCAAGCTTTGAGCACTTTGGAAGAACTCTTGCAGTCAAGTGTAGGCTTGTTAGGTTTGGGTTTGGAGATGCATCGCTGATGTTCCAGTGTATCAAAACAAAGTTTGCCTGTGTGTACTTTCCTAAGCCCACTTCCCTCAGTCTCATTCACTCAGGAGGTTACTGCTCCAGTGTTTCCTAGACTGCAGTGCCCTGAGGTTGTGCATAGTAGTTTGCATTATTTTCTACCTGTTCAGTGTCTTAATGTGCCTCTTTTAATCCACAAGAACTCATTTTACTAAAGAAAATATGGGAAGATATTTTAAGCTATGTTCCAGTCATAATTTGCATTTCAACTAGAGGCAGCTTGCAAGTTAAATGAAACTGTAGTGGTGAAAGTTACTGAGAGACGTAGTAGTGCACAGGAGCTGTTGGCCTGTGTTCTCCAGGCTCTTCTGAGATAATTGTATGTTTTAATGATGTCAGGAGTCAGGAAACTCATTGTGGCTATTTTTCCTCCCTTAATTCCAAGATATAATGCACTTAAACAATGACCTGTTCTCTTCTACATTCAAAATATTCATTGTCAGTAGTAAAAGTGGTTTCTTAGTACAGGAATTCTTTATGCCCAAGGTAGGCAAAGTGTTTATTAAGATGTTTGACTGGACATATGAAGAATGCTCACGTGGACTTGATATGTCTGGTTTGCTGTGTTTGAATTTCTGAGTGAGTAGGCTGTGAATAACCAGTGATTAACTGATGATCCATATTTGTAAGGATCATCGATTAATGATGAGAGGTAGTGCCGTGTAGTAGAGTACAGCCTTGAGAGTTAGGCAGACAGAATTCAAATCCTTTAATCAATGGATTGTAGTTTTCTCATTGATGAAATTGGTTTGGGCTCTATCATTTTTGGGGTATTAGGAATGATAAGTCTACTTTTCTACTCTTCTTGGAGTTTGGTACCGATTGAGACAGAGGCAAAAAAGTCAGACAGATGGAGATCAAAGTAACAGTCTTGATGCTGATGGTTTTGTTGGATTGGAAAATGTGACTTAGATCTGTGGCCTTGTACAGTTGGACTTCCCAGTACAACCCTATATTTACACTTTGGGCTTTTGTTTGAGAGGGAAAGTTTGTATATACAAAACAAACACACAGACCTGAATTGCTTCCTCACGCCCAGTGGGCCCTGGTGGCGGCGACAGAGAGAGGTGGGCTTGCTGTCTGCCTTTGAAAGGCAGGTGCATTTAGGCCTAGCACATAGAAGAGCTGCAAGGAAAATGCAGGTTCCCTATTGGCAGGCAAGTCTTAAAACAAAATGAGGAAAAGGCTGAAAGGCAGGTATGTATGCTTGGGTCCATTTCCCAGTTCTTTAGAGAGGAGAGAAGGAAAAGTGGAGAGGGGACAGAAGCTTCCTTCGAAATGCTTCAGAGATGAAACTCCTTTACCGTAAAGCCATAGGAACTCTCCATTTGAAATGACAGTAAAATTAGTTCAGTTTCCCAAAGGAAATACTTAACCTCATTTAACATTAGTATTCAGTTCCCTTCCTTTTAACCCTAAAGCATCAATGGAAAAAAAAGAAGCCCCATTCTACCCTCTTCCACATTTGAAATATGTTAGATATGGTGCGTTGTTTTGCTTTTTGGAGTCACAGAATTGAATAATCTGAGGAGAGACTAGGTTCAGTGGAAGATTTCAGGTAATGTAATTTGTTACCATGGCTACTGCTAAGAGCTGGCGCATGCTGTTAACTATTTTATTAGTACAAACTTCACATAAGTTTGTCATCTAACAGCTGTGTGCTGTTTGATTATGGTCTTGGGCAGCAGATGACTACTGGGAACCCCATCTGGCCAAATAGCGGGAGTGTCTCCTTTGTGGATACCTAGGGAAAGCAGCTGTGTGTCATTGAGAGGCCGTCCTGGTTTGAGTCGGCCTTTGTGGGTCCCCGGTGAGTTGTGGAATGGAACATTATTTGAGATTAACTACTTAGGTTAATCATCCTTGACAAGACAAACTTTTCCTTTCATTCACACTTATCAGTAAGAACCTTTCATTCTTGAAGAGTATAATATCAGAGGAAAATGAAAATGCAACCAATTTCTTAAAGTCTGATTTGATTATTTTGTTTTAAGTTGTCAGAACCCTAGTTTTTTTTTATTATTATTTTCTTATTTATCTTTTCCTTTGGTCATTTTACTTGTAAATATTTTTTTCAGCAACAAAAGGGGAAGAAGATGAAACATAAGTCAAAATTTTTGTTTTTAATCTTTTAAGCACCTAGCTTAAAAGTATGCACAGAGGAGGGCTGGCCCCATGGCCTACTGGTTAAGGTTGGTGCGCTCTGCTTCAGCAGACTGGGTTTGTAGGTTCGGTTCCCCAGCGCAGACCTACACCACTCATCAGCCATGCTGAAGTAGCAACTCGCATACAAAATAGAGGAAGATTGGTAACAAATGTTAGCTCAGGGCTAGTCTTCCTTAGCAAAAAAAAAAAAAAAAAAAAAAGCAAAAAAGCATAGAGGACTAGGAGTTGAAAGTATTCCAGATTGTTATTTTTAAAAAGTTGAGAATTTTATGTTTCCATACTGTTTACTGGACGCTTAGTTTGATCGGTTGGAAGTCTTTTAGACTTCAGAATATTTTCTTTTTCAAATTGAATTTGATATTAATTTACTTGAACTTTTGATTGATGCCTCAGGAAGTACGTTACTTTGTTGGGGCTAATCTTTCCTTTTTTTTACTTCCAGCTGATCCTATTAAGATACTAATGCCGTCACTGTCTCCTACAATGGAGGAAGGGAACATTGTGAAATGGCTGAAAAAGGAAGGTGAGCAAGTACATTACTGATGCCTTGTGTTATTTTGACCGTTTTGGTTTTTTTCTAATGAGTTGTATTACATAGTACGTGATATATATGAGATAAATTGGATTCGTTTAATAGTTAATCTAAGTTTGTTTAAATAAAATTTTCCCATGGTAATGTAGCAAAGATTTTCTGGGTTTAACCCCTATCTTTTCACAAGCGGAGATTGGTAAAATATTTTAAGGCTTTTTTCTAAGTTTTACTCCTCATACTTAGCTTTTAGTTTCAACATCATAAATTTGTTGATCCCCTTAAGTTAATTTATAACTTTATGATGATTCTGTGTGTTTGTCGTGTGTGTGTGTGTATGTGTGTTTTTCCTGGGCTAGGCAAGTTGATTATAAATTTCATTGGAAAGAACAAATAAGAGTAATAAGGAAGGCTCTCAAAAGAAGAGCAGTGGAGGAAGGTTATAGCCCTACTAGATATCGAAACATATTGTTAAGCCCCCATAATTAAAAGTGTAGTATTGGTGCTTAAAAAGACAGATTAATAGAACCGAATAGAAAATGAGGAAGTAGACTCAGCTGCGCATGGGTGTTTAGTGTCTAATGAAGGAAGGTGATCTCATATTTATTCTTTGTACTCTGCCAAGGAAAAATTACAAATGAATCAGACACATAATGTACAAAAATGAAACCATCCAAGTACTATGAAAAAAATTGGTGAATTCCTCTGAACTTGGAAGTGGAATAAACATCCTAACTACAACTGAAAATCCAGATGCAGTAAGGGTAATATTGATAAATTTGATGATAAAAATAATAACTTTAGTATAGCTGAAAACACAATAAGTGAAGTAAAAAAAGAAGTGACAAATTAGAAAGGGTATTTGCAATTTTTATCACAAAGGGTTAATATCCCCCAAAACTGGAGAATACGAAAACTGTCAACTCAGTAGGAAAATAGTCAAGATACGTGAACAAATGGTTAGATACAGCAAATAATAGCAAAAGGTGGAAACAACCCAAATGTTGATCAATACCGGATTTGCTGAATAACTTATGCTGCATCCACAATATAAAACGAAATGAAGAGTATCTGTTTATACTACTGTAGAGTGATCTTCAGGGAAAATAGCAGAGTGGAGACAAGTAGGTATAGTATGTATCATTCATTGAAGAAAGGGATGGGAGTACTAATATTTGAAAAATTAAAAAGAAAGGATAAAACGAAAATTGAACAACAAATGGTTACCTAGAGAGTAACCACTGGAGGGAACAGTGTGGTGGAGAAAGTGGAAGCTAAACTTCTCTGAATATATCTTGTTTCGTTTCTTTAACTTTGGAACCATATACATATTTTGAATAATTTTAAAACAAAATTAAAATTTAAAAGATCCCCAAAAGTGAAAACAAATTGAAACAGATGAACCTAATTATATATTGAGTGGCTGATATAACCATACAGAGAGGGATTATTTCAAATCTCAGTAAACTTGACCATATATCCCTAATAGATAATAACTGAGGGACAAAGACATCTCAAAAAAAAAGAATCCTAAACTGTTTAGTGTAATCGTAAAGTGGTTATGTTGGTATTGTTATTCTAAGGCTTTTGTGTGTATTTAATGGGATAAAGAAAATATAGTGATTAAGATGATATCACAGGGAACCCAGACTTTTGGTGTGGTTTAAAGGAGAGACAGTTAAAAGATAGCTAAAGTCAAGGAGCGATCTTGTGATGATGAATTTTCCAGCTCTTTTGCTAGCAGAGCCTGGAAAAAGGACCAGCCCAGTAGCAGTGAGCACCCCTAGCAACCAGACCGTAGTCTGTAAATGCCAACTCCCACTAAAGTGAACTAAAGATCCTTGGAAAATAGCTGCTTCCAGTTCTGGGCAGGAAATGTAGGTACAAGATGAGCTTGGAACATCTTGTCAATTTAGAAGGCGAAGAAGCTATGAGAACTCCCGAGGACATCCTAAAGGACTCAGGAGCTAAAGATGGGGCAACCTGATGGTCAATAAGGAGAATGAGTGCCGTGTATTGAAACACATGAAATGTATTTGAATCCAAAGTTCACAATAATACTAAAGAAAAAAACTACTAATTATTGTTCTTCTTTGAAGGATGCTAGTAAATTAACTCATTTTGAAAACTTTCATGAGTGGAAAGACTCAAGTTTTTTTTTCCTGCCTTTCCAATCTTAACTGTAGCTCAGGATAACCAATAGTTGATGAGAATAAGTTTCTCATTGTTAGCATATCCCAACTCTTAAAAGATAGAGGAGTGATAGAATGTTACTGTATCACCATTTTGCATCCTCTAATGAAGTGAAGGATATAACCAGTGATTGTCAATGGCTGCTAATAACACAAAAAGAGAGAAAACCAGATATTACATGCTTCCTGATGTTAGTACACCCAGACGCCAGATACGAAGTTGTCTTGCCAGAACTGGATATGATCAAGCCTGTAGCTCTACCTACCATTTTCCAGGAAATACCAGGGAAAGAGGGATGAACTCAATGACACCATGAGGAGTATATGAGCAAAACTCAGACTGTGAGGAATTCCACAGGCCAGTTCCTTCAACAAATCAATTTCAAGGGGCAGGAGGGGGTGGGCAAAGGAAGGAGGGAGGGGAACCTATAGCTTGAAAGAGATTAAGAGACCAATTCCAATGTTCGGACCATATTTTGATTATGATTCAAGCAAATAAAACATTTGGGGACATTTGAAAATGGTATATTTAATGATATTAAAGAATTAATCATTTTAGAGGTTTAGTGATATTGTGGTTATATTTTTAAAAAAATCTTATTAAGAGAGATGAGTTGAAATCCTTATGTATGAAATGATTGTCTGGGATTAACTTCACAATAACTCTGGTGGTGGATAAAAGGATGGGACAGGATAGAGATGAAGCAAGACTGTTTGTGAATCAGTTGACAATTGTTTAAGTTGGATGAAAGGTATGTGTGGCTTCATTAACTTTCCTCACTACTTTTGTATATGTTTGAAATTTTTGTAATAGTATATATTTTTAAAAGTCGTACAATCAATAAATAGCCTTTGAGATTTAATTTGGAGTGAGAAACTACTCTTTCCTCACCTTTTTGTAAGCTCCAGGTGAATTAGAATGTTGCTATTACCAAGAAAATATTTGCTACAATACTACCTATAAAGCTATATTAGTCTACTGTTTATAGCAACCATTTTGCCAGATTTAAGTGCTCAATATGGTGCTTAGAAAATAAGACTAAGACCGTGAGGGCCAAAGCGGTGAATGTGCCGCAGTGTTCGTAATGCAGCGCAAAGGAACAGTTCCTGTGAAAGAAGTTGGGGAAGGAGACCTTTTATTTTTCTGGCAGCTGCCTTCTTTTCCTTTTTTCTTACTCTGGTCATTGCCACATGTGGTGGTGGAGTAGCAGGCCTCTCCCCTCCTGGGAGGGCAGCTTCTTTTTTATTTTTGCTTGAGGAAGATTGACCCTGAGCTAACATCTGTGCCAGTCTTCTTCCACTTTGTATGTGGCTTGCCACCACAGCATGGCTTGATGAGCAGTGTCTAGGTCCTCGCCTGGAATCCGAACCTGTAAAGCCCAGGCCGCTGAAGCAGAGTACGCAAACTTAACCACTACGCCACCAGGCCAGCCCCCAGGACAGCATCTTTTAGCACCCTGTGTAACCGTCTTTCCCTATGCTCTACTCATTCTCAACATGTTAAACTTTCGTGGAGGAAAGTGGATGAGTCTCCGGTCCCTATTAGGGATTGTTCAACAGATGTACAGAGAAATTATAGTGACCAGATGAATTCCCCACAGCCATTATTATGCTGCTTGAGAAATGGTGAGCCAAGTGTAAAAATGGATAGAGAGGAGGGAAGAGTGAGTTGAAAATGAAGGACGTGGCCTGGGAGAACTTGTCTGATTCCAGAGACTACCTGTGGCAAGGACTTCTAGGGTATTCGTATGTGTTTTGGTGGGCACAGATGTCATCCAGGCAAATGTTGATATAGAGTGGTCCAGTCTAGTGCTTATAAAATAGCATGGAGAGAGTTTAGGCAGTGGGCAAGAATTCCGAGTCTGACAGAGTTATGTTGTGATTGCAGGAGATGGAGCCATTCACAGCATCACTACTGCCAGTGATGACAAGTGTGGGGATCAGGAAGAGGGCTGCAGTATTTACTTCAGAACCCAAGCCAAATGAGCTTGGGAGTTTGGGAGAAGGCCCCAGTTCTTTGAGGGAGACAGGGGTGCTAGGAAAGGCAACAAGATAGATTACAGAATGGGCCTCACAGCAGGAGTTTGGGACTATGGATTGGGCCAATATGGAGGTTAAGAGGTATGGTTCAGTGGGGCTATCCAGATGACTATGACTGGTCCTTCATGTGCTAGATACCACGTGTGATTGGAAGCATTACTTAATTCTGTTTCTCAAGGGGAATACGTCTGAGTTTTGATAGATCTCCTTTCCCTGTTATGACTAGCATAGTAATGGAGCAGACCCAATAGCACTGTAAGTAGTCAGTTAGTAAATATATTGGCAGAAGAGAGAGTAAGCCAAAAGCAGGAAATGTGACAGGGATCTGAGAAGGCTTTGCAGATGAGGTACTATTGGAGCTGGTCCTTGTAGAATAAATGGGCTTTAAAAAAAAAAAAAAAGTGGTGAGAATGAAGGATATTCTAGGTAGTGTAAACAATATGGGCAAAATCTTAGAAGTGAGATGTCACGACATATATTTTAGTAATAGCAGGTAGTTCTGGCTGCATTAAGGGCATAGTGGGTGTGAGGTAAGATAGGTTATAGGAAGGATCTTGAATTGCAATCTGCAGTTTGTCAGTCTGTGAGGGTCCTTATCCTAAAGCCAAGATATACCCACACTCATGGTTATTTTTTAGGCTCTGGTTTCTGTGTGCTTTCTTGAGCTGTGTTAGTAGCATTACACTGAATGGAACAGTGCTCAATGGAACCTAAGAACATTCTGGTATCAAAAGCTAACTATAGAGAATTTAAGTAGGCCCATTTGCCTGTTCACATTTAGAAAACCAATGCTGGGAGCTGGCCTGGTGGCTTAGTGGTTGAGTTCGCGCGCTCTGCTTCAGTGGCCCAGGGTTCACGGGTTTGGATCCCAGGTGTGGACCTATACACTGCTCATCAAACCATGCTGTGATGGCGTCCTATGTGCAAAATAGAGGAAGGTTGGCACAGAGGTTAGGTTAGGACCAATCTTCCTCAAGCAAAAAGAGGAAGATTGGCAACAGATGTTAGCTCAGGGCCAATCCCCCCCCGCCCCCTCCCCCAAAAAAAAAGCCAGTGCTGAGGACTTGTAGTCAATATGACCGTCTAAGTAGATGGGAAAAAGCTTCTCCTCACTACTGGATGTAACGTTATAAAACAAATCTTTTAAAAGTAAGTTGAGCTTTAACTCAAGAGTTAGGAGCCACCAAGTGTCAGCAGCGTCCAGAGTAGAGAGTGAGACTTGAAGCCACGTGCCCCACTGGGCCTAGAAGACTGGAATAGCTGAGATGGGGAACAGGTATTTTTGGGGTGGGGGGAGAGGGAGGGATGGAAATCAAAAATTAGATTCAGGTTTGGATGTGGTAACGTTTGAGATGCTTACTAGACGTTCAAGGGAAGATGTTCAGTAGACAATTGGTTGTAGGAGTTGAAGTTCAGGAATGAAGTCTGGCTTAGACATAGAAATTTGAGAGTTGTCAACATGTGAATGGATTTTAATGCCATTTGATAGGCAAATTTATTTGCTTGACTTGAGATCTATTTGGAATAAGAATGCCTACTCCCTTGAAAATTTGCTCTCATGGGCCTGTCCTCATGAGGCTTTGGGGTCCAAATTTATAGTACTTGCATTTTCTGAACCCACAGGAAAAGGTAAGGTGGTCCTGGGCTGATGGTCTTCCTGGGGTACCTGGCAGAAGCCATTATTCTGGAAGGACGCTGCATCTAATCCAAGCCACAGAAGATTCCCAGATAAAGCCCGCTTTCCAAGAGTTCACAATCTCAAATTTAATAATGCACAAGGAAGCAGTCTTTTAGGAGCAAAAATCGGTGGACATAACAAGCAGCAGGACTAGATCTCCAAGAACTTCAGTCAGTTGGGAATTATTAGATACATAAAAATGTCTGTTTAAAATGACTAAAAACGTAAGAGAAGGAATTGAAAATATGAAAAAAGACACACTATCCAAAAGTTCAGGCACATTTGAAAAGGATAAATAGAACTTCTAGGAATGAAAAGTATTGTCTCTAAAATTGAAAAACAAAAAACTCAAGGTTTGATTAAAGTGTGATTAGATGTGACTGACCAATGAATTTGTGATGAAGACTAACCTGAAAAAGTTAGCTTACACACAGCAGATATAAAGCAGTAGAAAATATGAAAGAGAAGTTGAGACATGAAGAATAAAATAAGAACCATTTGATAATCCGATAGGAGGATTTCCAGAAGGAGAAAAAAAGAGAGGATGAGGAAGAGGTCATATTCAAAGAAAAAATGGCGGAGAACTTTCTAGAATTTGAAAAGACATACGTCATATAAATGAAAGAGCCAGTGTTTCATTAGGAAGCACTTTGAGCAATTGGCTCTGCATGGTTGCTGCCATCCTTTAAAGTAATTACCGGTATCTAAGGAAGTTTCACCTTTATAAATAATGTAATCAGTTGGAGTCTATTTTTAGGTTTGCTTTTCCTGATGAATTACAGAGCTTTGGCTATTTCTATATTCAATGTGACAGATTGTTGGTGTCGTTAAATAATGATTCAGACACAGAACAGCCTTTTAGCATTATTATAAAAAGATGAAATCTCTTCACACTTGGAGAACTGATGGGCAAGTAGATAAGAAGATTCTTTGGACCACATTTATCTCTCAGACTTCTGGCTCGCTGGCAGTCTGCTAAGTTATTCACGCCCATTAGAATATGGAGACGATGATGAAGAGCCAAGAGACATATGGTCTCATCAGTCTGTTCTTTTTCACTTTGATGACAATGTGCTGTTTCATATAGGACAAACCAGGCTGTACTTGGAGCCCCTGCAGCATGTTTCCCTGAAGGCTGCTCTTAAAATTGTGTGTTCTGTCACCTGAGGAGAAATGGTTATTTACCAATATGTTATAAATAATTGAGAGCAAGCTTAATCCTTGGTTCTCAATAATTCACTGCCTTCTTTTTAAGTTCATCACCTTTGTGATTTAATTGTGATCTTTTGAGCATAATTTTCTTTTCATTAACATTTAGGTACTGTACACATGAGTGGGACTGTATGTGTCTAAGCAGGTTTGGTGCTTGATACATTTATAATAACTGGTTTAGTCATTCTGTGTTAAAAACATTTATGTTCTGGCAGAAAACTTTTTATATACCTTTTTCTCTTATTAGCTGTGTTTTTTAAAAATTTTATCTTGAGATCTTTATTAATGTATGCTGTTATTTAAAACAATGAGATTAGACCTTCAAACGTGAAGAGGATTGAGATTTTTTTCATGAGAAAGAGTAGTGTTGTATCTAATTATGAATCTAGTTTATTTTTAAGCAAAGGCTAATGATCTGGTCACACTTCAGTGGATAGCAGTTCGGTGTTACAAACCTTTAAGATTTCTTGAAAATCTGAGACTCTGTAATTCACAACTACTATTACTAATGTCGTGTGTGTGTGTGTGTACTATTACTAATGTCGTGTGTGTGTGTGTGTGTACTATTACTAATGTCGTGTGTGTGTCTGTGTGTGTGGCCAAGACAATAAGGGTCCAGTGTAAAGAACTCTGGCCTAGGAATCACCATGTGTCCTTTGGGGTTCACACTCTGTCGTGAAGTATCTGGGAGTGAGTTGAACTACGTGAGATCTAAGGTATATCCCTGGCTTCAGAATTCTGTGATAACTCAATTTCATTTTCTTTTTTGAAGTCATGGAAACATGGAATAATAGAGCATATAAATTATTCCCATCTTTGTTGGTCTAATGAATGCTAGAAAAGTAGCTTTGTAGTGAGTATTAGAATCCTTAATTTCAGTCGGGGTTAAGAATTTGCATCATAAAATTAGTAGAGAAAACATTTCAAAAGTGCTAGGTAACATGTACAATTTCAAAATCTCTTGAAAGGTGAATTGAACTGTAATTCCACATCTTTATTACAAGTTTGTTATTTGGGGGAGAAAAGGATGCTTCAAATATTTCCAGTTTAATTAAAGTGGATGTAGTTCAGTTTTTCCTCAATTGAAAGGTCAAATCTGTTAAACAAAGTAACAAAAAGATGAAAATATTCTTGTTCCCCCTTTTTGTGAGAGAATATTTGAGGGTATGAAAAACGTTGTTTTCTTTCTTGAAATGTTTAAGAGCATGTCGGGAAACGCTGTGGAACGGCACTGGGCTGAGATAGTTATGTGATGTACTTAGCCGAGCGGTGTCTGGAACGTGCATACAACGTGCTCCCGCAGTGATGCTGCTCTTGGTGTTATCTCAGACTGTCATTTTATATGGGCATTCCTTCTGTCATGTGACTCGCAATTTTGAATATTTCAAATAGTTTTCATGTGAATCTTAGGCCGTATCTCACTAATGTAGTGTGTAAAATTCAGAAGTGAAACTGTTTTGCAGGAGTTTATCACTGAAGTGTTATCACTAGGTGCCACCAGAGAGTTATATGGGTCTCTGGTTTCTGTTGTAGAAGATTGGTTTCTCTTATTTCTGGGGATTTGTATACATGTCTCTGGTGCTAAAATGGAAAATTTTTGAAATGTGCATTTTGTAAATAGCTTCACTGTTTACTACTATTTTAACAGCTAAGGTATATCTCAATAAATATACTATAATTTACATACTATACCACCTATTTTAAGTGCATAATTCAGTGATTTTTTTGTAAATATATAGAGTTGTACAACCATCATTAAAATCCAGTTTTAGGACATTTCTGTCATCCAAAAAGATCCCTGGTGGCTGATTGCAATCACTTCCTTCTCCCATCCCTAACCTGATCTGCTTTCTGTTTCTAAAATTTTGCTTTTTCTCGACATTTCATGTAAATAGAATCATATAATATCTAGTTTTTTGTGACTGGCGTCTTCCATTTAGCATGATTTTGAGGTTCATGCATGTTGTAGCATGTATCAGCAGTTCATTCCTTTTATTGCTGAATTGCATTCCATCATTAATGCTTTTTTACGTTTATCTTTAAGATTTCTATTGTGTCAGAATTTTAGAATGGGTGAGTAGAATTATAAATTACAGTATTGTTCAATAAACTTTCTGTCGTGCTAGAAATGCTCTGTGTCTGCACTCTCCAGTACAGTCACCACTAGCCACGTGGGTGTCAAGCGCTTGAAACGGGCAGCGCAACGAAATGTATGAGGGCAGAAGGCTGTGAGGGAGGTAGCTTCGCCCAGCAGTCTCCTCAAACCGCTGCTCACGCCGTCAGCCCTCGGGCAGGACCTCAGCCGGCCCAGGAGCCAGGTCACCTGGGTCTTGGGCCATGGAAATGATACCCTTTTGTGTGTGTGTGTGTGGTGAAGGGGGAAGAGTTGGCAAACACTGCCTAGGGACTTCTCTGTCTTCTCACATCGCTGTAGACACTGATCAGACGGGATGGCATTGTCTGCTTGTTCGTGCTCTTCTTCAGTCAGATTAGGAGCTTCTCGAAGCAGGTCTGTTGCATTACTTTTTACCATGGTGTCTTGCACAATGTCATTCACATAGAGGCAGCTTGTACGTATTCGTTGAGTAAACAATTGACATTTCTGTCTAATCCTGGTTGTCATCGTGGTTCAGCATAGCACTAAGAAGAGGTTTTTCCTTTAATGCTCATGTAGGTGTGATTTATTTGGTCTTACAGATAAAAACTAACTCTCCGCCACCACTACCACTACACACACCTTTTAAATAAAGACCTTTATTCTTAATGTTTGGCAGAACAAAGTTATTTTGTGAAGGCCACAGGATGTGTTTAGTTAATCACATAAACATCACCATTAACTGTGTTTCATGAAGACTGTATTTCATACCCAGAATTTAAAAAGAGAAAGAGAAGCCTCTGTATACTCCAGTCCTCAGGTCTGGCAGCTGCCCGTCTGGACAAAGGAACAGGATGATGCTGCTGGCTTCGGTGCTGGGGAGCGGCCCCCGGGCGGGCCTCTGCTCTGGCCCCTCCTGGGGCCCGCACTCTCGCTCCGGGCCCGCTCCACCTCGGCTGCTGACACACACCACAAGGAGATGGCGCAGGGACACAGCAAGGCTGCCATCTCCTACACCCAGTCAGCCATCAACGTGGCAGCTGAGGACCCGTCTGTCCCCTCGCACCATCCATGATGCTCTCCCCCAGCTTCTCAGTCTTCTCTAGACTATGAACTCGTGGATACAACCCTGTCTTATCGCTGTGTTTATACGGAATGCTTAGTTATACACCAATGTTTGTCGAGTGATCTGTTTGAAATGACAGAATATAGACTAGGGAGCTAGAATGAATCTTGGTTCTTAATGGTTATTAATAACATCCCTAATGTTTTTATCTAAAGCTGTTTTGAAGTGTTATTTGAAGATGTTTGTGAAGAGTTAACCTAACATTTTCAGTTCCATGATTTTTTTTTTAATGTAACTGCACATTCAAAACCTTCCTGAGTCAGAGAGGTTAAGTAACTTGGTTAAGATTACTAGTTAGCGGGCCAGCCCCGTGGCTTAGCAGTTAAGTGCGTACGCTCCGCTACTGGCGGCCCGGGTTCGGATCCCAGGCATGCACCGACGCACCGCTTCTCCGGCCATGCTGACGCCACGTCCCACATGCAGCAACTGGAAGGATGTCCAGCTATGACATACAACTATCTACTGGGGCTTTGGGGGAAAAAAGGAGGATTGGCAATAGATGTTAGCTCAGAGCCGGTCTTCCTCAGCAAAAAGAGGAGGATTAGCATGGATGTTAGCTCAGGGCTGATCTTCCTCACAAAAAAAAAAAAAAGATTGCTAGTTAAGCGTCAGAACTTGGAATCAAACCTGTCTCTGAGTTGGAAGAGTTTTAACTATTATGCCTTGCAGCTTTTCTGAATTATAGCGCTCAATTATTGATCAAGGCTGAAACTGAGTAGATTTGGAATCTTCATGACTCATTATTTAGTCTCAAATTTTTCTTTAGGCATTTACATTATGTTTTATTATTGATAGATAGAACTTTAGTTTCATGATAAATTAGGGGTAATGTGCCCTTATATAATAATAACGATGTTTTAAACTTTGCTGTGGTTCCTAGGGAAAGTTCACCACACGATGGATAGATCCTTCTCTGTTTCTTTTCATTTTCTCTCTCTCTCTCAGCATTCTCATAAAGCTAATATATATGTCTATGTTAGGTGAATAGGTGTACATATAATTAAAACAAAATAAAAAGGAAATAATCTACCTAAGTTATGTTAGAAGCATACTACAAATCGAATGTTAGAAACAAAAGAGATATAAAGGACAATTTGATGTATACCTTATAAGGAAATGAGGATTTGTCAAATTATTGCAGTTTTTTTCTGAAGTGTTTAATCTCAAACTCTGTGTGTGTGGAGGCACCAGCTGGAGTCCTTGAGCATGAGGGAGAGTATAAAACATTAGTGAAGAAGTCTGATAAATCGAGGAAAGCCCAGTTTAAAAGAAGTAGTAATAGTAACAACTTTTTATAATACAATTTGTGATTCATTCAAATTAATTACAACTACTGTAGGAATTCAGGAATAGGAACGGCATCATCTAGGTTGATCTGTGGCTGAAGTAGAATTTGTGGATGGTTCTTAAAGGGTGTTTGGGATTTGAAATAGGCGAGCACAAGTGATAAAACATCATTTTACTATTTTCCTGTGACCAGAATTTCTTTCCTTGGAGTCTAGAAGAAGTATTTAATTGTTAGGTTCCTAGTTCAATTGTTTTTTCCATGGTTACAGCAGAAACATATAAGGGTGTGATTTTTTTTCCTTTTGAAGGACAATCTATTTTAACTACTGAAATGTCTGTCCTATAAAGCAGTGTGTAAGGTTATGTAACCTAGTACTGTGGCTTTCTCTGTAGGGCATACAAGGGTCCCTTTTGGTCTGATCTCTGCTTACCTCATCCCACTAATCTGGCATCCCTTCTGTCAGGTGCCAGGAGCCAGATCCTCCAGCCTCCTGTCCCTTTTGCCCCAGGGCTTTGGGTGTGTCGTGCCTGCTGCCTGGATCACTGCCCTTTACATGATTGTATCCTCATCTTTTCAGGCTCAGATTAGGTATCATTTTTTTTCTTTAAAAAGCCTTCTTTCACCCTCCAAAAACTGCATTAGATGTCCGTCCTGAGTGTTCTCATAGAGTCCTGACTGTAATTTCACTGTATCCCACTGTGATTCCAGTTAACTTGTCAGTGGAGAGTAAGCAGGCTTATTGAATGCAGAAGTCTTGACTTTTCTCCCCTCCACTGCTGTATCCTCGGTGCCCTAATGCATTTTCAGTAAATATTTGTGGAGTAGAAAAATCTCTTTGGGGTGAGACCCAGCACATTTTAAGTGTTCAATAAATATCATCTAACAGATAAGTTTGTTTATTTCATTAAAATAGTTTATTTTGGTAGTTCTGAACTATTTCAGCTGAAGATATTATAATATCTGTATGAACATCTTAGTATGCAATGGAGTAGTTTCTGTACAGAGAACTTTCAGAGCATATTTGTTGTCTGAGTGTTTTAGATTTTCCTTCATGTTCTTTCGTTGAATGTGCGTATTAATATTGCTTTACCAGCTATTTTTGTTTTGTGTGTGAGGGAGTGTATTTGTGTGTTACATATGTATCACTCTCTGTGTTTTTATTCTGTTTTCATTTTAGGTCTGTCTCTTGTAAGCCACATTTACCCAGATTTTATTTTTTTGTATTCATTTTGGTGATTTCTGCTTTTAGTAGGTAGTTTAAATCCATTTGTATTTATTGCAATTACTAAGACATTTGGACTTATTTCTATCATTTTTGTGTGTTTTCTGTTTTTATTCTTTTTTTTTTTTCTTTTTATGTGTCTGCCTTCTATTGGGTGACAGTTTTTATTTAATTTTTTCTCTTGTTTTTTGATTGCTGTGAATTATATTTCTATTTTTATATTTTTTTTGGTGTGTACTATTACGTTTTTGGGGGTACATACTTAATTAAATTTTTCCAGTGAAGTCTAGAGTTATTCAGCGTTTTTTCCGCTTATCTGTATCAGAGTTCTTAGCATGCTTTAACTATCAACTAAACATTCCCTTACCCAGTTTATTATTTTTTACAGTTTGAGTTTTACACGTATTTAAACCCTCAGAAATTACCTTTTAAATGATTAGTAGTTAGCATTTTATCCGTTTCTGTGATAACTTGTTTCATGTAGCCCATGGGTCCCCTCTGTGTCCACTTTTCTTCTTGATGAACTGCATTTTGTAATAGTTCATCAATAAGTGGTAAATTTTCTTAGCCTTTATATGTCTAAAAAATACTTTTTCTTCAATCTTGAATGATGGTTTGCTGCATATAAAATTCTAGACAGTTATTTTTCCTCAGCTTTTTGAAGATATGACTCTTGTCTTCTGAGCTGCTAAGAAGTGTGCTCTCAGTCTGTCATTCCACTGAGGTAATCTGGTTTTTTTTCCTCTGATAGCTTTTAAGATTGTTTTTGTTGTTGATAGTGTGCAGTTTCTCTGCAGTGTATCTAATATGAATTAGTGTTTACATAGTCTAATACTCTTTTTTCTTGTTTATTTTTTTATTGATGTGATAACTTACATAACGTGTAAGCTCTATTAATTTTTACACACACATATATTGAGATTACCACTACCTACTCAAGATATAGAATATTTCCAGCAAGCTACAAGGCTCCCTGTGCCCCCTCCTAGTCAATACGCCATAGATAACTGCTATTCCAAACTCATTCAGAACTCTTTCATTTTGAGGGTATATATCTCTCTTTTCAGTTCTTGGAAATTCTCAACAAATATGTCTTCATGTATTGCTCCTTAACCATTCCCTCCAGTCTTTTCCCTTAAAGCTAGGAACTCCATTAGACAAACGTTGCAGCCTCAGTCTGTCTCTCTAAACTGCTCTTTTTATTTTTTATCTTTTTATCTCTCTTTGTTAAGTTCTGGGTAGTTCCTTCATGCTATATTTGATTTAGTAATTCACTTCACTATGTCCAGTCTAGAATATATCCCATTGATTGTTTCTTTTTATTTCAACGACTGTATTTTTCATTTCCAAGATTTCTAATTAGTTTTTTCCTTTCTACATGGTATTATTTTGTTTTATTTCTGTACATTATTCTTTTTTTAATCTCTTATTCTTGTGATGGATCTTCTACCTTCGTTTATATTTCTGAACATCCTCAAGATGCTTATTTTAAAATCTTTGGCAGGTTGCAGTAAATGAACTGCACCTGGAATGAATTTCTGTTCCAGTTATTGATTTTGTGGGTTTTCTTTCTTAGCGTTACAATTCTTCATATGTTTTGGAACTTTGTTTTGCAGTTTGCTTTTGAGTGGAAGGTTTGATTTGTGTGTCGATGTCTTCCCACCCATCTCCTCTTCTCCCATTCCCCCAGCCCCTTTCTAGGGATTTTACTGTTGATAGTGGACATATCTGTAGCTGCAGTAACAGAGCCGGAGAGTGGCTTGGCTCAGATCCTGGTGTTGAGGCAGTGGTTTTGTTCCCCACAGTCCTGATTAAAGTCACAGTCCTGGTCAGCAGGCTTGATTCCCCATTTTATGAGCCTCCTGTATGAGTAGAGGACCCTAACCCAACCCTAGCTTTAAGTAGAGAATCTGATTTGAGTCCTGGTCTTCAGCAGGCCACTTTCATTCCCTTTACTCAAAAGGACACTGCCTCCCGCCTCCCCCTCCCCCCCCCAGCCCCCAACCTGCTTCTGGATCAGAAACCAGCAAGTCAGGTTCTGCTCAACATTGTTGAGTATCCATTTTGTTTCTGTTGCACAGAAATGTTTCTCGTTTGACCTCAGCTGTATCTTTGATTTTCTCTTTTCATGCTCAATAGGCTTTGTTTATGCTGTGTGGTGCCAACAGGATTTCTAAACTCACCCTATGATGTTAACCCAGAAGTGCTATTAATTGTAAACTTTTCTCTTCATGGAATAATAAAGTATATTAAAAAAGGAAGGAATGTGGGGTTTGAAATTGATATGTTTGGAGGATATGCATTCCTTGCTATTATCTTTAAAATGTGATTTTGTTTTTAGTATTTGCTCAGTAATCTTTGTAATCCTTTTTTTATTATAACAAATAAAATTTATATCCAATATAGTATTTTTGGAAAATACAGCAAAACATACACACACACACGCACGCACACACAATGATGAGAATTACTTGTAGTTCCATAGCCCAGAAATAGCTACTGAATATTTTGGTATTCATTATTCATGTTTTACACACATACACACACACACAGACTCACATATTAATATGTATATTTAAAAAAACAGAACAAACCCAGTGTTGTTTTCTAGGTGAGGCCGTGAGTGCTGGAGATGCCTTATGTGAAATAGAGACTGACAAAGCTGTGGTTACCTTAGATGCAAGTGATGATGGCATCTTGGCCAAAATAGTGGTAAGTTTTTATTTTGATTGTCTTCAACAGGATGAAGATTTCCTAAATGTAAATTTTCTTGAAATAAAGTTGCCTTTTATTTTTACCTCTTTGTTTTTAGTGTTGTATTATCTGAGATAATACATTTTTAATTCAGATGTTTAAAATATTTTAGTGTTAATGTCTAATGATAGCCAGTGATGATCAGATAACATAGAACTATTTCAACTGTGACATTGGTGCTCAGTGTTTTGGGTTCTCTTGTTGAGGATGAGAAGCATTCTGGCCTGAGGTATGAGCGAAGATTATTTGAGGTGGAAATCCAAGACAAAGAAAGTATAGGTTAAAGCTTAGAGCTAGCAATTTTCAAGTTTGTAGTTGATAAAATCAAAAAGAAGGAAGGTTTTACTTTTATTACATGGGAAAAAAAAAAAAGTCCCATCTTGATCCATCGCTAGGACTCCCAGGGCTGGAAGTATGTAAAGTGACTGTCTGCCCAGCTCCTGTTCTCTGGGCAAGGCTGTGTGCAGTTGTCCTGTGCAGATTCTTGTCTGCAGATTTCACAGCCACTCTCGGTGGCCTGGTCCAATTCACTCATCCTTACAGTTGGGACATTTTTATAAACGTTTAAAAATATATTTATATAAATAGATGTATGTATAGAATATTTCACGTACTTAAATATAATTGAGTTGACAGTCTTTTGATAGTATATTTTCTGTTCCGTGAGCATTTTTATGGAAACTATGCTTGTGGGTCTAGCAAGAGCAAAGTCATTTCCTTTTAGATCTAAATTTAAATATATGCAGTAATTTTGAATACTCTTCTCTGGGCAATCTTTGCTTTATGACTAATTAAAACTATGGAGCTACAACTTGAATACTTGGTAGTATTAGTAGAAGCTGAAGTTAGTTCAGCCTTTCAACCAAAATGTGTAGCAGTACGAGAGGTTACTTAAATAACAGAAGAAAATATGGAGTATCATGTAGCTATTAAAAATTGTTTCTAGAAAAAATACTGTGATTTCTTTATATATGTTATATGTTAATAGAAGTTCAAAAAGGTTTTTTGAAAAAATACTTTTAAAATTGCCAATGGACAGGGATCACAATCTTGTAGGACTTTAAATAAAGAAAAACATAAATATAGAGATCAGAATAAAATGTAAAAATGTTGAGTGTTTGTCTTTGGGGAGTACAACTAAGTGATCCTCCAGCCCCATTTTTTCTATTTTTCTGTATTTTCTAAATTTTTTATAATATGTATTTTATTTTTATAGTGCAATATTAATTTATATGAAAAGTCAGCATTTTATGGTTAGGTGGTATATTAACTATGGAGTGTGTTTGTTTCTTAAGTTCTAGAGCATTAATAGATAGTGTGGTGTGGCAAGTAAGATTGTCAGCTCTGGAGTCACACTGCAGCCTGCCTCATATAGCTAGTTAAGCTCTGCCAGTTATTAGTTATGTAATGATTGACGAATTCGGTGCCTTTTTCTTTATAATAAAGTGGAGATACAATAATACCTATGTCATGGGATAGGTAGTAGAGATTAAGATAATACATATAAGCAAGACCTGTCACACAACAAGTGTTAATAAATGTTGCCATTCTCTTTAACGTTACAATTCTTCACTCAGCTCTTGGGGACCGTTAGCACCCACGTCAATCTGTATGTTTGTGTATTAATTTGTATTGGTTGGTTGTAACTGGGCAGTAAGTATCCATTCATGCCTCTGTAGTTTGATGTGTACAAATAAGCCACATATTTATTGCTAATGCCTTGTTGATGGGTTTTTAATTCTGAGCCACCAGCTCACCTCTGCTTTGAGCATGGATATAACGCCTTCCTTTGTATACTTTATCCAAAGACCACACTGTGGAATGTTATACTCTAATTAGATGTAGATCTGTACATGGTTTTTCATTCCTATTTCTTACTAGAAAAGCCCCTTTCCCTTTTTTCTAGTCACTTATATTTTATTTCCTGTATTCTAATTTGTCAAACTTCCTTTACTTGTCATCTGTGATATTAACAGCCGTGTTGAAACACGTTGTTGAAAATACTTCCTTGGAGGAAATATGAATGGAAGGCTAAAATTTCTATACATTTATAACTAGGAAGATATAAATATTTGTACCAAAAATAGTTTCTTTGACTAATTCATGCAGCATTTTGAAAAGGAAAAAGATTGTTTGAACTATCATCTGTAATAACCCCAGCTACATTTTATTGTGTGTGCTTTTGGCAAGCTATGTTCTTGGTCCTAGTTCTGGGTTGTTTGGCTGTGAAAGTCTTCCAGAATGGATAGCGTTTTCCGCTTAGCTGCTTAGCAGTGCATTTCAGGTTGCTGACAATGTCATAGGTCAGTGGTGCCATGTCGTCTGGCCCCTCGCGCTCTGAGAAGGTGTTAACAATGTTAATAAAGAATAATTGCTGTCAGTGTAGATAAGTATGATTTATTTCCAGTTTAATTCAGTTAATGGGAGAGTTGTTAAATTCTCATTTAATCACTAGTAAATAGTCATGCAGAAACCTTAAATTATTACACATCTGTTAGTTCATAAACTTAGTCTTAAATATATTATTCAGCAAATTCGACAGCAAGTGTTTTAAATGATAAAGTAATAAAACAGAATATTAGGATGACATATTTGGAGAGTTTATTAGAGATTGTCTAGTTTGGCTTCAAACGTGTTTAGAGTTACTATATAATTTGTCATACAAACCAGGATACTTTTGCGCATGAAACGGGTGTAGGATGTTATGATTATTTAAACTTACATAATTTTTTGAAATTTTAATTCATTGACTGGCAGTACATTTATTGATAGATTTTTATTTTATTGGGTAGACCATTATTCAAAACAATTTTCAAAAATAGAATTATTTTCTAAAATTAACACCTATGGATATTAAAACAAATTTTTTAAAAAATACTTCCTTTTATTGGTCATCTGAATATTAAAAAAATAATAATTATTTTTGGTACTAGTTACGTTATTCAATCAATTTCGTAGCTGTTTCTCACTCTAATACTGTGTTATTAGCATTTTCTAAAGAATGGCTATTTTTCAGCGTGGTTTTATTTTTCATGAAATTGCCTGCAGTTGCCTTCAGAGTTGCATTTTATAGTTTGCAAGTTTATGGTTGATATTGAAGTTGTGAGACCTTCACTTGATTCTTCTCTGTAAACTGTAATATTTTTAATTGACAAAATACCCTCTCAAAGCTCAGAGCAAATCCTACTGAATGGAACATATTCTCAGTTCTAATTTTTTCATATTGAAATGAGTAAACAACATACTGAAGTGGTAAATCAGTCTATGTTCTTCATGAATTAAAAGCTAAATTAATTATAATCCCCTTTTATATCTTCTTTTTTAGGCTTGTTTTTAAAAATAGCACCATCTTGAGGTACTACATGATAATTTCAATCATGTGAATGCGATTAACAGATTCGGTACTGATCATGTGAATGTGATTCACAGATTTGGTACTGATTGTATTGAATGCTATCTCGAAGGTCAGATTGCATTTGAATGCTGGTTCAGATACTTACTAACCTTGTGATCTTGAGCAAGTTATTTAACCTTTCTTTGCCTCAGTTTCCTCGTCCATAAATGGGACTAATAATAGCACTTACCTAATAAGGTTATTAGGAGAATTAAATGAGTTAATACTGTGCTAGAACAGTGCCTGGCGCTTGAATGCTAGACAGACTGTTATTCAAGGACTTAATGAATGTTTCTTCTCCCCCTCTGCGTTTTAGCTTGTCACTAATTTGTTTTCAGCTTCAGTGTTTCCTGTGTATCTTCCTTTTAAACCAAAGTTCATGGTGCATATAAGTTAAACAGTATGTATTAAAGAATAAAAACAATTTAAAACTGTATAAAGTTTTAAACCACGAGAGAAAATCTTTGCTAAGTTTTCAAATCAACTGAGTCAGACATGTGACTCAGCTTATCCCCACTAACCACGTGTATGCCTCTGCAGTTCTCAGACTACTGTGTTTTAAAGAAGAAAAATATTTTAAAAACTGCTTTATTTGTTGATTATTTTTCAATGTCGGAATCAAAACAGACAATATCTACTAGCACCTTTAGTGGAATGAAGCACCTCAAACAATTTCTCTGTTGGGAGATATTACGGTAGACATTTTGTGTCTGGACTTCAGCATCTCCTATCCTTGGGTACACTGACAAGCTTGTGTGGGCTGTGTTAGCATATTTGCAGGTGATTCACATCAGCCCATGGGGAGGTCTCTGGTAAAGAGGCCCCATCTTGGGGATCCGGGCCTAGGGATAGAATTTAGTCTCTGTATGAGTATTATCGAGAAGTAGTTTGTCACAGGCCTTACCACGTCAGTGTCTCACATGTTGCTGTTTCCTCTGCAGGGCTGCCAGCCACGTGCCGGGCCTTGAGGCATGAATTTCCAACCCTCACCAATGGGGCAGTCCTCTGTAGTTCAGTCTTAATCTATGTTGAGTGTATTTTTCATTTTAAAAATCAGTAACTGGGAGGAAAACACCACCACCACAATAATAATAATAATAATAATAATAACAACGATAATACCTCTCACGTTTGTGTAGCAGTTACTAGATGGCAGATACTATTCTAACTGTCTTATTATATAACTCAATCCTATAACAACTCTGAAGTAGCTGCTATTATTTCCAGTTTACAGATGAAGCAACAGGCATGGTGAGGTAAAGAAACTTGACTAAGGTCACATAAGTAGTAAGTAACAGTGCCAGCATTGAAACCCAGGAAGTTGGTAGAAAACTGAGAGGAAGGCTAATACTTTGAATGACAGACTCCAGATCCAATATTTGAGCATTAGTGAGCTGTTTTAGCAGAGTGTAGTGTACAAATCCTGCCTTTGATAATAAGAAATCAGTGGCACAGGAGTAGGAGAGAGTTTTGATCAAGTTGCCGAATGCCTGGGAGAAGAGCTGGGTGTTTGAGGTGTGGCCTGGCTCAGAGGCCCTATTGGAGCCAGGGCGTCCACAGTGCTCACTCAGGGAGCAGCACACAGTTTTGAAAAGAGCGTTGTTTACTCTTCTGTTGCTTAGTCAACACCAGTTTCAAATATGTGCTGACCACAACATAAGCAAATGTCTCCAGGAGACTAGCATGCCTCTAAAAGATCTCTTACTGCACTAAGGGAATAGTAAAAGGGAAATTGTCTTCAATTCCTGTAGTGATTTTAATGACTTTAAGTGGAGCTGTAATAGACAGTGTTTTCTGTTGACTTCTGTTACATGTTCAAGTTGTGTGGTAGCATATCACCTGTGCATTGTATTTGGGTTTCATGTTCCATGGTGAAAACATGGAAAAAGCATGAGTAGTTAAAAATAAAGTTTATTTGATATTTCGGTATGGTAAAAATTGAAATGATACTAAATGCTCATTATTGCCTACTTGTGAAGGTGTCAGTAGGTAGGGTATGTATGGAATCATTTCTATGATTTATTGTAGTAAATAAAACAGAGGATGAGGTGTCCCTTTCAGATTCAGTATAGTGTCTGATTCATCTAGTGACATTTTTTTTTTTTTATTGATGTTTTAATGGTTTCTAACATTGTGAAATTTTGGGTTGTACATTTTTGTTTGTCCATCACCCCATATATGACTCCCTTCACCCCTTGTGCCCACCCCCCACCCCCACTGCCCGGGTAACCACAGTCCAGTTTTCTCTGTATTGACATTTTTAAAACAAAACTTTCCTGTTTTTTAAAGAATGCTTTGCATTTGAGTGATGATCTTTGTACTTGGATATTGATCTTATTGCTGATACAGTTTTGATAGACATTAACATAAGTGGACTTCATATCACTTAGTGCTTTTTCTATCAATTTTGTAGAAAATTAGTCATTTTACTTTGTGATTTTGAGTTAGCAGTTCATAAGCAGGTAATTAGACATTTTTAGAAGAAGAAAAAATGTTGACCTAATAATAATCTTAACTCATCTTTTTGACATAGTAAAGAAAAATGAGCAGTCCATAGAAGTAAGACTTTTTAGTATGTGACAAACTAAAGGAATTGTTCTTGGGTTGTCGAGTATTTTTTCACAGCTTGCAATTCATTAAACGTCCTTATTTAGTTGTATATACCCATTGCTTCTATGTATTTTGCTTCATCAGAGCGTTGTTCCTGTTCTTCCCCATCAGTAGTTAGTAAACTTAGAAGCTTCCTAACTCCCAGTACGTAAGCCATATTATTTTAAGAATAGTGCACATACTAATAAGCATCAAAATTAGTGTTACTCAGAAATGTCAAATGCATTCTCGGAGTTATGCTTTTACTTGTAATTACTGTATGGGCGAGCATCCTGCAGCCTAGCATTCTATTCATTAAATTACTTCTGTAATGACTCTTACTTAAAGTAATTGAAAGAGAAACCTAAGTGCCCATCAAGGGACGAATGGATAAAGAAGCTGTGGCATATATACACAATGGAATACTACTCAGCCATAAGAAACGATGAAATCCAGCCATTTGTGACAACATGGATGGACATTGAGGGTATAATGCAAAGTGAAGTAAGTCAGAGGGAGAAGGTCAAATACCATATGATTTCCTTCATTAAGTAGTAGATAATAACAACAATAAACAAACACATAGGGACAGAGAGTGGATTGGTGGTTACCAGAGGGGAAGGGGGGAGGGAGGAGGGTGAAAGGGATAATTCGGCACATGTGTGTGGTGATGGGTTGTAATTAGTGTTTTGGTGGTGAACATGATGTAGTCCATGCAGAAATAGAAGTACAATGATGTACACCTGAAATTTTTACAATGTTATAAACCAATGTTACTGCAATAAACAAAAAATTAAAATAAAAAAAAGAGATATATAGATATATAACAGCATATTATTCAGCCAAAAAAAGAAGGAAATCCTGCCATTTGTGACAACATGGATGAAGATGGAGGACATTATGCTAAGTGAAATAAATCAGACAAAGAAAGACAAACACAGTATATCACCTATATGCAGAATCTAAAAAAGCCAAACTCATAGAAACAGAGAGTAGAGTGTTGGTTACCAAGGGCTGGGGGAGGTGGTGGAAACGGGAAGATATTGGTCAAAAAGTATAAACTTCTAGCTGTACGATTAACGAGTTCTGGGGATCTAATGTACAGCATGGTGATTGTAGCTAATAATGCTGTATTATACATACAGTATACTTCTTATGTATTTGAAAGTTGCTAAGAGAATAAATGTTAAATGTTCTTACCAAAAAAAAAAAAAGTAATTGAAAGAGAATAGTAGAAAATTTTAAAGGAATGACATGTGTTCCAATACTGAAGTTATAAAATACTGTCATCTGAAGGTTCTCTAGGGACTTCTTTTAACAAGTAAATAAGAATCAACCCTTTCTTTATAAATTAATGCTGCTGAAAGGCTTAAAAGACATTTATCATAAGTTAAAAAATTCATCTTTGATCTTACTTATGCTTTTAATTGGCATTATCAATGAAAAAGTGTTTGGTTAGCTGAGACACCACCATGTTTCTGATGCTCTTATAAAAAATTGATGAAATTTTATTTTATTTCTCAGGTTTGGTAAATACATAGATACACAGGGAAAAAGTTAAATATACAATGGGATGTTCTTTTTTCCAGAGACTAAGTTACTGAAAAGATTTTCCTTTAAATTTATTTGGGTAAATAGGACTAATTTGGGGGATTGGACTTCCTAAGCCATTGTATAGAAACTGTCTGCGAAAGACAAGTGGTTGAGGTATGTATCTCCTGTTTTGGATTTGTGCTGATTGACATCAAAAAGAAGATGGTAGTAATAGCTCTTACATATTTGAAGGCTGTCAGAAAGAGGAGAGATTCTAGATTTTTCCCTTTATTTCAGGAGGTAGCATTAGTACCTGGGAGTGGGAGAGTGGTGAAAGAAGGTGTAAGAGGGGGAAGGTAGGCAAGGAAGGTGATGGGGGGAAGGAGGAGGAGGAGGAGGCAGGCTGGCTTGGAAGTAGATTTTAGCTCAAATTAAGAGATCTTTCTAACCAGGACAGAATTATCCAAGGAATAAACTACTTCATGAGGTCATGAGCCTTTCTGTCTCTGCAATTATTTTCTTTTTAAAATATAGATTGAAGAAGGATCTAAAAATATACGGCTAGGTTCACTAATTGGTTTGCTAGTTGAAGAAGGACAAGATTGGAAACATGTTGAAATTCCCAAAGATATAGGTCCTCCATCACCAGCTTCAAAACCATCGGTGCCTCAACCCTCACCAGAACCGCAGATTCCTACTCCTGTCAAAGTGGGATACACACCAGGGAAACCACAGTGAGTATATTTCTTTGAATGATGTTTAAAAAAAAAGTAGTTACAGCAACTTTTAGGGTATTTTAATCATTATCATATTTAAGACAGCTTTGTATAGTAAGTAGGAAGTTGCTGATCTTCCCTTTTTTGTCTTAGGAAACTAAGGCCTAGGCATGATTATTTTTTATCATCATTGTTCATTCCACAACAGACAGTTATTGAAGACCTGCTATGTTCCAGGTCCTGTGAAAGCCCGGCACACCCAGTGGAGAACAAAGCAGATAGTCTGTGTCCACACTGGACTTGACTTAGGTTTTAGGATTCCAGAATGGAATTCAATATACCAAACTTCATTTTGTGTTCCCATCCGTGGAATGGTAGTTACTGTAATATGAATTCCAAAGTTTCACATGTATAACTGATATAAAATGGAATTAGCATTTTAACATGCATTCCTTTTCCAACTATTCTGCATTTGAGTTTCTGAGACAGATTGGAGCTCTGTTTTGTTCATTTGTTCTGTAACAACACAGACACTTAGTAAACATCGTTTTACTTTAGCTTTACATAGCTTTAATTGATGGACTGGGAAAATTCTAACAAGTTTCATTTATTTATTTTAATATTCTGTTTATACAAAATTATTTTTTCCTTATAAGAAAAAGTTCTTCATAGAGAAAATGTCCTATTAAGAACCACATTTGAACTTAAATAAAAATGCAAACCATTTCATTTTTAAAAATTTTTTTCGTTTCATTTACCAACGTCAGTTCTTGTAAAAAAAAATTGAGTGTTTTGAAGTACTGAGTTTGAAATCCCCATTACTACACACAGTATTTCTGTTTCCACTGCCTTGACTCCTCTATTTTCTCTTTTTTCATTTACCATGAAAATTAGAAGGTAGGCTCACAGATGTTTTGTACTTAATGCTCTTCTCCCCTTGCAAAGATAATAGTGTGTGCTTTGTCTTTCCCTTAAGATCCGTCATTCGACACTTACTTGGGTCAGAGGCCCCTCAGTGTAGGTTACAACCGGCTGACCCATGAACCTGCACAGTGTCGGCCCACGCAGTGATTTTCTTTTTTGGAAACATTTTTTAATTTGTTGGTTACTAGTTAATCTTACATACACATCTAAAGTCTCAGTGTCTCTTAAAGAAAGTGACAGTTGGGTAGTACTGAGCGCCTATCAGCTGGAGCTGTTTCCCTGAAATGCAGCAAGCACCGCGTCTGTTCCTCTCCGTTTGTGGGTTGTAAACTCCAGCCCAGCCCATTTGACTCTTGTTTCCATCTAACAGTGGTCGTTCGTGTTTGCTGCTTTGCTTAAAGGTCTTAATTGAAGAGTAGACATTTACTAGTCGTGTGACCTTTTGTTGTGCCTTAGTTTCCTTGTCTGTAGAATCAAGATAATTGTTTTTGTCTCTCTTACTCTTCTGGAGTGAATGTAAAGTAAAAATGTTTTCATGTAAATACTGAGAACTTTAAAAAATACATGAAGGATACAGTTCAGTTACAACAAAACAAACAACCCAATTAAAATGGGCAGAGGACTCAAATATGCATTTCTTCCAAAGAAGGTATACAGATGGCCAATAAGCACACGAAAAGATGCTCAACATCACTGATCATTAGGGAACTGAAAATCAAAAATGCAGTGAGATAACACTTCACACTCATTAGAATGGCTATTATCAAAAAACAAAGAAACAGAAAATAAGTGTTGACGAGGATGTAGAGAAATTAGAATTTGTGCACTGTTGGTGGGAATGTAAAATGGTGTAGTCACACCAATGGTGTAGGTGTGGAAAACAGTATTGCAGTTCCTCAAAAAATTAAAAATAGAATTTCCATATGATCCAGCAGTTCATCTTTTGGATGTATACTCAAAAGAATTGAAAGCAAAGACTCAAAAAGATATTTGTATATCCACATTCAAGCAACATTATTCACAATTGCCAAAGATGGAAATATCCCATGTGTCCACAATGTGCTATATACATATAGTGGAATGTTTTTCTGTCTTAAAAAGAAAGGAAATGCTAACATACACTGTGACATGGATGAACCTTGAAGACATTATGCTAAGTAAAATAAGCCAGTCACAAAAGGACAAATACTGTATGATTCCACTTAATAGGAGTTTCCCAGAGTAGTCAAATTGGTAAAGAGAGTAGAATGATGGCTGCCAGAGGCTGGGGGGAGGGAGGAGTTATTGTTTAATGGGTACGAAGTTTCAGTTCAGGAGAATGAAAAAGTTGTGGAGATGGATGGTGGTGATGGTTGCACAACCTTGTGATTGTACTTAATGCCACTCAATTGTACACCTTAAAGTGGTAAATTTTACGTATATTTTACTACAATAAAAAATACATGAAGGAACAATATAGCTAGTTCCTTATTGATGTGTGTGATGAGGAGCCGTGTGAAAAGTTACTAGTCAGAGTAGAAACTTTCTCCCTACGAATTTTTACTCTTATTAAAAGAATATTTTGAAATAGTAACCAGTTAACTTTTTAAGTAGTAACCAGTATGAAAATGTCTTGGTAGTAAAATAAGCCAGATTCGTACAGATTAATTTATTTGACTGTGACTATCTATGGGAGTTGTTTTAGCTTTATTGTTAGTTTTTATTTTTCTAATTATCAGCAAAACTCTTGACATTTAGATATCTTTGAATCAAGTGTTAAGTGTTAATTTGTTCCATTAATCTTCGTGTTTTCTTCCTAGGCTCCGTTTAAGTCCAGCTGCCCGCAATATTCTGGAAAAACATACACTGGATGCTAGCCAGGGCACAGCCACTGGCCCCCGGGGGATATTCACTAAAGAGTATGTGTGTGCTTTATGTAGTAACCAATTCCATTATTTATCATAACCATCTTTTTCTGAAAGTATTTAAAGAAGAGCTTATTCAGTGGTAAGATTTAAAAGGAAGTACACTGTTCTTTTGTACTTTTAGTTGCTTTTGTCGGTATAAAATTGTATTCTATGCAAGGGTTGTTTTCTGAATAATTGCAGCATTACTGAAGAACAGATCTAATTTGGTAACTGAACCCAGATGTTTAGAAATAGTGATTAAATGCAGAAAGTTTAGAGTACAGAATGGTGAAACTTTATATTGTTTTAAGTTTGTATAAAATGATCACGCAATCACATTTAAATTTCTAAAACATGGAAATACACTTTTAAAAATAATTTCATTCTTCCTCATTTGGATTTTGTTCACTTGTTTGATCAAAGCAATTTCCGTATGAGGTTGGGTCTCTTTTTAGATTTTCTTTTCTATTCCATTGATCTGTCTGTCCATGAGTTAATACCTCACTTTTTTTAGTATGACACTCTTAATTAGAAATATTTTATAGTAAGCTTTAAAATCCGATAGAGCTATCTTTGCTCTGCTTTTTCAATAAACCAGTTTTCTTGGTTTATTCTTATTTTATTATTCTTCCAAATGAATTTTAAACAATCCATCTAGCCCCACTGGCAGGGTTGGGCAGGACTATGATAATTTTATTGGGATTGCATCACATTTTAAATTAACTTAGGGAGAACTGACATCTTTATGATGTTGACGTCTTCCTATTAAAGAACATTGGTATGTCTTTCCATTTGTTTAAATTTTGTGTCTTTCAAGAGTATATTAAAACAGATAGCCCCTGCTCTATTGAAACTTAGTCTAGTGGGGAAAACAAAGATTAATCAAATAGGCATACGAACTAATGTGAAATTACTGTGGTGGTATGTGCCACATTTCTGTTGGCAGTAATATTCAATTCTTCAAATTGAGTTAACATTTTAAAGCAGTATGCTTATTCTCTGTTTATCTAGTTTTAGAAATGATCAGTAATATTGGCCAAAATTTTTGTAAGTTGAGATAGAGCAAAGGTTATGAAATTTTTAAGTGGCAGCACTGGACCCGGTGACTTTTCTTTTTTTTTTCATTGGGTTATTTTACTCTTCATTAAAGCATTGGTTTATTATTGGATATTTCTTTTATTGAAAGCAATATAGCTTTAATTCTTAGATACCCTAATTTATCTGTCTTGCCGCCTTACCGATTTGTTAATCAAACACGTGTGTGGTTTTCTTAAACATATACCGTGACGTTCCTGCCATACTTAACGTGAGTTGGAAGTCAGCTGTCCTGACCCCTGGCTGAAAGCAACATCCTACACTGTAGATTTTTAGTTAAATGACTTAAAACTTTCACTTAGCCATAAAAAATTAAAATTAAGAATCCTGATAGCCAGTTAAACCTAGTTTTTTCCCCAATATGGATCCTTAATAGTGTCTACTATTTGTGTCTTAATATTTGTTAAATTTCTACCAGTCTCTATGTTAGTAAAACTCTGTAAAAATGAGACAAAGCAACTTTCTTTATAACAAGGTAGACTTACTTGTATATCTGAGGGATAGATTAAAGAGTCTATATTTAACTTATTAATCATTGAAGATTTGGTGAAATGTAAAATAATCATAGCTGTTCCTTAGAAGGATCAATTTTGCAAATTTGTGTAAGATAAATTAGAGCAGAAAAAGACTTGAGGTAAGGAGATAAATTAATAGGCTCATAAACTAATCCAGGTAAGAGAGAATGAATACTTGAATGTGAATGGACGACGTAAAAGGGAGATTACTGATAGAGACGGCATTATAAGGATAGAATCCAGAACAAGTCAAGGAATGAATTTGGGATTCTGGTCTGGGGGATGAAATTTTGGCTCCATAAATAGAAATGAGGGATTTGGGGAAGCATTTGTCTTGGTGGAATAACTAATGTGTTTGGTTTGAAGCTTATTGTGAGTGCTCACAAGCCATTCAGGTATCAGGATCAGCGAGGTGACGGTGCATTTCAGGAGGTAGTTTGGGACTGGAGAGGTGGATTTGGTAGATGATAAAGTGATGGTTATAATTAGGATCGTCAATAGGTAAACTTTGTAGAAAGCTAAAATTCCTGTGTTGGGGGACATCTATGAGATGGGTAAAGAGTCAAAGACGAAGGGATCTGAGAAAAGGCTCTTGAGGCTGGTGTTTGGGTGACGTTTTAGGAGGCAGCTCAGCGATGCTACAGCAGTGGGATACAGAAGTAGAGCTTCCTTCCGTCTCCCTTCTCTCTCCGTATGTGCGTAATACACACATGATGAGCAAATATGGTGTTTAAACCCAAACTGAGAGTTATAATAGTAATCTAACATTTCCTCAGGAGAGCAAAATGCTGTTGTCTTGCTGGATACCCTAAGGAAGCAGTATTCAAGAGTTATGTTTTTAATATTCCTGCCGTCTTTCTCCTCCTATTACCCAGTTCCCCTCCCTGCCCTTATTCTTTAACTCCCCACCATAAGAGAGTCAACCTTTGTTCTTCAAAATATGACATATTACAAAAGACTTCATGAGAAAAATGGATCCTTAAAGCATGCATTATTAAGGATTTTTGCTTTGTATACCACTAAGATGCCTGCGTTTTAACATTAAGGTGAGCTTTCGAAAAAATTTTGTCCTGGTGTCATCTACAGAAATGTCATCTGATAAAATTGAAAAATTGCAGGCTTTGGTATAAGCTGCCCCCAAAATACCTTAGCACACATTCTTAAATAGTGAAGGACAGCCTTTCTCCTCACCTTGCCAACTGAAAGTGCCAGTAAGACAGAAGGGTCAGTTCCAACTGCTGAGGAAGTGCCTCTGATCCATTGTATTTATGAAGAAAATCCTGACGTCAGGGTTGCTAATTTAACGTTGCATTAAAGCAAACATATTGTTCAGAATATATGTTGTGCAAAAGCATAGACTTTCCTTTGCCTGTATGTGTAACTGTTTTAAGAAAACAAGTGCCAGGGTCACAGTTATAGGCAGAACACTTTTAGGTTCTTTGCCTGCAGCCTAACATCTTTGGTGTATCTACATTTTAAATCGTAGTTGTAGTTAGTGTCTGTATTCATATCGCGGCATCAAAAATCTGGTAGGCATGACCGACAAGTGTCTGTTATGTTTTCAGTGATATTTCTTTTTAAAACTGATTCATAGCACACCCAGATGAATTACAGGGTCTGGTAGAAAAGGTTCTGCCCTGAGTGAGCTACCTGAGCATCCTCAGCCTTTCTGCAGAAGTGTGTGGTCTGTTAGTTCTTCTAGTTTTTACAGCTCTTACTGCCTGCCTAATTCTTCCAGTTTAGTCTGATTATTTAATGGACAGAAATCATTAAAATCATTCTCTGCATTATAGAAACTAAATTATTGACTGTTATTAAACAGTAATTTACATTTATACGCTATGAGGCATGTAGGTGTGAAATCAGCAATAGGCGTTTACTGGGAACCAGGGGCCACACTGATTTTCCACTGGCTTGTAAAGAGGATTAGAGACCCCTCCTTACTTTTATTCTTCACCCAGTACTGTTTTACCCAAGAATCTCAGCTACTGCTGGGGTGAAACTAATCTGCGTTTTCTTGATTAAATAGTATGTATAATAGTTATGCTGATAGTGAAATAGAAATGTGTCTATTTAGTGTGACCAGCCTTTTTTTTTAAATAGATGTATTCAGGCATTATTTTAGATTTTTTAGTCTCCTCAAATGTTCGTTATGTTTTGTTTGTTTGTTTTTGACTGATTACTGAGGGTAAACTAGTGATCCTTGTATAAAGCAATTATTGTGTATTGGATATGCCACTCTAATGCTAAACTTCGATTTAAAACCCAGATTAATAATAGGTTTTGTTACAGACGTATTTAATTCCCGTACAGAATGGAGAGGGACTAGTAATGTTAGGCAAGCTAAATGTCTTTGGTGGGAGGCATTTTTCTGAATCAGCAGAAGGCCTTCTCTTATATCAGCTCTCGCACTTGTATCTGTCTGGCTAGAGTGTTGGCTCATGGCAGTGAATTGTACTGGCAGTCATTTACTTCACGTGTAAATGTTATCACAACTGTTAAATGCTGCTTTGGTTATAAATATCATAAGTAAGTTAAAAATTAATTTCCAAACAGAAGTAAGCGTGTATCAGAAGCCTTAACAGTGCATAAGATCATTCTCTAGGACCCTTGCCTCCTCTGCTCCCTCAGTCTTTCTGTAACCAGTACCATGTTGGGGCTCGTGCCTTGAGAACCAGCCCTGGGAATTTCCAGTTATTTCCATGCTACCCTTTGTTCACTAGTAAAAGGCCTCGTTCAATCCCAGAGCTGCTGTTAATCTGAGATATCTGGGGCCGGCCCCGTGGCTTAGCGGTTAAGTGTGCGAGCTCCGCTGCTGGCGGCCCGGGGTTCGGATCCCGGGTGCTCACCGACGCACCGCTTCTCCGGCCATGCTGAGGCCACGTCCCACATACAGCAACTAAACGGATGTGCAGCTATGACATACAACTATCTACTGGGGCTTTGGGGGGAAAAAATAAATAAATAAAATCTTTAAAAAAAAAAATCTGAGATATCCTTATTCTAGTCTGTTCTAGTGAGAAAAAATTACTCTGACTTGGCCTCAGTTTATATTTAATTTGCGTACTAAGTACATAGGTAGTAGAAAAGTGGTCAGAAGTGCACAGGTGTTGGCCATAGCGGCTGTGATCCTGGCCCTGGCAGCTCTTACTACCCCCCTCTCCAGCTTTGTCTTCTAGCCCTCTCCCTTTGTTCCCTGCACTCCTGCCACACTGGCTTGCCTTCTGTTCTTAGGGGAAGCCCTGTTTTCACTGCCTTTACACTTGCTGTTCTCTCTGCCTGGAAACATGCTTTTCCCAGCTCTTCTTCAGGCTTGCTCCTTCACATTGTTCCACACAGATGTGACCTCCTCAGGCCTTCCCTGACCATCCTGTTTTAAAATAACCCCTCCTCTTGTCCGTCCCTCTCCATCTCATTACTGCTGTCATCTACCCATCTGTTTACCTGCTGAACGTACTGCCCTGTGGGATAACGTTCCTCAATGGGAAGTGTCTTGTGTAACGTTATGTCCCCAACACCTGCGACAGAGTAGGTGCTTGAGAAATGTTGACTTAGACGTGGAGTTTAATCTCTTGGAGCCTATTTACTCATCTGTAAATTGGGAGTAATAACACCTCCCTCACGTGGCTGGTGTAAACTTACATAGTTAACTTAAGCACGACACAGACGTAAGGGGCTCATTTTCTCACTTTTATTCTTTCTTTCCGTACTTAGTGATCCAAGGTTATATAACAGTTTCCTTCATGAAGAATGTACCAGTACGTTGGAGGGGTCCCTCTAATGATGGGCTCCAGGTTAGGGCGTTCCTGCCTGTGGTGGTTTCTATTGCTGCGTAACAAGTCACAGCAGACTGAGCAGCTTAAAGCGACACCGACTCATCCTCTGACAGTTCTGTGGGCCAGAAGTCTGGGCCCAGCATGACTGGGTTCTCAGCTCATGCTCTCACAAGGCTGAAATCAAGTTGTTGGCCAGGGCTAGGGTCTCAGCTGAAGCTTGAGTCCTCTCCAGGCTCAACTGGTTGTTGGCAGAATTCAGTTCCTGGGGCTATAGGACTCTGGCCCTTCTTTCCTTGCTAGCTGTCAGCCAGGGGCTGCTCTCACCTCCTTGAGGCCTCCTGTTCACGTTCTTGCCACGTGGTCGTCTCTGTAGGCAGTTCACAAATGCCTCTTTGCTCCTCCGAGGCCAGCAGGAGAATTTCTCTCCATTCAAATCTCTTCTTTCAGGACTTCCCAGTTCCATTTAGAGGGCTTATCTGATATGTCTGACCCCTGCAGGATAATTTGCCTTTTGATTAACTCAAAGTCAACAAATTTGGAACCTTAATTATGTCTAAAAAATCCCATCACCTTGGTCACATAATGTAACCCAATCATGAGAGTGGCATCCATCATATTCACAGACCCACCCATACTCAAGAGGGATGACACTGGCTGTGTACACCAAAACAGCAATGTTGGGGCCATCTCAGAATTGTGCCTACCATGTTGCCGAAAGATATCCAGTAAAAGGTTTTGTTTGGGAGAGGATAATTGTCATCTCAAATATGCTCAATGGATACTAGCTTTTTCTCTTCACCAATTCTTTTTATAAAATACCAAAGTATTAACTGTTTGAGAAATTTTAAAAATATAATTTGCTTTAAGAGGTATGTCATTCTGACATTGTTTTTAGATTATGTAAAACCTTTTTTTAAAATTAAAAAATATATATAATTTAAAACATTTTTTTAAATCTAAATTTTTTTTGAAAAAGGTACTTCTGAATTGTCAGATAATAAAATTTTCAAAAAAAACTATTTTAAGAAAATACATTACTGTATACCCACTGTAACTTGCCTTAGTGAATTGAGGGCTTGACATATTTAGTAGTCTAATTATATTCTTTTAAAAAACAAAGATACCTTTGCTTTACAGAATACTACAAAGGCAAGTTTGTTACTAGTTTAGTTATATTTCATGCTAAACAATGTTGTGGGTTAGGTTTGTTACATTGGATTGTGCTGATAGCATATTGAGCAAAATTAAAAATGGTGTGATTTCTGGCCATAATCTAATTTGCACTAGAATAAACAATGATTTAGTAAATATCCTGATGAAAGTCATAGGCACAATAAACTTGTCACTTTCTGAATGTCATGTGACAATGATTTCACTGTTATAAAGAATGAAGGTATGGTGTAATGTATGAATTGCTCATCTACCAAATGATACCCCAGGGAAATTTCTTTTTGCAAAATAACTCTCTACACCTAATACTTTGATAAAATTCTAATTGTTGTTTGATTTTGGAAAACGTACAAATATTGTAGGCATTGGACAAATAATATGAATCAGCAGACCAGGTAAGAGACAAGATTTACTTGTCTAGCTCAAATAATTCATTTTGCATTATAGCCTTGACATCTATATATTTCTGTGTCTTCCCTCCACATCGCACCTCCATTTTCTAAGAGTTCCTCATATTCCTTGTTGCTAATCATGGTTAATTCCCTCTTATCTCCAGGGATGCTCTCAAACTGGTCCAGTTGAAACAGATGGGCAAGATCACCGAGTCCAGACCCGCCCCAACCCCTCCAACCCCTCCCACGGCTCCTCTGCCCACACAGGCCATGGCCAGGCCATCTCATCCCCGGCCCATGATCCCACCGGTGTCAACTCCAGGACAACCTAATGTAGTGGTAATGTCACCTGTGGAGATTCTGTTTTTCAGATTTAAGTGAGAGAGAAAATAAGAACCACTACTGTCTGTTTTACTAGTACTTTTAGCAATCTATTTTAGTAAAGTAGGTAAAAGTCTTAGAAGACAAAATACTCCAAAGGCTTTGTTTTGCAGATTTCCTAGCACAAACCAAGTTTGTTTTTACAGTGCTAATTTCCAAATAGAACATAAGAATTACGGTTCAACTTAGATGTACCACAACTTCAGTACCATGTAGATGCTCTGTAATCATGACACTTTACATGTCTTTTTTCTTGGATGTGGTACTAATAATTGGTAACTGGCACTAGCTGCCTTTTGTGGGTGTGTTTTATTTTTTGACTGAGGGGAATAGATAGTCTCACTATGAAGAACTGTAGAGACTATATAGCTATCCTTCTTTCCTTCTCGGACACATGCAGTATAACAGCCCTTTTTTGTTTTCAAATTGCTCCATTTTGCCCCTCTGTCTCCCTTTCCTAGTACCTTTCATGTCATTTGCGTCCCATCAGAAGAAATGCAGGTTAATAAGGTTTTTTAAAATTAGATAGGTGCTTAAAAAATAATAAATAAACTTATGCTGCTCTTTTTAATGGAGAAATATATTCCAATATTTTAAAAGAATTGAAAACAGTATAAGTTTCACATAGGAAACAGATTTTTTTAATGTACATTAATGATTCAAGACTACATACACAACAAGTTTATGTGTACTAATCAAATCTTATTTATTTAAAAAGTAAGTTATTCAGATTAGGAAGATAAATCTTACTTTCAATTCTTATGGTATATAGAGAGCATTTATTCTATTTGATCAAATGCTTTGCTAACATAAAATGTTTAATTTCCTAAGGGAGCATCTGTAAAAAAAAAAAGAAATCAGCTGTACTCTCTGCCTCTTTTTATTATCCTGAAGTGATTGTAACCAAGTCCCAGAATGGAGTGAAGGACAAGGAAGGAATTAGATGTAATTTAAGGTCCATCATGCTTTTGTTAGAGGTTCAAGGAACAGAATGGAAAAAGCTACAGTAAAGTTACAGGAAGATTTTATCATCTCATTCATACTTTATATTATGAATTTCTAGGAAATAGAGTACTCCTGTGATTTTTTTAAAAAGACAAACCAAAATAGAAATAATTTAGCAGACTATCCAGTATATTGGATTATTTTTTTCTATTGTATGCCATTTTTATAAGTAAGAATTGCTTTTAGTTCTTGATTTATTGGCTGCTTTGAGTTTTGTTAGGAAATGATGTTTGTAACAAAAGTTGCTTACAGGTGGTATCTGTGTGTGTGTATGTGCATGTGCATATGCATGGGGGAGTTATTAATGATTGATAGGTTTTTTTTTTTAACTCATCTTAAACCTAGTAACATAAGATGTCCCATTCACAATTGAAACATTAATTTTTCTACTTTTTCTAGCCATATACTATAAAGTTAAAACTCAGATTTCTTACATTCCTCCTTATATCAAAAATTTTAATAGTACTTTTCCTGTATTAATCTTTAGTTATTATAAGTAATGGAGACTGGATTTCAGTTATAAAGTTTGTTGGATTTTTCTCCTTCTGTTTATGGCTTAATGGAAGATTGCTATTTCTTTGCAGGGCACATTCACTGAAATCCCTGCTAGCAATATTCGAAGAGTGATTGCCAAGAGGTTAACTGAATCTAAAAGTACCATACCTCATGCATATATGACTGTCGACTGTGACCTTGGAGCTGTTTTAAAAGTTAGACAAAATCTGGTCAGAGGTTAGTAAAGCTGAGTTTACTTAATGCAATATACATGCTAACCGTCATGAAATCCTTTATTTATAAAATGTACGTTGTACAGCTTGTTATTTCAGTTTCATCATCTGGGCATATTTTAGTGCTAGAGAAAGTGATTGGTTCTCTTATCCTATAGGAAATAAATTGGTTCTGTAGTTTTGAAGAAATCATGCTTTTTGGTATGATACCTGAACAAAGCAGTCCTTAACATCTCAGAACATATAAAATCCAAAACTAATTCAAGAATGTTTTAGATTGTAAATATATCTTAGATATCACTCTTCTTTGTACAAGTTTTAATTTTTTATTTCTTCTTCAAAATGCGTTTTAAGGTTATTAAATTTGTAATGTTCCTCCCCAAAATCAGTTAAAACCTATGTTGCTGAGAGACGTGAATTTTTAGCATGAACTGATGTTTTCTTTCTTTCTTTTTTTTTGGTATGCAAGACTTTTATTTCATTTTCTTGCCTTATTGCACTGTCAAAGACCTTTGTTACAGTGATGAATATGAGTGGTAAAAGCAGACATTCTTGCCTTGTTCTTGGTCTTGAGAAAAAGCATTCAATCTTTAATGTTAACTGTAGGTTTTCTCTGGATTTCCTTTTCAGGCTGAGGAGATTTGCTGAGAGTTTTAAGCGTGAATGGATGTTGAATTTTGTCAGATGCCTTTTGTGCATCTTTTGAGATAGTCTTTCCTTTTTCTGTTAATATGGTGAATTATATTGGTTGATTTCCAAATGTTGAATCAACCTTGTTTACATGAGTTATTCTCACTAATAAGTGATTAAAACTCATTTAATCATTAATTTTCTCATATAGTCCTTGATTCTATTTTCTAAAATTTTGCTAAGAATCTTTACACCTGTGTATAGGAGAAATACTGACCTGTAGTTTTCTTTTATTGATATGTTTTTTCTGGGTTTGTGATAAGATCTCATAGTCTGAGTTGGGAAATGTTTCCTCCTCCTTTATTTTCTGGAAGAGTTTGGGTAGAATTGGTTTTATTTCTAATTGTTTGGTAGAATTCAGCAGTGAAGCTATGTAGGGCTGCGGTTTTCTTTATAGGGGGATTTTTAACTATGAGTTGGATTTTTTAAATAGATACGAGTTATCTGTTTCTTTTTGAATGAGCTTTGGTAGTTTGTGTCTTTCAGATTTGTTTATGTTATCTAAGTTATCAATTTGCTGGCATAAGGTTGTTCATAATATTACCTTATTATACTTCTAACATCCGTGTAACCTGAAGTGATGACCCCATTTTCAATATTAGTAGTTTGTGTCTTCTGACTTTCTTGATCAGGCTGGCTAGAGGTTTATCAGTTTTATTGATCTCTTCAAAGAACCAGCATTTGATTTCACTAGCTTTCTCTATTGTTTCCGTAATTTTGTTTTCATTGATTTCTGCTCTCACCTTTAGTATTTCCTTTTTTCTATTTGCTTTGGTTTAATTTGCTGGGTTTTTTTCTAATTTCTTAAGGTGAAAACTGAGATCAATATAATATAATAAACTTTATTTATTTCTAACTTAAGTATATAATACTTTTCAATTCCCTTTAAGCAGTGCTTTAGCTGTATTCCACAAATTTTGATATGTTTTATTTTCCTTTTCATTCAATTCAAGATGTTTTCTAATTTCCCTTGTGATTTCTTTTTTGATCCATGAGTTATTTAGAAGTATAAGTTTAATTTCCAAATATTTGGGGACTTTTCAGTTAACTTTCTTGTGTGATTTCTAGTTTAACTCCATTGTGTTTAGAGAACACACTTTGTATGATTTAAGTCTTAAATTTCTTGAGATTTATTTTATAGTCATAATGGGGTCTATCTTGGTGAATGTTTCATGTGTACTTGAAAAAAATGCATGTTCTACTTTTGTGGGGGTTTTTTTTCCTACTTTTGTTTTGAGAAGTATTGTATAAATGTCAAGTGGAGTTTGTTGATAGTATTGTTCATGTCTTCTATATCCTTAGATATAGGAGATTTCTCATCTATTTGTTCTATGAGTTCTTGAAAGAGGAGTGTTAAAATGCCGAATTGTAATGGTGGATTTGTTTGTTTCCCCTTTTAGTTCTGTCAGTTTTTGCTCTGTATATTTTGAAGGTCTGTTATTAGGCATACACATTTAGGATTTTTGTGTGTTCTTGATGAATAGACCTGTCACATAGTGTCTTTGTCTGTTCCTGGTATAATAATCCTCATCCTCAAACCTTTATCTAATGTTGCTACAGCAACTCCAGGTTCCCTTGATTAGTGTTTTTATATTATATCTTTTTACTTTTAATGTATCTGTGTCTTTATATTTAAACTGATTTCTTGCAGGTGGCATCTAGTTGGGTCTGGTTTTTTTATCCAGTCCTCTGGTCTCTGTCTTTAAAGTAAGGTGTTTAAACCACTCACGTTTAGTGATTTTGTCTTTAGTTTTTGCTTTGTACCATTTGTTGTCCTTTATACCATTTTGTCCTTTGTTTTTATTTGTCCCCTCTCTTCTTCCTGTTTTTCCTTTTTTCTTGACTCCTTTTGGATTACTTTTTTATTTATGATTCCATTATATTTCTATTCTGTCTCTTCTCTCTCTTTTTTTTTCCTGTGGTGATTCCCTTAGGGTTTACAATGTAATTCTGTAACCTATCACAGTCTACTTGCACGTTTTTCTTACCCCACTTCACGTATAATGTACGAACCTTACAATATACCTGCACTTCTCCCTCCCGTCCTTTATGCTGTTGTTCTCATGTTTTACTTCTACATAGGATATAAGCCCTGGAATATATAATGTTTTTTACTTTAGCAAATCAACTATATTTTAAAGAGTTTTAAAAATGAGGGGGAAAAAGCCTTTTTATATTTGTCCATATTTTTACTGTTTTTGTCATTCTTCATTTTTGTGTATAGATCTGGAGTGCTGTCTGGTATCATACTTCTGTCCGAAAAACTTGCTTTAATGTTTCGTGTGGTACAGGTTGGCTGGCAATAAATTATGTCAGCTTTTGTCCAGAAAATCTGTTTCTCCTTTATTTTTTCCCTTTCTTTAATTATTAGTTGTGGTAAAACATACATAAGATAAAATGTACATCTTAACCATTTTCAAGTGTATTAAGTACATTCATATTGTTATGCAACTATCACCACCATCCATTCACAAAACTCTTCATTGTGCAGAACTGAAACTCTGTACCCCTTAAACAATAACTCCCTATTCCTCTTTCCCCCTGCCTCTAGCAACCACTATTCTACTCTCTGTCCTAGGAATGTGACTACTTTAAGAACCTCATATGAGTGGACTCATGCAGTAGTTGTCCTTTTGTGACTGGCGTGTTTCCCTTAGCACGTTGTCCTCAAGGTTCATCCATATTGTAGCATGTATCAGAATTTTCTTCTTTTTTATGACAAAGTGGTATCCCATTTTATAAATACACCACATTTTGTTTATCCATTTGTTTGTCAATGAACACTTGGGTTGCTTCCACCTTTTGACTATTGTGAATAATTCTGCTGTGAACATGAATATGCAGATCTCTCTTTGTGTCCCTGCTTTCAAATCTTTTGGTTATATCCCCAGAAGTATTACTGCTGGATCATATGGGAATTGTATTTTTAATTTTTTTGAGGACCTGCTGTACTGTTGTCCTTGGTGGCTGTACCATTTTGCATTCCCATCAGTAGTGCGCAAGGATTCCAGTTTCTCCACCTCCTCGCAAACACTTGTTATTTTCTGTTTTTTTTTATAGTAGCCATCCTAATGAGTGTGTCTCCTTCATTTTTGAAAGGTATTTCTGCTGGGTATAGAATTTTGAGTAAACAAGTTTTTTGTTTCAGTACTTTAAATAAAGATACCATTCCATTTAAAGATACCATTCCATTATCTTCTGACTTGCGAAATATCTGCAACCATTCTTAATCTTTGTTCCCGTGTGTATCTGATGTTTTCCTCCCTCTCTGGCTGCCTTCAAGATTTTCTCCATTAGCAATTTGACTATTATGTGCCTAAAGTGTTTTTTTTCTCTATTGCATTTATCCTGTTTGGGTTACTCTCAGCTTCTTGGAGTCATGGTTTGTTGTCCTTCATTAACTTTGGAACTCCCAGCCATTATTTTTACCTGTATCTTCTGCTTTGTGTGTTTTCTCCTGGGGACTCTAATTATGAGTGTTAGACTAAATTGACCAAAGCTCTTAGAAGCTCTGTTATTTTTTTGTTCACCCTGATTTCTCTTTGTGTTTCAGTTTGGAAAGTTTTTGTTGACCTCACTTCAATTTCACTGATTCTTTCTCTGCTGTATTAAGTCTGTGAAGCTTGACAAAAGAAATTCTTTCTTTGATAGCATGGTTTTTCCCCCTGGATTTCCATTTGAGAGTTTTTATAGTTTCCATCTCTCTCTACGGATATTCCCCGTTTGTTCATACACATTGTCCCACTCTCTGTTCTAGACCTTCCCATATCTGACCGTGGTTAATCACTTCCTGTGTCTGCCTGTCCCCAGAGAGCATCATCACCCTTTACATTATGTTCACCTGTTTGCTGTGTAACCTCAGCTCCCGAAGGAGCTCCAAAAAGTTATGATTTTGCAGTTTATCCTGGTTTTTCTCCCACTTATTAGGATGGAAACAGCTTTCTCTTGTGGCTTTCTACATCCTAAGTGAAAGCAGGACTGATGAGTCAGTTTAGATACAGACTTCCAAGATTTCAGATGAAGGCAACCTGACAGCTTTTAAAAGTTCAAGGAAGCAAATGGAAAGCTATTTTAAGGAAAGTGATCAGTACTCAAAAAGTTAACTCTGGAAGCTCCCCTTATAGGTCTCAAATCATGCTTGCTTAGTTGTGACATAGAGGTTATCATGGAAATTTATAAATCTATAAAATTATAGAATAATTTTCCTAGTTCCTTGTTCTCATGAGGCAGCAAGCAGTACCGTTTCTGTGGAGGTATGGATTAGTGTGGTATCTTTTCAAGGTCCAGCTTTGGTATGTCCTTGCAATTAGGAATTTTCTGGTGAGTCTTCAAAGAGCCCACATGATCTATGTATCTCCACTCCTCTTTCTTTCTTTCTTTTTTTTCTTTTTTTATAAGGAAGATTAGCCCTGAGCTAACGTCTGTTGCCAGTTCTCCTCTTTTTGCTGAGGAGGATTGGTCCTGAGCATGCCCAATTTCCTCTACTTTATTTGTGGGACGCCTGCCACAGCATGGCTAGGTGGCAGTGCATGGGTCCATGCCCGGGATCCGAACCTGCGAACCCCAGCCGCCAAAGCAGAGCGCGCAAACTTAACCACTACACCACCAGGCCGGCCCTGCACTCCCCTTTACTATATAAGGTTATAATATATAACATTCTATAAACATGTTCCACACTTTGTTTTATAACAATATGCCAGTGAGAATGTTTGATATTCCCTGAGAAACTATTTCCTACTCTTTTCTTAATAAATGTCACCCGTGGCCTCCTTTCTGTATGTTTGAAAATTTTGATAATAAAGAGTTACAAAAAGAGGAACTTGAAAAAACTCTCCTTTGCACATGTTAAGCTTGAAATGATGTCTATTAGACATGTAAGTGGAAATGTTATGTGAGAAATTGGATATGAGTCCGAAGCTCCAGATACATTAGGATTAGAGGTAGAATTTGGAGGAGTCATCAAATCATCATCATATAAATGGTATCAAAACCATGGAACTGAAAGTTCTCACCTGGGGAGATGCCAACACTGAGAGGAAGGGACTGAAAATGAGTGAGTGAGCAGAGAGTGGAAGAAAACCAGAGAGTAAAGTGACATAGACGCCAGAAAGAGACAACGGTTCAGTCAGGATGCAGACAGTGGTCCACTCAAGAATACTGTATGACGGGGACAGAGATTTTAGGTGAGGACTGTGGATTGGGTGGCAGGTTTGGAAATCATCAGTTGGTAGGTGGTTTGGGCGGAGACCTATGGAGAGTAGATCAAGTCAGGAGGAGGCTGAGAGGCATGAGAAAGAAGCATAATGAGTCCATAAAATATTATGTCTGTGTATTTGAATTTTTGCACCAAGTCTTGTATGTGGTTACTATTAAAAGTCTCTAAGCACTGGAAATCCATTTATATTTCTACTCCTAAAGGGCTTTTAAACAAACAAAAATGTGTACGTGTTCCTGGAAGTATGAATCAGAAGAGTTGTGAATTAGAAAAGCAGCTGACAGTTACCATGACACTCGGGCAGTATTTAGGTTTATGGTAATTCATCTAATCTCTTTCTGAAATCTCCAGCATGCCTTTGGAATGAGCTGTTGTTCACATAAAATTCCATGATACTATAGTAACAGGATTTGTGTATGCTGCTGCATACCATTGACTAGATCTCGGTCTTAAAGTCTTTTTCTAGAACTTGTTGCAATAAAGAATCAAGTATTCTTTACATTTTCCAACACTTTTTAATACCCTCTGGGGAAAGCAAAGGTATAAGTCAAATACTTTAGTTATGATCAGCTCTGGGGGAAGGGAGGGGACCTCAGCTTTATCTTAAAATCATTATGTATACTGGAAGGAGATGGATTGACCATAAAACTAGACAGAGGCCTTCATTCTATTCATTGCACTAGGAACTCTGCTAGTATTGCTTCATCTCTGACATTTGCTATGTCCTGTGTTGTTAAGTTAAAAAGCAGCTCTTGTTTAATGCAGTGGTCTTAAATTTTTTTGTTATACACCTCGTTAGTAAAAAGAAATTTTTGAACACCCTCCTTTCTTTATATATATTTGTTTCTTTAAAGTGACTACATACACCGCTGTTGTAATATAATCAATATATTATAAAGCACACACAGAATAAGGACATTTGAAAAGAATGAGAAAAAATGAGTCATCTGATAAACTTCCTGGTTATCCACACCACAGAGAGACCATTTGTCTGTTTAGAGACAAGAGAGTTGGTTCTCAACCTCATATAATGATATAATGCAAGTTTTTCTAAACAGGGCAACGTTATTGACTAAGCAAACACACACACCTGTAATATTTTTTATCACTGTTTGTCAGTGCAGTCCGTAAGTTACAAGTATGAAATCATAGTGGTCAGCACTGAAGTTTTGTTATGAAGACTCACTTTAATATGCTTGTTTTTCTTTCAGATGACATTAAAGTATCAGTAAACGATTTTATCATCAAGGCAGCAGCTGTTACCCTTAAAGTAAGTAGCAAACCCCAGATAATTTTGGCTTCTAAAGTAGTCTCATGTCTTGGGTTGTTTCTAATGATAAATAGAACCCTTATTTTTAAGTCACAAAAATTTTATAATTTTATTGCTAAAAACATTCTATCATTTAATCTTACTCCCTCAGTTTACAGATGAAGAAACTGAGAATCAAAAGGGCTTACAACTAATAATAGCAGAATAAAGACCATTTATTCAACAAATACTATTTGATCTCCTATCTTATGTTAAATACATTCTAGGCCTTCGAGATATAGTATTGACGAAAAGCCTACGTATTTTCTGCTCCCATGGGGCTTATATTCTAGTTGAGAGAGACAAACAAATATATGTCAGATAGTGAAAGTGCTGAGGAGAAAAGGAAAGCAGAATAAGGGGACAGGATAACTAGGGGTGTTATTTTCAAAGGTTAGGCAAGGAAGGCCTCTCTGGCAGGGTGATAATTGAGACAAGGCCTGTGAAAGAGAGAGTGTGCCAAGTAGATATCTGTAGAAGAGTGCTCCAGACAGAGGGACAGCAGCACAGAAGCTGTGAGGAGTGGATTGATCATTCAGACAAGCATGCCCGGAGGGGAGTTAGCAAGAGTAGAGGATCGGAGATGAGATGAACCATAAAAAAAGAGGGAAGAGTTGAAGAGGGCCCAAAGTACATGAGGCTTTGGTGGCCATGGTAAGGACTAGGGATTTTATTATGAGTAAGAAGGAAGCCTTGGGAGGACTTTGAGCAAAGGAATAGCAGGATCTGACTTATACTTCAGAGAGAAAAAGGAGCGACTTGCGTGGTCCTGTGTGGAATATAGCCTGTGGAGAGGCAACAGCGCAAGCGGTGAGCTCTCCCAGGAGGCTGTAGAAGGTGACAGTGGCTGGACAGGAGATGGTAGCAGTGGAGCAGGGTGAAGGAGAGATTTTGGTTACCTTTCAAAAGTGGAGCTTACAGGATTTGCTGATGGACTGGATGCGGAGTGTGAGAGAAAGAAGGCTGAGGATTTTGGCCCACGCAGTGGGAAAAATGGAACTTTCCATGTACTAAGATTGGGACAATGGGAGAGGACCAGGTTTGAGGCAGGGAATCTGGAGTTTGGTTTGGGACAATTTAGGTTTCAGAAGCCTAATAGTGTCCCAGTGGGGTGACAAGGGAGGCAGGTGAACACACAAGCCTCCACTTCAGTGAAGGTGTCTGGATTTACACCTAGCCCAGGCTTCCTGACTCCCTGCTCAGCACCATTTGCTGTCATGCCTTCTTCCCAGAACTAGGCTACTTTCTGATCCCTGCTTATGAAGTGCTGTATTTAAAGTGCATCTATAATGAATTTATTTTTATTTCTCAACACTGCAATGATAGAGAATTTTAAAGGCATGCCTTTCCAGCCATTTGGTATCTAAATGTTCATGTGGCTTTTCTCTTTTGACCAGATAATATTTTGAATTATATTGATGACTTTCTAATTATGAATCATTCTTGCCCTCTATAAGTGAATCTTTAGGGGTCGTTGGCTATTTGTTAATATTTCATTTCATAATTTTATATTAGAAGCTGTAAGTAATTGTGATTTAAATTTTGTGCTAGCTTTGTCAGGCTTTTCCTTTTTTAAAATCGGTGGCTTCATAAAATGAATTTTGATGTTCTTTCCATTTCCTTTCTCTGTGCTTGTTTCAATATTATAAAGATTTTTATTTCTTCAAGTTGTATAGAATTCACCAGTAAAAATATCTGAGCCTGGTTCTATTTTGAGGAGGGGCCTTGGTAACTTTCCCCTTTTTTCCTCATGATTATTGAGCTGTTTAATTTTCGGCTTTTCCTTGAATCAGTTTTAGAAACATATATATTCCTGGAAAATCGTTTTTCTCATCTAGATTCCTAAGCTTATTAACCTGGACTCATTTAAATTTGTTTCTTCTAATTATTTTAATGTCCTCAGTGCCTGGGGTGTTTCTGAATGGTGTCCCGCTTTTATTATTGCATATTTGTATTCTCACTCTTTTTATATTGATTGTTTCTTTATGTATTCCTTCATTTCCTTTGGTTTATTTTGGTTAGAAATATTTTGTTAGAAAATTTGCATGTGTAATTCGTTATAATTATTTTCTGTTAATAAAAAGGATCAAGATTATGAATTTCCTTTGACTGCGACTTGGGCTATGTCCCATAGATTTTTGTTACATAGCTTTCTTTTGTTTTTTTTTTTATTTATTTTTTTTGTGAGGAAGATCAGCCCTGAGCTAACATCCATGCTAATCCTCCTCTTTTTGCTGAGGAAGACCGGCTCTGAGCTAACATCTATTGCCAATCCTCCTCCTTTTTTTTTTCCCCCCAAAGCCCCAGTAGATAGTTGTATGTCATAGTTGCACGTCCTTCTAGTTGCTGTATGTGGGACATGGCCTCAGCATGGCCGGAGAAGTGGTGCCTCGGTGCGCGCCTGGGATCTGAACCCGGGCCACCAGTAGCAGAGCGCGCGCACTTAACCGTTAAGCCATGGGGCCGGCCCTGTTACATAGCTTTCTAATTAAATTTATTTGCCAGATATTCATTTGTGAGAGGGTTTTTTTTTTTTTTTTTCTCTTTTACTTTTGTGTTGGCTATGAAGAATTTAAAATCTTCTGGGGGCCGGCCCCGTGGTTTAGCGGTTAAGTGTGCACGCTCCGCTACTTGCGGCCCAGGTTTGGATCCCGGGCACACACCAACGCACCGCTTCTCCGGCCATGCTGAGGCCGCATCCCACATACAGCAACTAGAAGGATGTGCAACTATGACATACAACTATCTACTGGGGCTTTGGGGGAAAAAAAAAAGGAGGAGGATTGGCAATAGATGTTATCTCAGAGCCGGTCTTCCTCAACAGAAAGAGGAGGATTGGCAATAGATGTTATCTCAGAGCCGGTCTTCCTCAACAGAAAGAGGAGGATTAGCATGGATGTTAGCTCAGGGCTGATCTTCCTCACAAAAAAAAAAAAAAATCTTCTGAAGAGTTGAGACTTTATTATTTTGACATAGTGGCATTGGTGAATGAACAAGCTGAGCCTTGAAAGATGGAGAGTGAGAAAAGCCAATGAAAAGGGATGAAAGGGAAATGGGCATAGCCTGACAGTGAGAAATCTGTGTAAAGTGGAAAGTTCATCTTAGGGGCATGGTCAGAAGTAAAATTATAGGTAGGGTGGAATCAAATCAAGGATTGCCATGCTTAAATGATGTGCTGGGAGGCTTGGATCTTGTTCTATAGAAAGAGTTTTTGAGAAGAGAAATTAGTTTTTGATTTCTATTTTTCAGCATCATTTTCTCCTGTGATGTTTGGCAACATTATCAATACACACTATTTCTAGGCAATTAGTCATCTCATCTGTTTTTTTCATCCTCAGTGCTGTGGTATATATATTAAATATATACGTGCTTATATATACTGTATATCATATGTTTATGAAGTCTGGGGAATCTCTTAAATAGGGAAGTCTTTTATTAAGGGCCTGCTAATATCTCCTAGGGCTGCACTGGAAAATCAGGCTTCCTTCATGTCACAGGAATAATGTGGGTGACTGTCACTGCCCCACTCCCGCCCCTGCCCTCTTCTCCTCAAGGTCATGTCAGTCATCATATGAGGCAAGAAGTACAGCAAACGTTAAATGCCTTCTCGCAATCATATTTAACAAAGGGAGCCCTTTTTTTAACCATGATATAAAGAGATCAAAATGTGTATATCATCAGAATTTCCTCAAGCTTGCTTCAAAAAAGATGGTGTGTTTATTCTTCTCAAACATAAAAAATATTTAACACAGAGATCCAAACCATTTTTTCAAACCGAGTTTGTCTTTATTTCCTTCTGTCTGGCTATATTCACTTTCAAAAGTGCATAATAGTGTTATTTTTCTGTAACCACCTTGGTCTCAAGCTACTTTTCAGTAACATATTTTTTCTGTTTTTGTTTCCTAGCAAATGCCAGATGTTAATGTAAGCTGGGATGGAGAGGGCCCGAAGCAACTGCCCTTTATTGACATTTCAGTGGCTGTGGCAACAGATAGAGGCTTAATGACACCAGTCATAAAAGATGCTGCTGCTAAGGGTGTACGGGAAATCGCTGACTCAGTAAAGGTGTGTCTTAGGGGAAGTCTGTGCTGTCAGGATGTTAGAATTGCCTTTCTGATGAAGTCTGCACATGGCCCGGTCACACTGTGGTAGAGACAGACAGCCATACATACATACATATATTTTTTTTTTGGTATTTCCAAGTGATGTGTCAATTGTGTGATTTAAGTTTTTATCCAGGTACAACCCATTTTAAGAACATTTAACATTCGAAAATTCAGGTATAATATACAAGTAAATTGGGGCCAGCTGCATTCAAGTTATAGACAAATGCTTTATTGCCCAAAGTCTAGAATTCACCTCTAAAAATATTTCAGATAGATTTTAGAGTTGAAACTGTATTTCTGTGAAAGTGGTAATAGATAGACCTCACTGTTAACAGCATTTTATTCTTAAAAGAAAGTTTCTTCCATTCCTCCCTAAAAGCACTTAGCATTCCAGAAGCAAAGGTACTTTATTTTTCCTGGGTTTCTTTAAAAACAGTTTTTGTAGCTCTTCCAATATGGAAGAATCTGATTTCACCAAAAACATCACATTGAGTAGGCAGGAACATAGGCAGTAGGTCAGCTTTGACAGCCTCAGTACTTTTCAAGTGTATTTTTTGGCAGGTCTTGAAGTGTTAGCATTGAAAATTTCAGATTCATTTAGATGAGGGTTCTTTTCTCTTTTCTTTTACCAAGGACCTGTTTTATGTATAATGGTGGAACAGTTATGAGGAGGATAAAAGTAGAAGATAAGACTTCTTGGGGGAGCTGGCGGTAGATAAATGCATAGACCTACTTGCCTAAAATAAATAAGTGAATGCAAGGTAATCTAGTTTAAAAAGCATACTCTAGGGGGGCCGGCCCGGTGGCGCAAGCGGTTAAGTGCGCGCGCTCCGCTGCGGCGGCCCGGGGTTCGCTGGTTCGGATCCCGGGCGCGCACCGACGCACTGCTTGGTGGGCCATGCTGTGGCGGCGTCCCATATAAAGTGGAGGAAGATGGGCACTGATGTTAGCCCAGGGCCGTCTTCCTCAGCAAAAAAAAAAAGGAGGAGGATTGGCGGATGTTAGCTCAGGGCTGATCTCCTCACAAAAAAAAAAAAAAAAAAAAGCATACTCTAGGGGCCGGCCTGGTGGCGCAAGCGGTTATGTGCACACGCTCTGCTGTGGCGGTCCGGGGTCCGAGGTTCGGATCTCGGGTACGCACTGACGCATCGCTTGTCAAGCCATGCTGTGGCGGCGTCCCATGTAAAGTGGAGGAAGATGGGCACGGATGTTAGCCCAGGGCCAGTCTTCCTCAGCAAAAAGAGGAGAATTGGCAGATGTTAGCACAGGGCTGGTCTCCTCACAAAAAAATAAAAGAAAAATAAAAAGCCTACCCTTGAAATTTTAGAGTTAGTTGTAATTAAAGGTGACCTTCGTGGGATTGACACTTTTAAGTCTTGTTTCATTCCTTTTTGAAAAGATTTGCAGAGTGTATTTTTACAGATAAAAATGTAACTGTTTTTCTTGAGAGGTGTTATTAACGTGGCCAGTTGGGAAGTCAAAGTCAGAGAGGTTGGCTTGCTAGGATAGCACGTGCCTTTTATTCATCAAGCCTTTTCAGCAGCCGTGAGAATACATATACTTTAGTGTTTTGTGACATTCAGATGAGATTGAACTTAACTACAGAGTTAGAATTTCCTTATCTTTATATATATTAAATTCCTAAAATTAACCATTATAGGGAGGTTTCTTTGATTCTGACCAATTTACCAATTTTACTACTGTAATGGGTCGTTCTTAAAGTAGCCATGTTATCAGGCCTTGCATCCTGAAAGAGCCTAATTTGGCGTGGTAAGGAAGCAGTGTCTGCAGCCTCCCAGGGGTGGAAAGGGCAGTCCCAACCCTCTGGAGTGTCCAGGGCCTCTGGCAGTGCTGAGCGTTTCCTGTAATTCCCACCCACTCTTCAGGTTTGCTGTGCTCTGGCTGCTTCTCTCCCACCCTGCTCTCTGGGATCAGCACTCCACTCTCTCTTGTTCTTGTGATATATCAGACACGAGGCTAAGCACTTCATTTCATCCTATTAGCCCAATATTATAGTTGGAACCTTAACTTCCCCATTCTGAAATTGAGGAAACTGAGTTTTAGCATCTTTAAGAAATTTGCCCAAGGTGATGTATCTAGAAAGCAGTGGAGGTGAGGATTTATTTAAACCCAGGTATTTCTCAGTTCCAATGCCACTTTCTTAGACCTTCTGTGGCTTCCATAACTAAAGTAGCTTCCTGACATTATTACCCTGTTTTATTGTTTTCATGCAGTAAAGCCTTTGAAATTTCCTTTGATTGTTGACCCTTCTATGCCCCCTGCTGTCTGATGTTGACTGTCTTGTTCATTGCCATATATCCAGTTCTAGAAGAGTGCTTGGAAGATGGTAGTTGCTCAGTGAATTTCTTTTTTTAATTTTCAATAAAAACTGTTTTTATTGAAATTATTTTTTCAAGGAGTTTGTGGGTCCCTGGAAATCATCCGTGGACCCCAGGTTAATAACACCTGCACTAAATATTTACTTGTTGACCCTCAGTAATCCCAAGGATGTCAATGTGCAGGGCTAAAGGCATGCCTCAGCCAAGTTCAAGTTTGTGTTCCCTAAGAAGGTAATATAGTAACGAGCCTTAGATCCCATGCTATTCCTAATTCTTCATTAATCGTAACAGTCTTAAAAGGCAGAGGCAAAGTTTACCTCATTAGTACCTGGTAAATTTTTTGAATGAATTAGTAAGGCACATGACATAGTTGAGAAATATTTGCTAGTTGTCTTGTATTATATCCTGTCAGCTGGATGGTTCAGGGAACATGTGCTTTGATTTTAAGTTCACGTTGCCAGGAAATGCCAGTGAGAATTTGAAATTTTCAGAATCAATGATCCTCCTCAGAATCTATTCTTATTCCAGGCTCTCAGAGTTCATTGACAGGAATATCCTGCTGATGTGTTTAGGGTCTACAGAGATTTTCTTTTAAGTGTATTATGTGTGCTTGCAACCTAGTTTTTTAAATGAATATGCTTTTTATTCGTTTTAGCCTGGTAACTCATCAGGATATGTTGAGATCATCTGCCTTTAAAGAAATACCTTTTGAAGTTCATGTGATATGTGCCTGTTCAAATCATGTGAGCAGTTACATTGCTTAAGGCAGGAAAACACATTTGTAGATTGTTCTCTCTACTTCTCATATTCCAGGGACTATGCAAGTCTAAGTTTCTCTTTGTGTTTCATATTGGATCCAAACAGTTTTATAAGTAACTATATCCAACTAATATAAATATGTAATTGTTTCTGTTGGCAGTAAGTCACAATGATATGTTGAGATCATTTTTAGATGTTTAAAGATTGTTTCATTTTTCAACAGTTTAATTATCTGTGGTTTAAAACGAAATAGTTATCAGTGGTGATTTTACCTATGCTAGCTATATAATACAGAAAATTAAGTAAGCACCAGATTTATTTCATCTACCCAAATGATATAGCTTCATTTTTCTCTACTATTCCCTGCATAAAGTACTTCATTATTAATTTTTTATGTAATAACTCAACCTCTGTTCCTTTGCTTTGGAAGCATCGAACATAAAAATGAACATAAGTGTGGCTGGTTGCAAGTGCAGGTGGGGGAAATTTAACTTCTTTTCTTAATGTTACTCTCAGAGTGTCATCTGTCTTTCCCTCTAAGTTTTTAGAAATCAGTATTGTCAGTCGTGATATGAAATTACTACATTCTTATATTCCTTGTGGCAGTGTAAATTGGACTAGCTCATTCAGGAAATGCTTCAGCTCTAGGATCAAGAACCAAAAAAATGTCCATTTTCTAGAGCTATATTCCATTTCTGAGAATTTATATGAAATAATTCAAAAGAAACCAATGAACCAAATTATAACACTGGGGGAATGACTAAATTGTTGAAGATGCAGTCTTTAGAATGTTAAGCAGACATTTAAAAATCATTTATAAAGACTAACAACACAAAAGATGCTTATAATATTGAGAAGGGATATATAAAATTCTGTTTTTTTATAACTGTTTGACATATATGTTATGGGTAAAAAAGAAGCAAACACTGAAAAATGAAAATTGATATGTTGGTTGTGAATTGTTGTTATTAGATAATTTATTTAAAAGCTGCCAGATTGACAGGAATGGCTTCACCTAATACTGTGTCTTACAAGAAAAAATTTTATAGGGAAAATAGAAAATTGCTTTATATGTATAAGAAAACACTGAAACATTCTGCATAGTGATGGTGCATAGAGTAATTACAACATTTGAAGAATTTTTAAAGGGAAGTGATTTTTTTTTAGTTTTGATTTACAGCTTTAGATTCTTGTATTATCTGTGATCTACCTTGTTCATTTTTTAATTGTATTAGAAAAAATTATTTTGACGTGTAACATCTCATAAAATCAAATCAGGGCGTATCAGAGATGAGCATGCACCCATTTCAGGTGACAAAATCAACTGTGGACTGTAGTGTTGGTTGTCATGCTCTGTTTGTATTTGCCTCAGGCTCTATCAAAGAAAGCAAGAGATGGAAAGTTGTTACCTGAAGAATACCAAGGAGGATCTTTTAGGTAAAATTTAAACTCTTATCAGTAACATCGAACAGATATAAGGCTTATGTCAACCTGTTTCATTTATTTTCTGAAACTTTTTTTAATTTAAGTTAAATATCACATACTTTATTTAGACAACAGAAAATATTCTTCAGACTAGTTAGGCTTTCATGTCAAAGTTAGTAGGGTTAGCTCGTTTTAACCCATTCACATGTTCATAGAAAGATGTTTAGGGTCTGAAACTTTTTTTTTTTGGTGGGGAAGATCGGCCCTGAGGTAACATCTGCCAATCTTCCTCTTTTTTTTTTTTTTTTTTTTTTTGCCTGAGGAAAACTGGCCCTGGGCTAACATCCATCCCCATCTTCCTCTACTTTATATAGGACACCGCCACAGCATAGCTTGCCAAGTGGTGCATCAGTGCACACCGAGATCTGAACTGGCGGACCATGGGCCACCACAGTGGAGCGCGCACACCTAACCACTTGTGCTACCGGGCCAGCCCCTGAAACTTAAATTTTTTTAAAAAATTATAAATGCAATAGATTTATAAATCTCAACTGTTTTTTTTCTACTTGTGATCTTTTGTTTTAAGATACTTCAGGGAAAAAGGTTAATACTTAGGCCCTTGAGTTGTTATCAGCTTTGTTTTTGTTTGTCACTTACATACAATAAAGTACACTGAGTGTAGCTTGAATGTTTTACAAAGTGAAGAAAACTAACCAACCAAGGCAAGGTATACTCCCTCTCCCCTTCCTAATCATCCCCCTCGAAGGTAACCACTGTTCTGAAAATGGTCACTGTAGATTTGTTCTGCTAGCTTTGATCTTTATGTACATACGTGTTCTGTAGTGTCTGACTTGCTTCACTCAGCACCGATGTCTGTGACATTAACTGTTGCTATGTGAAGAGTCATCTACTTGTTATTATTGCAGAGCATAGTGTTCCATGGTATGCTGTATAAATATACCAGCATCCCTTTTACTGTTGTTGGGCATTTGTGTTGTTTACAGCTTGGTGCTATTACAAGTAATGGTGCTATGGACATTCTTGTGTTTTATGGTGAATCTGTGCACATATTTTTTCTTGTATAGACCTGAAAATAGAATTGCTGGGTTGAAAGCTTTAATAGATACTGGCAAAAATTTCCCAAAATGGTTATATAAATTTATACTTCAATCAGCAGTGTGTGGGAATTTTCATTGCTCCATATTTTTGCCAACACTTAGTAAGGTTAACTTTTACATTTTAATGATTTGGGGTGTGTGTAGTGGTACCCTGTGGTCAGAAGAATGCAAATTAATGATGTTGAATATTGTTTTCATTTATTTCTCCGCCATTGGGTATCTAGTAACTAATCAGATAAAAGTACCTGTTGAAATCTCATGTCCATTTTTGAAAATGATTTGCAGGAGTTCTTATTTCCAGATACACAGACTTTTGTAGGATATACATTATTTTGAATACCGTTTCCCACTCTTTACTTTGCCTTTGGAGCCTTCTTGATGGTGTTTTTTTAATGAACAAAAGTTCTGCATTTTAATGAAGTTCTGTTTATCAGTATTTTTCTTTATAGTTGGTAATGTTTGTTTTATGTTAGGAATTATTGCCTGTCCCAGAATCATGAAGTGATTCTTCTGTGTTATCTTCTAGAAGCTTTATAACCTTTCACATGTAGATCACAATCCATCTGAAATTGGATTTTGTGTATGGTGTAAAGATAGAGGTCAGGATTCTCATTTTTTTGCCCATGTGGATATTAAGTTGACCCAGCATCACTTACTGAAAAGATTATTCCTTCTCCACAGCATTGAGAAGGTGGACCATGTGTCTCTTTGGTCTGTTTCTGTGTCCTCTCTTCTTTGCGATTGGCCTGCTTGTCTGTCCCTTCCTTGCTCAGTACCACCAGTCTGTAACTTGATCTCTGGTCATGAAAGTCTTCCAGTTTTGTTCACCTTCAAGATTGTCTTTCCAAATACATTTTAGAATCAACTTGTCATTTTTTCATACACACCCACACACACATACAGACCTTGCTGGGATTTTGATTGGGATTGCATTGAAACTTTTGATCAGGTTGAGGAGAATTGACATCTTTACAGCATTGAGTCGTCTAGTCAATGAACATGGTATAAACCATTGTTTATTCAGTTCTTTGATCTCTTTGTTATTTTGTAATATTTGGATAGAGGTCTTACATACGTTTCATTACAGTTATTCCTTGATTTTTTTTATACTGTTGTAAATGGTATTCTTTTAAATTTCATTCTTTAATTACAACTTGTATATAGATACAAAATGAATTTTTATATTGACGTTTTATGTAATGACTTAGCTAAATTCACTTACTAATCTTACTAGTTTTGTTTTTTTTTATTTTTTTTATTTTTTTTTTTGTGAGGAGATCAGCCCTGTGCTAACATCCGCCAATCCTCCTCTTTTTTTTTTTTTTTTGCTGAGGAAGACGGCCCTGGGCTAACATCTGTGCCCATCTTCCTCCACTTTATATGGGACACCGCCACAGCATGGCTTGCCAAGCAGTGCGTCGGTGCGCGCCCGGGATCCAGGCTGCCGCAGCGGAGCGCGCGCACTTAACCGCTTGCGCCACCGGGCTGGCCCACTAATCTTACTAGTTTTATCTGTAGTCTTAGAATTTCTATGTATACAATCAGTTCATCTGTGAATGACAGTTTTTTTTTTTTTTCCAGTCCTTAGACCTTGTATTTCTTTTTCTTGCCATATTCCACTGCCTAGGACTTCCAGTTCAGTGCTGAATAAATCTTTATATTAGACATAATGTTTGTATGTGTGTCGATATTTATTTTTTGGTACTATTATAAATGGTTCTGTTTGTCTTTAGTCTTTGAGTAACTTGGTATAAGGTTCTGTAACATAGTGTTTTAGTAAAGTAAAAATGCGTGATTCAGGGAGAGGGCACTTTGATAAAGGATGGACCACCTTCAGAGCTTTTTGTTTTCCTCTAGTATTTCCAACTTGGGGATGTTTGGCATCGATGAATTTACTTCAGTGATCAACCCTCCTCAAGCCTGCATCTTGTCTGTTGGGAGATTCCAGCCTGTGCTGAGGCTCACTCGAGATGAAGAGGGGAACGCCAGCCTGCAGCAGCACCAGCTCATAAAGGTCACCATGTCCAGTGACAGCCGGGCAGTAGATGATGAACTGGCTACCAGGTTTCTCGAAAGCTTTAAAGCAAACCTAGAGAATCCTGTCCGACTTATCTAGTCCTCAAAGATAAGAAGTTGGTCTTTGGCTTAGTTAATCTTATAGTTGTTACTCAGAGACATACGCTATTAGGAGAACAGTTAGAAATTTAAGTGTGCAGTGGATGAAGTGTTTGTTTATTTAAGGTGAGAGAGTTTGACCTGAGTTGTCTTCATTTTCAATTTGGGTTTAATGTTGTAGAAATAAAGGATTACACACTGTAACTAACAAAAGAGAGAGTATTTGGTCAGTCAGATCCATTTTTAACCTCTGGTGCTGTACAAAAGGGTGTTAAACTAGATGTATATTAAATTATATGTTTGGCTCATTTGAGCATTTTAGAATATTTGAGAATGTATCATAAATTATAAAAATCAAAAAGTTGTTAGAACTCTACCTTAATTATGTTGAAATTAGAAGTGATCTTCAAAGAGGATCCCATTAATTTCGCAGTGGGGCCTCAGTTTTACAAGCACTGCTCTAGATATACTTGACCAATTTAATATGTACAGAAGTTTATTCTGGATGATAGTAAATAAGTAAGGATCACATTGTATTAGGGGTTGTGGCAACATTATTGACGTTTTTATGTATATAAAGCCATATGTTTTAGAGTGGTTTCTATCAGTCTTATTTTTCACTTCTGTGACACTGTGAACTAAAGAGGAATATAAAAATCAAAAATGAAGAGAGAGAAAGACCAAAAAATTTGTTTTAATAATAAACTATAATTAAAATATCTAAACCTTCAGAAATAAACTGCTCACCTTCACACTAAGTTGGAATATATTAAAATAAATTATGCTATTTCCTACCAAACATTTTAAGTTAGTGTTGATTTAAACACAAAATGTTGTTTCTTAGTGCATTTTAATCAAGTTTGTATTGTACAATAAAATGTGAAAAAATATAAAAATTTCAATTGTATTTTAAATGATAGGACACAGAAGTTTAGTAAAACTTTGAGGTAGATTAGTGATTTTCCTGGAACAGCTAAAGAGGAACTCTACAGAAGGAAAGAAGGAATTTAAAATTAATATGACATTAGGAAAGTAACGGGTATGGAATGTAAAACTTTGGAAAGAGTGGAAGAGAAGGCTTGTGAAGCAGGTGAGAACTGTCCTTTTTATTGCATTGATAACGTGGGATTTTCACTAATTATTTTAAAGGCTAGAAGAGCTTAGTTCTCTTTTAACAGTTCTGCTACGACTGGCAGGATAAGTGTGCCGGAATTGGATGGTAATTTAGTTAACCAGTCACAGAGAGGCTCGTGTTAGTGTCTGTTGACGTGAACCACCAGAAGAAAGACTGTGCTACAAGTTCATGGGGCGACATGGTGAAATACGTGCACTTCAGCAGAAGAGCTTTCTAGAATAACTGGAGCCCAGTGTATGAGTTGTTAAGAAGACGCTTAATCCAATGACTCAGTTTTAACAAGCCCTTCTTAAATAGTCTGTAAAACTTTTGCCATATTAACGGTTACACTGAAAATTGTAACCAAGTGCTACTTGTAAAATAACTTTTATGTTACATTATTCTCATTCACTTATAACTGAAATTATCTGGGTTTTTTTTTTTTAATTTTTATGTCTGAGGAGTAGAATGTGAGACAGCCATAAATAAGCCGTGGCTTGGAGCTCTGTTTTCCGTGGACTGGCGTGCGTGAACCATAGTGTGTGTCTGCCTGTGGTGGAGTGGCATTGGTGCCCACCCTAGCCCACCTTACAGATGTTGTGAGCCACACAGAGAAACGCTGCGTAAATGTATGGCGTTTGCCTTCTTTGTGGACATCACAACCAGGCTTTTCACGTATCAGTTGCTTCTCATGGTTTGACTTTTTGTGGTTTGACTTCTCAGCTGTTGGCACAAATAGTCATTCATTCTGACTAAAAATATTTTCTCTAATATTTCTCTAGTGATTAGGTTTATGTAAGGAAATTGTCATTTGTAAAAAGAATTCTATCGCAGCATGAGGTCAAAGAAGAACTCTGATTCGAGAAAGGAGTATGGGACACTTGGTTTGGGTCATTACAGAGAATGAACTGTGTGCTGCATGGGCAGGCTCCTCTCCACACTTCAGATATATTTATTTCTTTGTAGTGCTGAGAGGATATAAAAATGAAATTTTATACCTGGTCATCTTTTTCTCATTTAAACAGGGTAAATGACTAAAACATTGGGAAGACTTCTAAGGAAAAGGCCACACACATTCCAGTTAACGCTTGGGCATGAAAATATCGATGAATGTTAGAATTTATAAGTCCAATGGCCCTGCCTCTCCCTGCTTACAACTTCTAGTTAACATTTACAGTTTGCTCACTAACTATCTTGTGCCAGATTAAAATCATCAGTATACTGCTGGCCAGACTCCTTTGTTTGAAACATTACTAAGAAATTTATGTATACTGGTACAAGTATTTTATATATAGCGTCAAATGGAACTTCTGTTTTTAGATTTTTTTTTTCATTTTGGACATAATTTCACGCTAAATTATATAGGCCAGTCACTTGGGCATTATGCTAGAAGTAAACCTAGTGTTCTAACCTTTTACTGAAAGATAGGTGGTGCTGTGAGTTAATATATTGTAGTTAGAGTGTGGGAGAAAAATAAAAATGGCATTTAAATCTTAGTTTTCAAGGAAAACGTCCTCATTACACATTGCATTATGATAGACTTTGTCTCAGGTGAAAAGAAGAAATAAAAGAACCAAGTGTGTTGCAGGTAAGAATTAACCTTTAATTTGAATATGATATTATTAATAGAAAACTTTTGTTGATTTTTGAAGAAGGAAGTAACAATGCAGCATTACTTTAAGATCGGCCTGGCCACAATATTGCAAGGTAGGTTGAAACAGAGAGGATGACAGTCAGCAGGAACCAGCTAGAAGCTTTTGCTGCAGAGAAAGCGTAAGTTAACTAGATTCTGTAGTAGGTCAAGCGGCTTTAAAGAAGGGAGAAAATGAAGAATACTGGACATGTTAGTTTGCTGGGTGTATTATGAATATACGGGGTGGGTGTGTGCTGTGAGATAATGCCGCAACAATGATACAGTTTCCCAGTCCAAACTCAATTCCCCATGGCCCACATAACCAGTATCCAACAGGTTAAGATTCTGATAAGTTATGTTCAGCAAGCGGTATATTTCAGAAGACATTTGAACTTTTTATGAATGGTGAAAGCAATCGTTTTCCAATAAAATTATTTTAAATAGTTTTGTGGATTTGTGAAATTTATTTTCTAGTGTCTCCATTGGTTTTGAAAGATGGGGACAGGCAGGGTTGGAGGGAAGATGTGGTTCGTCTAGACTTGTATTATTGAAGACCCCATTTAATTGAAATTATAAGGTATAAAGATGTATTTTGAAAAGTACATCTGTTAGTGGCAATCTTTTGTTTCTTTGATTATGTAAAGTTTACTGCACATTTTATCACTTATCTATATTTTTTGTAACAAATTCAAGCAGTTTGTAACAAATTCAAGTTTTTCCTCCAAACAAAGTGGCTATTTTTTAAACCCTTAATTTAACCTCCTCTGTATATGATATATACAATTAGGGGAGACTTGGACTTTTATTAAAAGTTGAGAAATTATTAACAAAATCATTAGTCATGATTTGCCTTTATTCACACCTAAAAATGTATTTTTTCTGAAATTTCTTAGTTTACAAAATTCTTTATTACTCCTATCACTAAAAAATGTCTTTTAAAGATAAGACTGTTGTGATGAAATGAAATGATATATTTTTTTATTTTATTTTTTATTTTTTTATTTTTTAAATTTTTTGTTTATTGCAGTAACATTTGTTTATAACATTGTAAAAATTTCAGGTGTACATCATTGTACTTCTATTTCTGCATAGATTATATCATGTTCACCACCAAAATACTAATTACAACCCATCACCACACACATGTACCGAATTATCCCTTTCACCCTCCTCCCTCCCCCCTTCCCCTCTGGTAACCACCAATCCAATCTCTGTCCCTATGTGTTTGTTTATTGTTGTTATTATCTACTACTTAATGAAGGAAATCATACGGTATTTGACCTTCTCCCTCTGACTTATTTCACTTTGCATTATACCTTCAATGTCCATCCATGTTGTCACAAATGGCTGGATTTCATCGTTTCTTATGGCTGAGTAGTATTCCATTGTGTATATATACCACAGCTTCTTTATCCATTCGTCCCTTGATGGGCACTTAGGTTGCTTCCAAGTCTTGGCTATTGTGAATAACGCTGCAATGAACACAGGGGTGCATGTACCTTTGCAAATTGGTGTTTTCAAGTTCTTTGGATAAATACCCAAGAGTGGAATAGCTGGATCATATGGTAGTTCTATCCTTGATTTTTTGAGGAATCTCCATACTGTTTTCCATAGTGGCTGCACCAGTTTGCACTCCCACCAGCAGTGTATGAGAGTTCCCTTCTCTCCACGTCCTCTCCAACACATGTTGTTTCCTGTCTTGTTTATTATAGCCATTCTGACGGGTGTGAGGTGATATCTCATTGTAGTTTTGATTTGCATTTCCCTGATAGTTAGTGATTTTGAACATGTTTTCATGTGTCTGTTGGCCATCTGTATATCTTCTTTGGAGAAATGTCTGTTCAGGTCTTTTGCCCATTTTTTAATTGGGTTGTTAGTTTTTTTGTTGTTGAGATGCATGAGTTCTTTATATATTTTGGAGATTAAGCCCTTATCAGATGTATGGTTTGCAAGTATCTTCTCCCAGTTGTTAGGTTGTCTTTTCGTTTTGTTGATGGTTTCCTTTGCTGTGCAGAAGCTTTTTAGTTTGATGTAGTCCCATTTGTTTATTTTTTCTATTGTTTCTCTTGCCCGGTCAGATGTGGTGTTTGAAAAGATGTTGCTAAGGCCGATGTCGAAGAGCGTACTGCCTATGTTTTCTTCTAGAAGTTTCATAGTTTCAGGTCTTACATTCAAGTCTTTAATCCATTTGGAGTTAATTTTTGTGTATGGTGTAAGGTAAGGGTCTACTTTCATTTTTTTTGCATGTGGCTATCCAGTTTTCCCAACACCATTTGTTGAAGAGACTTTCTTTTCCCCATTGTATGTTCTTGGCTCTTTTGTCAAAGATTAGCTGTCCATAGACGTGTGGGTTTATTTCTGGGCTTTCGATTCTATTCCATTGATCTGTGTGTCTGTTTTTGTGCCAGTACCATGCTGTTTTGGTTACTATAGCTTTGTAGTATGTTTTGAAATCAGGGAGTGTGATACCTCCAGCTTTGTCCTTTTTTCTCAGGATTCCTTTAGCTATTCGGGGTCTTTTGTTGTTCCATATAAATTTTAGGATTCTTTGTTCTATTTCTGTGAAAAATGTTGTTGGAACTTTGATAGGGATTGGATTGAATCTATAGATGGCTTTAGGAAGTATGGACATCTTAACTATGTTAATTCTTCCAATCCAAGAGCATGGAATATCTTTCCATTTCTTTGTGTCTTCTTCAATTTCTTTCAGAAATGTTTTATAGTTTTCGGTGTACAGATCTTTCACCTCTTTGGTTAAGTTTATTCCTAGGTATTTTATTCTTTTTGTTGCAATTGTAAATGGGATGGTATTCTTAATTTCTCTTTCTGCTACTTCGTTGTTAGTGTACAGAAATGCAACTGATTTTTGTATGTTGATTTTGTATCCTGCAACTTTACCGTATTCGTTTATTACTTCTAAAAGTTTTCTGGTGGATTCTTTAGGGTTTTCTATGTATAAAATCATGTCATCTGCAAATAATGACAGTTTCACTTCTTCCTTTCCAATTTGGATCCCTTTCATTTCTTTCTCTTGCCTGATTGCTCTGGCTAGGACTTCCAGTACTATGTTAAATAGGAGTGGTGAGAGTGGGCATCCTTGTCTGGTTCCTGTTCTTAGAGGGATAGCTTTCAGTTTTTCACCATTGAGGATGATATTAGCTGTGGGTTTCTCATATATGGTCTTTATTATGTTGAGGTACTTTCCTTCTATACCCATTTTATTCAGAGTTTTTATCATAAATGGATGCTGTATCTTGTCAAATGCTTTCTCTGCATCTATTGAGATGATCATGTGATTTTTGTTCTTCATTTTATTAATGTGGTGTATTACGTTGATTGATTTGCGAATGTTAAACCATCCGTGCATACCTGGAATAAATCCCACTTGATCATGGTGTATAATCTTTTTAACGTATTGTTGTATGCGATTTGCTAGTATTTTGTTGAGGATTTTCGCATCGATGTTCATCAGTGATATTGGCCTGTAATTTTCTTTTTTTGTGTTGTCCTTGTCTGGTTTTGGTATCAGGGTAATGTCAGCTTCGTAGAATGAGTTAGGGAGGTTCCCCCCTCCTCAATTTGTTGGAAGAGTTTGAGAATTAATGAATTAGTCATAGCTATTAGAGCACTGTATAAAGCATAAAGTATTACGTAAATGTAAGATGTTAGATTTTTAATCTCATGAATTGTATGTATCCTACACTTTCCCTCAGTGGCTCACCGGCAGTCTGTGTGATAAGGAAGGGCATTTATCAGGAAACCCTAGGATAGTACTTAATGAATTACCATCCTTCTCAGTAGAACTACTGGTCTTTAGTATATACTTTGTTTCCCCAGTTGTGCATACTTAAATCAAGAATATTTTAAGCCTAGTTTCAGCTATAAGTTACTGCACTCTCAGTAAAATCCTTATTTCTGTGCCTCCATATTCTTACCTATAAAATGAGGGAAAGTTAACCCCCGTGGTGGTTACTTTTGTTTAATCCTCTCCATTCTGTAAGGTAAGTATATCCCACTTGACAGTCATCATTGCGAGGTAGGATGAGGAGACACACTCAGAGATTATGGAATTTGGCCAAAGGCACACAGCACGGAAGTGTCACCACTGGGATTTGAACACGGTCTGTGCAGCACCGGAGCACTCAAGCTCGGCTCATCGGAGTTCACAGCTTTCTAAGTTGTGTTACTGCTGCTGACATAATTCTGTATTAACAGCGTTTTCAGCTCACGATAACTGAAGGTCCTGTTCTTCAGTAATAACACTAATGTGTTTACTACATGACCGCTCTTAATTCGTGTTTTCTCTGTAGTGGTTCTCTTTGTGCCTTTCTGGTAATTGTACATAGAAAGCACTGAGAGAGGTTTTGTTTTCATTATGGACAGCTGCTGTTAACCTGAAATGCTGACGTTAAGTGTCATAACTTGTACCTGTGAATGGAAGGCCTAGAATATAAGCTTTAAAAAATTAGAGGCTTAGTGCTTCTAGAGATAAAAACATGATATAGAACTTTCCCTTTTTTGTGTGTGTGAGGAAGATCAGCCCTGAGCTAACATCCGATGCCAATCCTCCTCTTTTTTTTTTTTTTTTGGCTGAGTAAGATTGGCCCTGGGCTAACATCCATGCCCATCTTCCTCTACTTCATACGGGACACCGCCACAGCATGGCCTGACAAGCAGTGCGTTGCTACACGCCCGGGATCCAAACCTGCGAACCCCAGGCCGCCAAAGCCGAGCGTGCGCACTTAACTGCTGCGCCACTGGGCTGGCCCTAGAACATTTCACTTTTAATAAATAGCTTTGAATCTGACCCAGGTTCAGAACCAAAAGTAGTTACCTCAGTTTTTCTTTTGAGGGCTCCAGGCTTCTACGTAGACGACGATATCAGTCAGGGTCAAATCTTCTGTACTGACAGCATTATCAGTTAGGGTCCAATGGTTGCAGCCCACTGGGTGGCAGAGAAGTTCATTGGGTTGCCCAGGCCAGATCTGTCTACAGTCCCCAGGGAAATGGGAAGCAACCCTCCAGGGCACAGGTGAGCCTCAGCTGGGGGGCTGGTGCACGGAGGTGGTCAGGGTGCTAATGCAGGTGGGAGGCCTGGGGCATGTGGTATCTGTACTGGGAGGGCCACGGGAAGGTGGCCACCAGGCCACATCGTTTAGATAAGTGAAATGCAGTTCAGTGAATTCTGTAATCAGAGTATGTGCACAGGGCCTGATTTGAGAGGAAAGCTTCCTAGGGAGGTAATATTTCAACTAGGTTTTTACGTTACTGGTTATAACCAGTGCCCTTTTGTTTCTGGTTTCTCTAATTTCCATAGCCAAATATTTAGCACCTGTTGTAGCACCTAATATACAAGCTCAGCCATTCATTCTCCATGACCTTGCCTCAGTACCTGTACATCACTACAATAACCTTAATTGCAACACAGCTTAGAAACTTAGTTGGAAGAAAAGCTACTCAGTGGGGAGTCGCGTGAGTAGAGACAGCTTTACAACCTACTACTCACAAAGAAAATGTTCTTTGCCAGGTCATCATGCCTAAAGAAAGTTAGGTTAACTTAAGAATAAATGCCCATACATTGTTTAATTGAAATGTACTTTAACACCTCCACTCTCCTGCGTCTTCTCCAGCTCATCCTTTTGTGAGGGTTCTTGTGTGTGCAAGTGTGCCTTGTTAATGAAGTGCATCACCTGCCAGGACAGCTGCTGCTGTAGGTATCTTCACGCCCATTGTCTTCCTTCTCTAGGGACCATCTGTAAAATTTATTTTCAGGTAATCGTAATCATCTTGGGGCTTTCCAGCTAGTTGAGCAAGACTATCGGAGCAGGTGAGAGTCTAGTTTTATTTTTACCATTCAATACCTTTAATGCTAAATACCAAGTTAGTATGTTCTTTATTCGTTCAGAGTGAACCTTTGAGATGGGGAGGCCAGCTTTAGTCACCCACTAGCACCATGTAGCTCTTGTTAATGCAGCCCCGCAGTCAACCAGACTTCATTACTCACTAAATACATGATGATATTTGTGGGTGCTTCGCTTTGACATCAAATCATCTGTTAATTATTGATAAATTAATAAAAAGGTATTTTATCTCAACCTGTTACTTAAATACTGGTCAGAATATCATGATGAATTTTTAGGTATTCTCTTTACCCTTTTAATGCTTTGATACATCTTTAGAACAATAAGCGTGGATGCTAAGTTTTCTAGATGTATGCAGTCCTGAGGGTAGAGTCTAGCCCTCCTTCTAAATTTTTTGATTTTAGCTGTTTTTCAGAGAATGCTTAAAGTTATTCCTTTAATCTGAGTGTATGAGCCCATGAATTGGACAAAATGGAAGCTCAATATGCAATGGGGTATAGGGGTTTTGTATGTTTGTTTCCTCGTTTCCTGAATGAGTCATCACAACTTTGGAAAATATTGGGAAGAATGGCTTCCCAGAAAGTCTTAAAAATGAAAAATCTTGTAAAAGAAAAATTAATTTTTAAAAGAATCTATCATTTTACTTGGGAAATTCTCGATGGGACTTTTATTTTCTAGGTAGATGTTTCAATATAATTTCTCTACTTATCTAATTACTTTGTTCTCATTAACTAGATGAGGCCTTTTCTGCTCTTCAAACTATGCGTGGTAACCCTGAAAATATTATAATAGGATTCTCATAGCTGCCTTCCCGTGTTTCAGGCACTCTCCTGATGCTTTGTATGTACTAACTCGTTAAGTCTTCGCCACAGCCCCCGAGATAGGTATTAGTATTATCAGTATTTCACAGAAGACACGTTAAGTAACTTGTCCTGGATTACACAGCTAGCAAGTGGCAACGACAGAATTCAAGGCGGGCAGTCTGGCCCCAGAGCCACACGAAAGACTCCTCAATTAAAAACATCAGTTCATTAGGAGATTCTGCAGTTTAGCACTGTAAACAGATTTATGATTGGGGAAGTGCCTCTTGATGCAGCCAAGACAGCTTGTTGCTCTTCTCGGGAGCATCTCCTACAGAAATCATCATGGAAATAAATCCCTGGCTACAGGCATAGAAATCTGACATTCAGTGTCCACTAGATTTTAATATTAATGAGTAATGGCTTCCTTTAACATTCTGATTCGTGAAGGGCTGGTAGCTGGTATGGATTAATAATTAGGGATCAAACAAGAAAACACCTCGATGTGCTTATCTAGAGGGCAAATTATTGCGTGATAACCAAAGAGTTCTTTAGTTTTGCTCTGAGGTGAGTTATGGAAAAAGAAATGTGTAATAAAAATTCTTTAAAACTTAATAAGTGTCTTTGTGGTTGAAAGTAACATGTGCTAGTTTCTATGCGGATACCAGAGCTTGATAAGTAGACATATCTTCTCGGTTTTTCCCAGATTGTTTTGCAGGTTTCTTGGATAGGTTTCTGTGTGAAGTATGTCAGTTCTCCACCCCTCGCCCTTACTAGCCCCGATACAATTATTAATTCATAAAATATAACACAAGGCTCATACCGTAAGGGATGCCAGACTGATTGGGTTTCTCTCACTCTTCCCCCTCCCAACCCCCTAAACGTGTCAGTCTGACCTTCACCAAACACATTCTGTTTTTAAGGGCCTGGGGAATCTCATTGGAGCAGTTCTGTGCCTAAGTTTCAAGAACATACCGATTAAGCAAAAGTGTTACCATTTGTCAGGATTAGCCGTGCTTTCTGTAATGTGTTCTGAGGCCAGTTTCCCTTTTAGGCTGGGTGGATATGTGAACATTTTATGATGGTAGCTTTGACTCATCTCTCATTTGGAGGTCAGAGAAGTCTTTTTGTGCGCTTATGTTTGTAATACCATAAAGAAGACTTTCAAAAGCCGCTTTACCTGAAGACTCCTTATCTGCATCAATTGTGTTTTTCTATAAATGAAATATTACATTCCCTTTAATTCGAGGATGACTCTTTAGCAAAGGTTTCTACCTCATGATACTTAGATAATAATAACAGATATTTGGTGGGCTTTTGCTTCTTTTGTTTTTTAAGAGAAAAATCATTAAGGAGAAGGTGGGGGTAATAAGACTAACGAATGGAAAAATGCTCATGGTGTTGACTAGATGCGTGGACAGGGACACGAGAGTAACATGGATAATCAGAAGTCTGATTTGATTAAGTTTCGTTTCAGTTTTTCTTTCCAGCACTGAAAGAAACTCCTTATGGTGAGTGTTGGCTATTGGCATTGGCCTGAAGTTACCAAACAACAAGACTACCAAGTAACAGAATTTTTTAAATTTCTATACATCTTGGTTTGGTAACTGTTTTATTTCATCTTTAGGAAGACATTTTTAAATCACAAGCAATGACAATTTAAAAGTGACTGTGTAAGAAACCACAATGTCCCTGCACACTCTGCTTGGTGAAGGTGAAATGCTCACTGATCCTTTAGTTGTGTGCCCCAAACGTGTTCCAAATCCGACAAGAAGATTCGAACTCCTTTAGTCTCCCACTTTGACGCCTCTAACCTCCCTCTCCTCTGCTCCCAGGGAGCCATCTGATGTGGATTCAGGGAGGACATTTATTAGGCTATGGTGCCAAGACTGCCATCTGTTAGGATTCTCGCATTTTTTCCACATGGCAGGTGTGGTCAGATCAGCCTGTAGCTGCCCCTCCTTGGAGGGTAGCCCTTTTAGGAAGGGCTAGATTAGGTGGATTAAATTATCTGCTTTGCGTCTTCAGGGAAATCTCTTTTTCTTTTGGTTTGTGTTCTTCACAGTTCTTTGGGTTTTTTGTTTTTGGTGAGGAAGATTGTCCCTGAGCTAAAATCTGTGCCAGTCTTCCTCTGTTTTGTATGTGGGACACCGCCACAGCGTGGCTTGATGAGTGGTGAGTAGGTCCTCGCCTGGGATCCGAACCCACGAATCCCAGGCCACCAAAGCTGAGCGTGCGAACTTAACGACTATGCCACTGGGCTGGCCCCTGTATTTTTCTTGATGAGAATGGTAGACTAAAGGGCTGAGATGAGGGCATGGAACTATAGGAGAGAAGCCATGGAGGCTGTTCAACCTGTTTTTGTTCTTGGCTTAGGCATTGGTGTGCTGGTAAATGATTAACACCTGGCTCTCTGGATAAGAAATGCATATGCATGTATAATCAAATTTTAGTCCATTAGAAATTTTACTGATATACAAATAATAAGATATGCAGTTTACAAATTGAATAGAATATACAATACTATTAAATACAATCAATGTATAAATAGTGTAATATAATCCAATAAAATTCACAAATGATAATAGAACATACAGTACTCTTCATTGTAAATTTTATATAGTTCATTGATTCACACGAATGCTGTCATTGATTTTATGGAACTCTTGTACCTGTAGCAAAACTATGATTGCAATTGATGACTAACTTTGGTTCCCAGTGTGAATGTTGGTTGATATTCTCCTTTACGTGAAAGAGTAAGATGGAAGTTAAAACAACAAAGACATGTTGGAATTTCACTTGTTTGTCACTGAAGAGAATAACAACTTGACTGAAATCAGACAATTTTTGAATACTAGAAGAATATTTCTCAAATGTGCTATTCACAGTGTACTGGCTGCAGACATGACATTTTTAAGTTAATCTGTATTGTTTATATTTTTCCATCACTTTCTTAAGTCTAGAGATAACAATAAATCAAGCCCTGATTTTTAGTGTTTGGTGATTTTCATGGTATAAATGCTCTGATCTCAGGCTCCCAATGTGATATCACTGAATACGGAGTTGGGGAGAGAAGCTCACCTGCCATCAACAACCTTTCCCATCATTACACATACAATAGATGTAAAAACCCTCAAGAACATGGGTAATAGTAAAGTGTAGTAAATGATTAGGAGGTGATGAGCTTTGGGTATTAGCTTTGTTTTTGTTATAATTTATTTAATAGTAAGCTTATATAATTTAACTTTTAATAAAGGCTTGCAAAATTCCTGAAAATTTAACCATCGGCTCTCTCAAGTTTGTACAAGCCAGCGTCAGCACACTGCTGGCCTTGCGCCTTCCAGCTCAGATGGCTGGTTTTCTAGTGTCGGTGGGGCGGGGCAGGGGAGACAGGCCAATATGCCAGGCTTTTAAAATGCAAACTCTAGGGCCCACCCCTGGAGATAAGGGGGTGAGACTTGGAACTATGGTTCAAAACAAAACCATCCCTCCGCAGGTGATTGTGGTGTGTGACCAGATGTAGGAACTATTGGTCTGGCAAGAGTGCTTCCAGTCCAAGCCAGCTCGCCAGGATCCACCACATCAGGGTTGGAGGCGGGAGTCCCATTAACAATATGTCTTTGCCTGGCCCTGTTCTCTGCTCTTCTGAATTGTATCTCTTGGGAACCTCATGGGGTAGAGGGAAGAATGGAGACTGAGGAGAAAGGGTTCCTGTCTTTGAGATCCTGGGACTCAGCCACTTTTTCTACCACTATTAACATGGGATACCTTGGCTAGCACCGCTACTATCCTGCGGAGTTAGAAACCAACCCAGTTTCTCAGTTCCTAACCAGAAATTAACCTCTTAGAGACCACTGAAAAAGCAGAACTGGATATGAAATGCTGTGGGCTAGTTAGTTGGAACCATGAGCTCTGTTTCTGGGTTGGCTCCTGACTCATGGGGAAGTTTTTGGTCTCAGAAGCCCACATTTTCAAATGTCATTGTTTAGAAAAGCTCAACGGCAAAGCATGGTTGGCTCTTGTGTTAGTGTGAAGCTTGCTCAACAAATGAAAAAGAATGGAGCCTCCATCATTTTTTTTTTTGAAATTAACTTATGAAAACCTGAAATTAGAACCCATGAAGTAGGGAATAGTATTATTTTTTCAAAAGGGCTTTTGCTTTATGAAAACATCCACAGAAAATACCCTTCAGATAGTTTTAAATGGTGCTTACAAAATCGTCATTTATGTATATGTTTGTAGAAATAACACCTGTTGCATTAAGCATACTGAACCTACACTCGTAATAAGTATCCAGAATGTGTCTCCTTATGGCTGTATTAGGAAATAGGACCCAAAGGGAGGGACCAGGGGGATTACGTACCAGCATAGCCATCTGTTTGGGGACAGTAACAACACAAAGATCGTTCCCTTCGTTGCTAGGCTGAGAGTCACTTGCAGGCAACATGACTGAGCCCGCGAGTTTGAAACTGCTGCTTGTCTCTGCAGCGCATCCTGGCCAGTGAAATTACTAATGAGAATTGAGGAACCTTAGCTTGAGTGAAAGTTTAAACTTTTAAATTCCTGAAAAATCCATCATAAAATATATATATGAGGGAAAAAATTATGGGTTGTGGAGCAGGGAGGCCAGTGTGCATGAAATCAGATAAACCTAAAGTTCCATACACTCATAAAATTCTGTTATTTATTAATTAACTTTACCCAAAATTCCTCATGGAAAATGTAAAAAGCCACTGTCCAGAGGAAAAAATAAAAAGAATTGTTCAGGGATCGTTAGGAGTCAGATCGTTTTGCTGAGCAGTTTCCAAGTCCTCGGATGAGCCTTGAGTACGTTAGTGCACATGAGCTATGCTGCAGATACGAGCAGCGAGGGGAGAGGATAGGGCACTACTTGAGCTTTTCTTTTGAGTAATGACATTTCCATCTGAAAGCTTCCTTCAGCTCTGTGCGTGCATGGTTTCAAAGGGAAAAAGTCTAACTTGATATGACGAGCGGGCTGCTCTTGGACATGGAGAACAGAGATTGGAGACAGAAGCAAGCAAGCCCGTGTGATTTGTTTTATTAATCTGCTGCTACCTCACATTTGTTCTGAGACAATTGACTCTTTCTACTTGAGCTTCTCCAGCGTGGAGATGTGTAGTATTCTGTACAGCAACATTCTCGTTTCCATCTCTTCCCGACCCCTCTGTATTTGACATGGCACACGTGGGCTTGCTGACTTGTGTCTGCCTTTGCGCACACACTATCTTCCAGCCCACAACTGCCATCTGGATCCCTCATTTCATGACCTTATGCCAAGAAATCCTGTTCCAGGAAGGCTTCCAGGATGATCATGATCCTGTCACCCTCGGCAGACTAGAGTACAGAACAAGCACAACTCTCTGTGAGAGCTTGAGGAAGGGCATTGCTCTGAGTCTGGAGAGGTAGACTGACGCCGTGAATTGGTGCTAAGCCCTGACTTGACTCCCCGTGCTCTGTATGCTGTCACTGGGGCCTAGAAGCAGTGTCAGATGAAGCAAGTGGGGACACAGAATCGTACTAATGTTTATGAACTTAGCCAAGATTTTGTCCTTCATTCCTGATACCATTCTACACTACAGTTCTGCTGTCTCTCCGCTTCGGGGGCTCCTCTCTAAGATGAAGTTCAAATTTCTTAGGCCAAGGCACAAAGCTCTTCCTGATCTGGCCAGCACTCCCCAGTATCCCCTTTAATTATGTCCCTCTGCTGCATCCACGTCAATCCACCTGTTGTTTGGACTCCCCCAAAATGACTGCTACTTGTCTGTTAAAGTTAAGTTCAGGTGAAGCAGCACCACTTCTTGGCTCTTGGATGGGTTTTTCTGGATCTTCGAGGCTGGGTGAAGCACTCCTCTGCGCACCTTTAAATGCCCTGTGGATCTCGCCTTAGAGCACTTCCTGCTTTGTCAATCATGACCTTTCTTACCTCCTTCACCACACTGTGAGCTTCCTAAGAGCAGACCCTTTCTTCAACTCTGCATCTCCAGCACCCAGCAAAGTGCCCAACACATGGTAATTCCTCAACCAGTGTTTGAGTGACTAAATGATCTGTTGCATTACCTAGAAATTAAAACTAATGAATGTGAAGAGAGGCAAGAAAAGGAAAGATAAGAGATTGTCTCTGAGCTCAGTTCCTAATGAAATTAGAATTTTAACACCATTCAGTGACCCATGGGCGAGAAGAGAGAGGCAAGAAAATAAGCCCATCTGTCTGTGATTGATGAGGGCTGGAAATATGTCAACGTGTGACTCAGGTATTCCTGGGAATATGGAGCCTTGAGAAAGTCAAGCATACTATGCAGGAAGTGCTTGAATTAAAAATTATCATTAAACAAACATCGAGGGAGAACTGTCTTCAGTAAGAAATAATGCCCTAAGAATGTTTGGGATTCAGAACAAATAAATCTAGAGAAAGAAGAGATTGTACCAAAAGGAATGTATTTTTGTTAGCTGAAAAGTTGAGGAGGCTGATTCATAGCTCTCCTGGGTTACAAAGTACAGTAGGTAAATCAATGACGCGGTAGCAAAGAATCTACAGCTGTTTATTGTGGTGCGCTTTTAGCTCAAGGGAAGAAATGGATTTCGTTCCTTACGATAGCATGTGTGCCACATAGCCGTGTGGTTGATAAGGTCAACGGAAGTATCGATGTGTAGAGCTCTTCCCAAGTTGGTGATGGTGACCACTCTCAGTGACCGCTAGCCGCCTGAGGCTGTATCAGAGTGCACCACTGTGTTTCCCCCAAAAGGTGGCGTTACCTGTGGACGTGCTCGGTTGCATAAGGACTGCTGCAACCAGAGTTAGGTTGTGCTGTTCTCAGTTCAGCCCCACCCTGCTCCGGGAGGATTAATGATGGAAAAAACCCGAAGGGCACAGAACTGAACAACACTCGATAATGTTTTGATGAAACTTTTCTGTGGTAAATAAACATTGAAAAGAGGCCCAGTTCAGGACCTCGGGCCCTGGTGCGATGAGCTTGGAATCGAGATAGCATTATGAATTCTCATCACTACCTTTCTCTAGTGAACTGGCAGGAACTTTCCTGGTAGAGTCTTCTTGGGTTTGGGGTTCTTAATGGACCTATTTTAAAAATGAACCGCATCTTGTCTTTTCCGCTGCAAAGATCTCGCTGGGCTAGTCGGACTCAGTTGACAGGCACTTGCTTTGCAGGAGGCTAAAGCTGGGAGGTCAGAATAGGGCAGTCCTGACCTCAGAATGGCGGTGTTTTGATGACCCCTGGAGACACAGCTTATTTCTCTGAACTAGTCTTGAGAATGGCTCTCTTTGCCTGGCCTCTTGGGTTCCCTCATCCAGTATCATCTGAATATTTCCCACCCCAAACCATGTCACTACACTGACAGGTCAGTAGGTGGCAAAGAGATCCCAAGCTGATCATTTTATCACTGAGTGATTCTAGGCTTTGCTGCCAGAATCACCCCAATTTACACAATTGCCACGAAGTGCTCATATTTATCTATGGTAACGTGTGCACTAGATGCAGGAACATCCAGCAGGCGGGAAAGAGGGCCCTGTCTGGCTCTAGTCTTGGTTCGTTGTCAATGCTGTTGACTGGCAGATAAACGGACTCTCACACTCCTTCTCTCACCTTCTGTGCATGCAAACGTCAAGGAAGCTCCACCCTCAGATCTGCCTATTGTCCTGTATTTCTGGGGGGTAAGAGCACAAGCATAGAGCCAGGCGACTGAGTTCACAGCCCCGCTCCCCCACTACTGTATGACAGGCCCAGCTGCTGAGCCTCTCTGCCTGCTTCCTCATCTAAAAAGTAGGAGTCATACTTAGAATACCTCATAGGGTTCTAGAGAGCATGAAATGAGTCAATACAGGTAAAGTGCATGACTGTTAAGTACTATTATTTTTAAGCCCTTTTAGCATGCACAGGTTCTCAGATCAACCTTGTAGCTGCAAAGCGTAGACCATATAGCTGAAAGAGATAGGACTGTCTAGCCAGCTTCTCATTTGTAAAAAGGAGACAACTGAAATCCAGAGAAAAGACAGGTTTTTCCCGAAGTCAAATGGCTATTAGGAATAGAGTGAGAATTGAGCTCCCTCCCATCTGAAGTGACTTTTTAGTGGTCCATGGTTATTGAGCAATGAAAAGATCAGATTTCCATAAAATAAATTGGTCATTTTCTAGATTAACTAGTCGTGCTTGCTTAGGCTTTCTGAATGGGCATAAGTTTGTAGTTTAAGAATATAATGCCCAAGTCTGAGTGTGTGAACTCCAAAGGAGATGTAAGGATTTCGGAGGGCAGAATGACAAATCGCCACTGGCCAGAGCTCCCGTGCTTGGAGGGCCACGGAACTTTGCTGTGGCGGTAACTGATGGCTGCACACCCACCGAGGGGGCCTGCGTGGAGGAGGTGAAAGTGGATTCTCCAACTAGGGCTAAAAAACTAAACAATAAAAAGATCTGTGGTTCATATGCATATTCAGTATGGCAGCATGGTAATGCAATTGGCTTCACCAGCCATGCAGTAAATGGATACCTTTATTTTATAGTCACGTCTCACATAGCTACACAAAATCTCCACCATGCCTTCCCCAAGATCATGACTATCCTTATCAACCAGACAAGGTAGGCCTTATGGCCCCTCTTTACGGCCTCTTCCTCCTTCCCCCATTTGTGGCTTCTCCTTGACAACCCTCAAAGCTCATTTCAATGTGATGAACCCTCCATATAAAGGTGGGGATGAGGTGCAGTGTGACCGGCCATGACAGGAAGAAAAAAATGAAAAATCACCCTTCAAATAAAACTAATCCACAGGCTCAAGTTGTAAGTGGAACAAGCGTTATGCTTTTTTGTGGGCATCTGTCCACCTTGCTGCTTGGGTGGTCTCCTAGAGCCAGGGTCCAGGACAGGGCCACCCCCAGGACAGGAGAGATGCTCTCCAAATGCAGAGCTCCTCATTCCTTTATCTTTGTTGCATCAAGATAGTCTCTTCATCCCCTGAAGGTTGAAGATACCTCTTACTGTTTATCTCTCGGGTTCTCAGGAACTGGCAGTTACCAGATTTTGTCAGTTAATTTACTTAATTTATTCTTTATGCCTCACTGAGCCCTGGCAGGTTGGGAAGTAAGTGGTCTTTTCTTCTAGAATTGAGCCTGCTGACATTGTGAAATAGCCTAGGGCAGCCCTGGTGTTGGCTGCCGGGAAGAGGCGCCTCAGAGTTCTCTCCCTCTGAGGTCGAGACAGCCTCCAGCGGACCTGTCTCCCCTTGCCTTCAAACTAGGATGTTGCAGCTGAAGACGAGGCTCGGTATGAAAATGAATAGCCTGAGAAAGCACAGCAGGACGTGAGTAAATTAAAGAATTGGGTGTTTCCCCTTGGGTTTTTAGGCAGAGGGGAACCTACCTACTATAAAAACTTAAATAGAAAGGACCAACACAAATGGATGCAGGGGCAAGTCCAAAGCCGAGGCACCATGTTTGCCCTTAGTAAATCCACTGAGGGTATTTCCTCCCTTTAGAAAAAATGAAAGCGAGTGATTAGAAGCTATCGCGTTCTTCGTTCTCGCTGTGCCTAATTATCCACTCTTCGGAGAGGAGCCCACAGAGGTTAATCAGAAGAAGAATGTCACTGGGTCAGATCGTTGTGGAAACTAATGGTTTGATATGTGGAGCCTTTATTGAAGGCTCAATTGCTATTCCAAGTCTGCCACAATTGATGTGGGCCAAGGCACTTGAATGCAAGACAGAGGTGACAAGGATGTGGTTGCAGGGAGGGGAAAGTTACTAATAAGCGTGGTGGCCCTCACTTCTCAGAGGGAGAGTGGTCCAGCTAGATCCCTGGTGCTTCAGGCACTAGAAAACCCACCATCTAGGGCATTTTCCCTGCTGACTCTGTCCTGAGGGATAGAACTTGCTAAATATCTCAGTAGCCCAAATGCTAGGTCCCTGTTTGTTGCAAGAAGTCAGCCAGCATTCTGACCCCACTCAGATTTACTTGATTTGGTGATTACTTTGATTTGGTGGCCTGGAAAGCCTCAGAGATTTCACTGTCTGATTTCTGGAAGTCAATTGAAGGAGAAACTTAGCAAGAAGATCCCCAAAGAAAATATAAATGTTAGCACCTTCTAGGAATGGCTTCTTGACTCGGGAGTTGGTGTCTTCAGGTGTAGCAAGCCCCCTTAAGAGTCCTGCCCGTGGTTTGGGCAACAGCACAGGAGCATCATCTCACGCAGGGCAGTGTAACTTTTCCTTTCCCTCTGAGGTTTGCTGCCTGAAAGAGAGGTTGCTTCTTTTATTGTTGTTTCTTTGAAACACAGTTGGGTTTTGTTTTTCTCTTGCCGTGGAAACTAATAAATAATGAGAAACGTGACTTCTTAATGGTCTCCTTCTTCAGATGCACTTCTCTGCCCGATTAGCTGAGAGAACATACAGCTAATGGGAATCAAGAAGGGGGAGAAGGAAGGTGAGTATTGGAAGCACTGGTCAATAAAAGTTGGGGCTTCTTGTCTGGACAACAGTGTCCTCTCTGCCAGTTTCTGACATTTGGCGTGGTTTGGTTTGCAAAAGGATACAGTGTGTGCATTATACTTTTTTTTTTTTTTTTAAGAAAAGTGAGTTAACCCCAATGTCTTTTGTGTTTTGGCTATCTTTCATGTCATTTTCTCTAGGGAGGTTGTTTACAATTACTTTAGCATGGTGTCACGCAAACTTATTCCAATGGAATCCAGTTAGATGGTCCTAATGCTTCTGCACCAGCTGTGGACATGTGTTTTGATTTACATTGTGGTTGGATGGACCATGTGTTTGCTTTATTCCTATGGAAGACATAATTTGCAACAGAAGACTTGGAATAGCAGCATCCTGCTTGCAAAATTATTGAAGAAAAATAAGACTTCTAATTAATTCCAAAATATTAAACTGCTCTTCAGATATGTACCGTTTCAAGTAGTTAAGCCAGTGTGATTCTCAGCCCTGGGTCTGTAACAGCCTCACCTGCGTGGAACATTAACCGCTCCCACCCTCGGCCTATCCACCTCCATCACTTCCAGTCCCAGAGATTCCAGTATGTCTTGAGTGGGGGCCTTGGGATGGATGGATGGATGGACGGACGGAGGGACGGATGGACAGACGGACAGACAGACAGATTTTTTTCTTTTTTAACATTGGTGAGTTTGAGGCTCAGCCATGGTTGAGAACCACTGAGTTAAACAACGTGATCTTTTAAAGGCAATTTGCTTTAATGACAGATAATAGATAAACCTAAGGATAGGAAGAGAAGGAGATGCTCACAGAAATAAAGACAGTCAAATAGTGTTATGATCACAAGGGGCTTGCTTCATGGTTATAACCAACTGCTCCCTTATCTCATGGGCTAATTTGACTTCACAAAAAGGTGAGTGCTATAAAGCTCTATGAAATTCCATCATGTTTTTTGAAATCAGAAGCATGGGAACAAGTCACCTCCAGTTGTTAAAAAAAAAAAAAGACCATCATTTCACTGGGCTAAATTGGGCCTTACCTAGAAAAGTGATACATGTTAGTGAGTCCACATATAAGGAGCTGTTAATGATCTGGATCATGGTTGGCTGGTTCCTGGTAGATACAGCTTCAGTTGGAGATGGACCCAAGCTTTATGAGAGTTGTTGGGTATACACAACAGGTACACAAGCTGCTAATAACCACTTCCCATGAGCTAGGTACTCTTGTAATGCTCCACTTACATCACTGCACAACATCTCCACAAGGTAGGTATTATTATCCCCATTTTATAAATGAGAAACCAGGTGCAGACATTTGTCCACATTCACTCAGCTAGTCAGCAGGGATTGGCACTCAGATCTGTGTGGCCTGAAAGCCGTGCTGCAACCCATACACTACTTGGTCTCATCCCCCGCCCTGTGCAGGGTGCCATATTGGAACAATAAAGGCCGTGGAGCTGACAGCTATGCAGCTGCTTCAGAGAAATGTGTAAGAGTGTCCATACAAGAGTATGTTCATAAGACGTGTTATAGCAAAAGGCCCAATATTCTTGTAAATATGGCAGTGATGACTAAAAAGCTATATTAAAAATATACAGTACAGTAGACTGTCAACCTCTGTTAAATGTGGGTGGTTTTAGTTACCTCTTTATTTTTCTGTGTGTTTGAAATATTTCATTGCTAATCATTCTTGGGCAAAGGGGAATGGAAGAAAGCTAATAAAATCTCCTGCATTATGAATTATTCAGGTAGCTTTGCATAAACTGAAGGGCAGGTAATTGCTGGAATGACCTCAAGAAAGAGAGAAGATGGGGCCAGCCCCATGGCTTGGCGGTTGAGTGTGCACGCTCCGCTGCTGGCAGCCCGGGTTCGGATCCCGGGCGCGCACCGACGCACCGCTTCTCCGGCCATGCTGAGGCCGCGTCCCACATACAGCAACTGGAAGGATGTGCAACTATGACATATAACTATCTACTGGGGCTTTGGGGGTAAAAAAAAAGGAGGAGGATTGGCCATAGATGTTAGCTCAGAGCCGGTCTTCCTCAGCAAAAAAAAAGAGGAGGATTAGCATGGATGTTAGCTCAGGGCTGATCTTCCTCAAAAAAAAAAAAAAAGAGAGAGAGAAGGTGGAGAAAGAAATGTTTGCTAGTTAACTACCAAGGAAAGAGAAATGTGAGAAATAATTAAACGCCTGGTTCTCTCTGCTCTGCTGCTCTGTGCTCCTCCAAAGCATTCTCCTACTGTGTCTCTTACAGCGTACTGACTGAGAGCAATTAGCCAACAATATACTCTCGTAGAAAAGAGATCTCGTGAAGTTTTAGTATGAGGCCAGTTGCGGGTGTATTATTTTCACAAATTATATTAGTGCCCATGAGCTGGAATTGCTACACTTTAAACACTCAAAATTATGAGACCAGCTGTCCCCAGTGGTCGACTGGTTTTTGGAGTGAACCTCAAAGGCAATCCTTGGCTTGGAGAATACTCTTCCAGATTCCAGCAGCTTTTGTTTAAAGCAGGGCCTATCTTATTTATACTTACTTCCCAGTTCAAATGTAACACAGATGGTTGTGCTTTGAGTTTGACTTTGGTTCATGGAAATTATAAATGAAATTTAACTTTCTAATCTTGCACTTCAGAGCAGCTGACACATCTCAGCCAACATTTGTTTTGCGTGCAATACATAAGGAAGTAGTAACCGTTTATATCTTAATGTATTTGGCTGTGGGGCATTAATGTATGTCTTGTTAGTGGGAGACGTTGATTTTAAGAAAGCTGCTTATATAAATAAGCTGTGACAGAGGGAGTTCATTCAAGTTTTTAGTGAGACATCTCAACTCTCCCTCTGCTAAGTTAAAAAATCTACTTTGAGATTTTAATCGCCAGGAAAAGTGCTGATAGAAAGAGCATTTTAAGAAACACTCCTTGCACATGTTCACAATATTAATTTCTAGGAAATCAAAGCCATATATACAATATAATTCCACTTCTGTTTAAAAGTATATATATAAATGCAATTAAATAAGACTAGAAGAATAGACAAACTACCATGTTCTTGGTGACTAACTTTCTCTTGAAGATGATATTTTAGATGATCTTTATTTGATTTTACTTTTTTACTTTTCTGTGTTTTCAAACTTCTCTGTATCAAGCCTATATAACTAGTTTAACAGGAGAAAAAATACAATAAATGTTTAAGGGTCAAGAAAAAAAGAAAAAGAAAGGAATAGGCAGCTACTGCTCCAACTAGACCGTGTCTGGTGACGGAATGTCTCAAGGCTCATGGCTCACTTGGTGAAGGAAGAACACAATTTCTTCCTCCCCAGGGAAGACCTCGATGAGTGGAAGCTTCCTGAGGAAAAGGAAGAAGTCTACAGGCAAGTCTAGTAAAACTGTCTCCTCTTACCACACTGAGCAACATGAGGGCAGGACAGCGTAATCGAGGGTGCTCTGTCACACAGAGCAGATGCCCAGGAGTGCTGTTGAATGGCAGCAATGTCCTGGTTCTCCCAGGACACGGTAGACCAGACATTTATGGATTCGCAGAAAGTCATCTGAAGAAGGGATGTAGTGGTCAGTTGGTTCAGCAGGCTCAAGCTTGGCTGCCCATGAGAATCTCCTGGAAGACTTTTAAAACGCAGATTTCTGGGTATTACTTGCAGAGATTTGGGCTCAGTGTTTGTTTAAAGCACGCCAAGCGATTTCTCTAGACTGGGTTGTGGGATCTAGTTGAGGACCAACGCTTTCCTTTTACGTACAGGGGAACTGAGTAAACGGAACTGATTTTTTCTTTATGTTTTCTGTGTTATGCTGGGAAGTCTACTGAGTTGTCCTTTTTCAAGTGTCTTCCTTCAGAAGTGCCATGGTTCTTCCATTGCCTTTGCTCAAAACATTCTATGACTCCCTTTTTAAAACTGCTTTCAGAACACATAGGATTCTTTTAACTGCCCTCAAAGTGACAGCACACTTTTGAGAGTAGAAAAGAATGCTAAAATAATTTGTTGTATATTTTTGAAATATTTGTTGACTGAGAAAAGTTTTGTTATATTGATGAAATGACAAATACTCTTGTTCCATTCAAAGAATTTTTCAAAAATTATTTCTGATAAACTGAAAATAACATATATCCATGTACATTAATATGAACAATTTTAAATGTCTATATATTGATTACATGACCATTAAAATAACATAATCAGAATATTCTGATACATCTTGTTATTTAATCAACTTCTTAGCCATTTTTTCCCTTTAAAATAGTTTATTACTTATAAAATGTATTATAGGTAATCGTGATACATAAGTAAGAAAATAAACTTAGAAAAATATTATTTTTGGTGTCAAAATTCTATGCAATACAATAAATAATACTTTATTAATGTGGTATCTTGATTTATCATAAAATTTCTCTGGCTTGAATAAATTTTTCATTTATTAGGTCATCATACTTATAGCAACTTCATTTTTTTATGCTTTAATATTATTTAATAGATTTTATTTTTTTAGGGCAGTTTTAGGTTCACAGCAAAATTGAGCAGAAGGTATAGAGATTTCCCATATACCTCCTGTTCCCATACATGCACAGCCTCCCCATTATCAGCATTTCCTACCAGAGTGGTACATTTATTGCAATTAATTAACCTACATTGACACATTGTTATCACCACAAGTCTGTAGTTAATTTTAGGGTTCACTCTTGATGTTGTACATTCTATGGGTTTGAACAAATGTATAAGGACATGTTTCCACCATTATAATATCAGAGTATTCTCACTGCCCTAAAAATCCTCTGTGCTCCTGCTGTTCATTCTTAGCTGTTGTTAACTCTAAAACTGTCACTAGTATTTTTCTGAAGAATTTTTTTTCAGTATATTTTTTGTGGGTTTTTTTCCATAAAATTCCTGAGAGCTTCAAAGTCGTAATTTATAGCTAATAAATTTGAAAATCTTGGCATATTCAAATAACTTTTATTTATAGTAAAAAAAATATTTTTAAATGAGAAAATATTTTATAGATGCTGAGGTATCTGGAAAGATCAGGGCAATTTCTGCCAGATGGAGGATATACTCAATTCTATGTTTTTACATTGAAATAAAATATTTCAGCCTAAATATTTCACAGATAGTGTCTTTCAGCTGTCATTCAGAGTAACTTTTTTGACAAATATTTTTAAAGACAAAATTTACCATAAAGTTTACCTATATTTATTATTATTGTTAATGTTTCACCAAATTTAAATACTGAAAAATCATAGGTTTTTTGTTTTTACTTCATTCTGGCACAGAATGTCAATTTATTTAATTAAAAATAGAAGCCCCGTCAAAATATTCTTCCTACATGTTGAGATATTCCAAAGTCAATTGCTGATTTTCCAAATCAAATCTCATTTGAGTGATCATCATCTTATTTGTCTACTTCCATTTTTGCTTTAATAAGAATATATTTCAATGTCTTCTTGTTTGCAAGCTTTGTTTTCATTCATGACAGTTCTCCAAAAGCTTGAAAAGCTGCATGAGGAAGCTTTCCATTCATTGTATACTTTAATAAGATTTCCAGCTGATTTTAAATGAAATTCAAATTTTAGCACTCTCATATCTAAATAAACAAAAGTTCAATACACTGTAGGACACTTAGGTTGATTTACAAAATAATAATGCAAAGGCTTAAAAATGTCTAAAACAGATTTCTTAGGGGCAGCAAAGAGAAAAGTTGCCTATGCCAAGGTTAATCATTTTTTAAATTCATCATTAGCCTGTCACACAAATGTGATAGTTTAGTTACCGTGTGTGTGTGTGTGTGTGTGTGTGTGTGTGTGTGTAAATTTTGACAACTCTAGCTTCTATCTTTTGTTGTTGTTGTTGTTTGGTGAGGAAGATTGGCCCTGGGCTAACATCCGTGCCCATCTTCCTCTACTTTCTATGTGGGACGCCTGCCACAGCATGGCTTGATAAGCGGTGGGTAGGTCCACGCCCGGAATCCAAACCTGCAAACCCCAGGTGCCTGAAGTGGAGCCCCAGAACTTAACTACTACGCCACCGGGCTGGCCCCCTCTAGCTTCTATTTTTATTGGTAAAAAATTGTGGCTTGTTTGTACAAAATTATGGCTTATGTGTGCACCCAACCAATTCTAAGTACAGTTTTGCTCCATGGGTTGTTCTCATTCAGTAAGAGCATTGTCTTTACCATGTGGCTGTGCTTCTCCAAAGCTCCCATTTGCATTATCCATGGAAAAGCGAATAAGTTTATCATCATTGTGGAGCATTTAAATTGAATTTATGGTAACGTTCAGAATAAGGTTGAGTGTTCCACTTTTGACAGGGTGAACTTCCAGAGCTTTCCTTGGATTCCTTGAGTTGGATTAAAAAAACCAATCCAATGTCAGAAAATGACTAAACTGATTTTCGATTTGAAGTATCAAGTGACAGTGAAATGTAAAGTTGGCATTTTTTAACTGTTTGCAAATTTTCCTATCTGCTAAGAACTACCACGTTACTTTTCCAATGTGCACAAGAAACTTTAAATTGAAAACAAGCAAAACTAATTTCGGAGAACACATTTAATCTAAGTGAAAAGCATTCTTTATGAAGTGATTTGTAAATGCACGTTTTTCCTGTGGCTCAAACCTTTGTGGTCACGTTCTTCCTTCAGTGCCCGCTCACTGTTCCGTTGGTGCTGATGCTTCTTCAAAGCAGATTTGTACCTTCTGGTTTCAGGTGTTGGTGGCATCACTATGACACCCTTAGTAAATAAGGGATGTTACCCTTGGTAGTAGGAGATTTGAATAGTAGATTTCAAACGTATTTTGTGCACATTACACTTTCATCATCAATTGTCTTGAGACACAGAAGTTTTATTTAGTTAAAAATTTTGTGGCTCATTGTTGCCTAAAGGATTTATTGCAAAATAAAAGTGTTGTCAAACAATAAAACAATGGTCATAGATTTATACTATAAATCTATATATATTGTATATATGTAGATTTGTTTGTATATATACAGTATATATATATACACACACACACACAATAAACACATAGTTGTAGATTTATACTATACAATTAATGACAAAACCACTACTCAAGACTATTCTGACTGCTCCCTATACACTCCCCAGTGGGATCGGGCAGTCTCTATTTACTGCACATGTTTCATCAACACCTAACCTGTACTTGATTTCCTAACACCTAACCTATGGTTTCCACTTTTCCTCTGACCCCACTGACGGGTGGCCTGGTGTTTTTGTCAGTCTCACAGGCTGTGGCAAGGCCCACATACAACTAGCTGCTACATGAAGTGGCCAGCAGGGGTGGCAGCAGCATCAAATGGGTGTCCCACCATCATTGGACACCAGAAAGGAATTAAATTGCCCCTAAACTCTTCTATCTGAGCTCATGAATAAGAGGTGTTAGTTATGCTGAGTGGAAGCATGATTCCACTTGCATGAAATTCTGTAAAAGGCAAAACTAACCTATGGTGGAAAAAAATCAGAGTGCCTGTTGCCTCTGGGCAGTGAGAGCAGGGGTGATTGGGAAGTGGCATGAGGGAGCTTTCTGGGGTGATGGCAATGTACTATAGCTTGGTAGGTTTAGGTTTAACAGCTGTATGCATTTGTCAAATCTAATGACTGTGCACTTAAGATTTGCACATTTCATTGTATCTAAACTGTATAACAAAAGAAAAAACCATAAATATGAACACAAGTTAATATGCACAATGAAGTATTTAGGGTGATATGTGCTGACATCTGCAATTTACTTTGAAATGCATCCCAAGATAATGTGGATTGATAGATGGAGAGAAGAATAAATATCTATGTGATAAAATAAGCATAATAAAATATTAATGGTAGAACAATATTAAGTCTTCCAATCCATGAACATTGAGTGTCTTTCCATTTATTTGTGTCTTCTTTAATTTCTTTCAGCAACATTTTGTAGTTTTCCGTGTAGAAGTCTTTTGCCACCTTGGTTAAGTTTATTCCTAAGTATTTTATTCTTTTTGATGCTATCGTAAATGGAGTTGTTTTTCTTAATTTCCCTTCCTGGTTGTTCATTGTTAATTACATAGAAATGCAGTTGATTTTTGTGTATTGATTGTGTGTGCTGCAATTTTGCTGAATTTGTCTATTCTAACAGTTGTGCATGTGTGTGGTGTAATCTTTAGGATTACATTCCAGAAATAAATCCCACAGTTTTATTATAAGCATTTTCATACAGTCAATTGAAATAATTTATAGTGATCACTGTCTATCCACCACCTAGGTTCTACCATTTAGGATTTCTACATAAAAGATCATGTCATCTGCAAACAGAGATAATTTCACTTCTTCCTTTCCAATTTGGATGCCTTTTATTTCTTTCTTTTCTTTTTTTTTTTTGGTCTAATTATTCTGGCTAGGTCTTCCATTATTATGTTGAATAGAAGTGGAAAAAGTGGGCATTCTTGTCTTGTTCCTAATCTTAGAGGAAAAATTTTCAGTCTTATACCATTTATTTCATTCATTTCATTATTTTCTGACATGCATCGTTACTGATAAAAACTCTTCAGTCATTTTGATTGCTCACTACTTTTCAGGTAATTTCTGTTATTGCTGGTTGTTTTTGATTGTCTTTGATGTTTTTCATTTTCCTCACAAATTGTTTAGGTCTGCATTTATTTTTTTTTATTCTGACCAGTACTCTTGTGTATTTTTTTCTGTCTGAGAACTTGTGTCTTTCTTCAATTTTGAAAATTTCTTGTCTATTGTCTTTTTTAAAATTATCACTTTATCCCCATCTTCTCTATTCTCACCTTCTGGAATTATAATTTTAAAAAGGCTGACATATTATAAAAATCCAAGAAGCACCATTTATATTGGATTCCTTGTGAATGGTAGCCTTTAGAATTGTGCAACTGGCAGCCTGATTTTATATCTGCTGGATTTTCTCAATCTAACCTCCTTATTTTGTATCCATTCATTTGTGTTTGTCATCTGTTCTCTGTGACATATTCTCGGTAGTTTCCTCAGCTTTATCTTCCAGTTCACTAATTTTCTCAGCAGCTCTGCCTACTATTCTGTTAGTTCCTTATTTTATTGACTGCATTTCCCTTTGGTTCTTTTTCACGTCTGTCTTTTCTTTCACCGTGCTGTCCTCTTCTTTCACTATGAGTTTTATTTCCTCCTTCCTCCCTCCCTTAAAGCTCCCTGATTACTTGAAACATACTTATCTTGTTGTTTCTTTTAGATTGTTCTAGGTCTAGCTCCTAGGGTGCTAACTTTCTTGTTTATGGTGCCTGATGACTCTCTCTTGTGGTAGTGCATTTCCTCACGTAATTTATTATTTTGCTGCTTTTAATGTTGTGAGCCTATCTTCAGCAGAAGCCCCATGTACCCTGGATTTTGGAAGAGTCTGTGAAGAAATGTTTTGTTTTAGTTTCTGTTTCCAGAGCTTTCAATGGTTCTACACTAGTTTTAATATTAATTCCTTGGAGATGATTTCCACACAACACAAGTAGTGTAAATTCAGTCACCACACCTGTGTTTTCTACAGGCTTGGAATGTTTATATCTTAAGGCAATTTTTTTCTTCATCTTAAGGCAATTTTTTTCTTCACCCACGATCTTGGCAAATAGCAGCCTTCCTTTATCTTTCCCTGGGTCAGCAGATAAAAGCTTTTTTGGCGTCTTTTCATGGAAAGGGCGGCTTTTTGAGGCTCCAGGTTTAACACAGCAAGGTTTTCAGTTTTAGCTCTCCACAGGCAAATTTCCTGTCCCTGGGTGAACATTCAACCTTTGGTCCTCAGTCCCTAATGCCTGTAACTGTGTTCAAAGTTATGTGTTCATAGGCTACAACATCAGCTCTTGCTTACTGCTGTGGCTTTGAGTTTTTCTTGACTCACACTTGGAGATTTCCTCTTTCTCTTGAACTTGGCCATATATTTCAGCCAGCATTTTTTTGGTTTTATATTAGGAGGGAACTCAACTCTGTTACCTCAGTCTGCTGTGTTGTGAGGAGTCCTCTTTTTAACGATATAGAAAACTCGTGTACCAATTATCTATTGCTGTGTAACAAACCACTCAAAAAGTTAGTAGCTCAAAACGATAATCGTTTATCATTGCTCACAAGTCTAAGAGTGAGTGGGTGGTTCTGCTTCTCTGGGCCGTGCCCAGTTGATCTTGGCTGGGCTCAATCATGCATCTATGTTCAACTGATAGTCACTTGGGTGCTGCCTGGTCTGGAATGGCCTCACTCACATGGTATGGCTGTTAGCTGTTTGTTGTCTGGGTCAAAAGTGGGTGGTGTGGATTGTGTGTCTCTCATCATCCAGCAGGCTAGCCCAGGCTCATCAACACGGTGGTGACAGGGTTCCAAGAGTAAGAACGGAAGCTCTGCAGTCTCTTGAGGCCAGGGCTCAGCACCGGCCCACTGTCACTTCTTCAGCACTCTGTCGGCCTAAGCAGGTCACAAAGCCAGCCCAGATTCAAGGAGAGGGAAATAGATGCCACCTTCTGAAAGGAAGAGCTGCAAAGTAGCATTGCAAAGAGCTTGGTACAGGAGAGGGAACAATTGTAACCATTTTTGCAAACAACGTACCTCACCTGGGAAAACCATATTTTTAGATATATAATCATTAGACACTATGTAACAATCTTTGTTCTAGCCAACCAATCATAAATGTAGACTTTTGCATTCATTTTGAAAGGCTGTAGCTTTAAAAAATACATTAATTTAGAGGGAATGCAAAGACAGACCAACAAAATTAATTCAATTAGTATTAGGACTATTGGGCAAACACATAGGACTATTGGGCAAACACAAAGGATGAACAATTACTTTAAAAAATAGTCTAACACTTTATAATGCATTACAATTTTCCATGTACTTTCATATACTTCGTTGTTCTGGAACCCTATGCAGTACGTAGAGCAGGTATTCCCCTCCTTCATAGGTAAACCTCTGAGGCTCAGAAACTTGCCCCAAATCCTACAGTAAGTGGCAGAACAGCACTTAAGTCCTGGTTTTCTCACTGTGACTCCACGCACTTTCTACTCGCCCCTGCCACATGGAGGCCAGAGAGGCCTGAGATAGATAAAGATGTGCCCATTTTTATACAATGGATAAATTCTTGAAAATTTTCGTGAAAATCAAAGTCATACTTTAAATGCTATGGTAGATGTTTTCAAAAAGTAAATAATCACCTTCTAAACGCCCAATAAATGGGGTATTATTTTAAGTTTAATTTGGTATTGCCTGTTTCCCTAAGATTGGACCATCTTGCTGTACCCTCCCCCCTCTCCCCTACAAAGCAGCAAGTTCAGCAAAAGTTTGAATGTTGTCTAGTGGCTCTCAGCAGTCATTGAATACTGTGGATAGAAATTCACTAAGAAAATGAACTAATGTCTTGGGTTCGCATATGAATTCAGAGGTAGCTTGGGGTACCCCGGGAGTTTGGGGTTTTCTGACTGTGAGTCCTGCAAGCACGCTTTTTGGTGGGACTGACAGCTTCTCATGAAAAGTCAAGAAGCCTCTGTTTTGGGTGTGGTTCCCGAATTTGCTTCTGTAAGTAGCATGACTCATTTGCTGGGCTCACTTAATATAAAGTGGTGGGAAGTTGTGGGAAGTGAACTACTTACCAGGAGAAAAATATAGTACTTTGGAGGTTTCTAATGGCTTTCCTGAGACGAGGTGTCTGCTGAGCTGGATGGTGTTAGCACTTTGGAGGGAGCGTTCCATCTGACAGAAGACCTGGAGCTGCTGTCATCTGATGCCTTCTGCTAGGAAGGAAGGGGACTGGCATTGGTTAAACACCCATTGTGTGTGGGATCCTGAACCAGGTGCTTTGCATACATTTTTTTTAATCCTCATGAAAACCCCATTTTATAAATAAGTAGACTAGGGTTTAGAAAATTTCACAGTTTTGTTCATGGTCGCACAAGCAGTAAGTAGGTAATGGAGCTAGGATTTTAAAGCTCATATTCTTTCTGAATCCACTGGACCTGGAAGGATGTACAGTAAAGTTATAAATTCAATTCAATGCTGGGAAAGTATGTGAAGGGCTTAAATTAGCAACTGCACCACCTTAAGAAAAATTAAAGAGAAATTGTGTGCGGTGAAGGGAATTTTTTTCTAGTGAAAATTTTTATCAGTCTGTCTGTACTTCCTGTGTCGAATGCTGTCTTCACGGTGAGGCTGGCCCGGCATGCATGTGCTGTGCTCCATGAATCTTGGAGGCTCCGTCTCTAATATATTGCCTCAGCCCTTGAATGAGGCTGAGTTCTGACGCCCGGGATGAGCCTCAGCAGACGTCAAGCCATGTGTCATGTCATGAGCGAGGGCTTCTGAGCTAACTCCCATGAGCTCTGACTCACTGGCTTCTAATTATAACTTGTTCTGGCTTCTCAGATAATGGCTTTGTCTTAATGGTTTCCAGGGACAGATTAGATCAGTCCTATATTTTGTGGATCTTGGGTGTTCAGTCACTTCATGTTGATCTTTGTGGAAATAGAGAAGAGACTGACATGCAGTCAAGAATTTGAGCTTTGCCTCTAAGGTTTTCACGGTAAGTTGACAATGCCTCTTAGCAAGTGCTCCCAGGGGTCGTGTGTCAGTGGTGGAGTGTGGCAGTCCTGCTTCAGGTTTCAACACTACAGTGTGCAAATCCTCGAAGAGCTTTGGCACCATGAGGACATTTATACCCCATGGCTGTGGTGGTAGTGAGGGGTGATGGACTTTGCACCCCACAGAGCCAGCAACTCAGGAAACACCAGGCCATATCAGTGGGCGAAAGCCATACCGGGAAAGAGATAAGATGTCATCTGACCCGGGGACACCGACAGAACTCCTGCGGTCCGTGTGGGGCCCCTCCTGGTGACTCTTGGAGTAAGTGGGGAGACATTGCCAGCAGTTAGTGGCCCTGCAAAGCATATAATAAGAGCCTCTGAAACTCAGGCTGCATTGACACAGAACGCTGGGGCTGAAAGGGGCCGGAGAGGCCCTGTTGTTTAATTAGCACACTTTACAGACCAACCACAGCTCAGAGAGGCTAAGTGACTTTCCAGCAATACACAGCTCGTTAGAACCCACTAGTTTTCAATCTCCAATTGGCATCTTTGTTGCACAACAAATGTCTAAATTTTTCCTCCAAAATTAAAAGATTTTTGTGTATTTACAATTTAGTTGACTAAAGTTGCAGGCAGCTGGGTGGTCATTTTAAAAGACACGGACAGCATAGTTCAGTGGTATATTTCCAGCTGTAGGATCTTCAGAACCTGACACCACATCTGAAGTCTGTGTCTACACTGTTAACCCAGAAATTCTTATAGAGGGCTTGGAGCCCAGGATTCGAGGATGAACCTGCACTGAGACCTTTCCTTTTCTGTCCTGCCTGTTGTTGCTATGTTACCTCTGCAGCTCGGATGCCTCATCAGCACTGATGGAATTACTGACACAGCTCACGATGGGGTGGGGATGAGGAGGAACCAGAGAAAGGGCAGAGGGACCTGGGGGCAAGTCACAGCCTGAGTCAGACTTGAGAGAGACCAAGACCATAGGCCAAGTGTAGAGGGCTGGAGGCAAAGTAGAACCAAACTTGGTAGCAGGGCAGAGACAAAGTTCCAGGAGAACAGGAGCAAGCAAGGGAGGAGGGTCTAGGGTGGGAAGGGCAGGGAGATTTCTTTTCTAGGGCCAGCACTCGTCAACCATCAGAGCTCCAGAGCAATGGATTAGGGATCAAGCTTGGTGGATTTTTCTGTGATTGACCAGTGATGTCTGCTCTGGGCCACAAAGCAAGAGTAAACGCACTGGTATTTACAGTATATGGTGGTATTACCAAATGGCTACCAGTGCAAGCTCTGCAGGCCATCTCATCTCCGCACCTCCCAGCTGGCAACCTTGGACAAGGCTTTTCAGTGTCTTGTTTTCCCAATTTGTTAAAATGAGATAAACCCGGGCCGGCCTGGTGGCGCAAGCGGTTAAGTGCGCGCGCTCCGCTGCGGCGGCCCGGGGTTCGCTGGTTCGGATCCCGGGCGCGCACCGACGCACTGCTTGGTAAGCCATGCTGTGGCGGCGTCCCATATAAAGTGGAGGAAGATGGGCACCGATGTTAGCCCAGGGCCGTCTTCCTCAGCAAAAAAAAAAAAAAAAAAAAAAAAAAAGAGGAGGATTGGCGGATGTTAGCTCAGGGCTGATCTCCTCACAAAAAAAAAAAAAAAAAAAAAAAAGGGGCCGGCCCGGTGGCGCAAGCGGTTAAGCGCGTGCGCTCCGCTGCGGCGGCCCGGGGTTCGCTGGTTCGGATCCCGGGCGCGCACCGACGCACTGCTTGGTAGGCCATGCTGTGGCGGCGTCCCATATAAAGTGGAGGAAGATGGGCACAGATGTTAGCCCAGGGCCATCTTCCTCAGCAAAAAAAAGAGGAGGATTGGCGGATGTTAGCTCAGGGCTGATCTCCTCACAAAAAAAAAAAAAAAAAAAAAAAAAAAAATGAGATAAACCCCATAAAGGTTTTATGAATATTAAATGCAATAACAAAGGACCATTGCCTAGAACAATGTCTGGGACACAGCCAGCACTAAGTAAATGTTAACTATTATTACAGTGCCATGCCTGATCTCGGACATTGCTGTAGCTGCTTGGGGTACTGGCCATACGTAAGAAGAGGATCGGATTAAAAGGCCAGTGCAAACATGGGGTTAATTGGACAACTGCTGTTTTTTCTGACAATACTTATAAGGTGTTTTGAGTCTACAGTATTTAAAACAAAACTTAAAAGCTTGTTTTGAACCTGAATGCTGGCGGGGGATGCTCTCAGAACAATGTGGATTTCATAAAAAACAGCCTTCTCCTAATCCACATTGGCGCTAAGTGTGGGCTTTTGTTTAAACCACTCACGCCACTTAATTAGCTTGCTCATGGTTATTTTCAGTCTGCAGACTTTTGAAAATCCTCCCTCTGTGCTGGAAGTAGGGAGTGGGGGGATGGGAGTGAAGAGGCTTGACAAGCGGGCTCTGCCCTCATGCTGTGTAGCAGACTTCAAGTGTGCAGACAGGGGTTGAAGGGGGTGTGACCTCTTCTCTGAACGCCATCTGTTGCCCTACTAGGACTGGCAGCCTGTGAGTCCACCACTCTCCTCCAACCAGAGGCCCTTTTCTTAAAATATTATTTTATTGAGGTTATATTGTCCTACCACATTGTGTAAATTTCAGGTGTACATCACTATATTTCAGTTTCTGTATAGACTGCATTGTGCTCACCACCAACAGTCCAATTTTTATCCCTCACCATACATATGTGCCCCTTTACCTCTTTTGCCTTCCCTCTACTCCCTTCTCCTCTGGTAACCACTAATCTGTTCTCCTTGTCTATGTGTTTGTTTGTTCACCTTCCACATATGAGTGAAATCATATGGTGTTTGTCTTGCTCTTTCTGACTTCTTTCACTCAGCGTAATACCCTCGAAGTCCATCCATTTTGTTGCAAATGGGACGATTTTGTCTTTTTCATGGTTGAATAGTATTCCATTGTATACATATACCACATCTTCTTTATCCATTCATCTGTTGATGGGCACTTGGGTTGCTTCCACATCTTGGCTATTGTGAATAATGCTGCAATGAACATAGGGGTGCATACATCTTTTTGAATTATTGATTTCATGTTCTTTGGATAAATACCCAGTAGTGGAATACCTGGATCATGTGGTATTTTTATTTTTAATTTTTTCAGAGGCTCTTTATTCACTCACATCCCTTTACTTCAGGTCAAGGAGGGGAGGAAGCGTCCTATTGTTCCCTCCTGTCCCTTTAAGATGTATGCTCTCTTGCTAACTACTCTTTCCCTCTCTCTCTTTCTCTTCCTCTCTTTCTCCTCAATACCCAACCAGCTGGTCATACTTTGTTATCTGAGGACTTAAACCTCTGCCTCCTCTCTAAGTGAAACCCCACTGTCATTCTCAGTGACTCAACTTTCAGGTGGACAGTCATCCAGCTCCTTAATTCCTTGATCCTCTCATGTCCAATGACCACCCCTCCACTCCACCTCAGCCACCCACTCGTCGGTCCAGACCCTGGACACTGTCATCACCAGAAAGTAGACCACCTTTGGAATCTGGATGTCAGTACCCCTCTCTCTGACCAACACCTCCTATCTTCGTCTCACCTCTTCTATCATCTACTTTAACTCAGAGACAAATCCTTTGTCTCCTCACCACTCTCTCCCTGCAGATCAGCTCTTTTCTTTATTCACATTCCATCTTATCCCAACTTAGATTTCATGGCCCTCCATTATAAGGGCTCTCTTGCAAATACCCTCAACTCCCTCTCCTCATAAGGTGTCCTATTCACCTGGCAAAACTCCAACTCCTCAATGAATCCAATGTTCTACCTTCTACCTCCTCTACACTTACATCTGAGCAATTGGACTTTGCAGGAGAAAATCAAAGAATGAAGTTCACTGGTTTCACTTAAAATTCATGATCAGGAGTCTCAAAAGATGTGTGTAGCAATCCTACAACTTTTCTCTAGAAGCCTTCCCAGTTCCAAGGTGACTTTTTTGTACTCAAAACACTCTCTCTTCCTCTACTTTTCTCTGGCGGTCCCCCGCCCATACTTCTTGAAGAAAATAAAAGTGACCAGACATGCACTACTTCATTTGCTAACATAAAAACTGCAAACCTGTCTACATGGCGTCCATCTTCCACTAGCCTCCTGTTTCAAAGCACACAGTATCTCTCATCTAACCA